>NC_042615.1:372748188-373094536 GCF_901001135.1 Rhinatrema bivittatum
TAGGTGTGTGTGTGCGCGCACATGTGTGCACATAATATGCACACGGTGGTGGGAATCTCTGAGCAATGCCTCCAGATGTCACTAGTCTCTTGTACTATTTAGGACAAGGCCCTGCAGCAGTTTCTTGCCTCACCAATGGGCCTCCTGCTTTGCAGTGCATGTTGCCAGTGTCCCGTGTTCCTGCATCTTCAGCTTGCCTTCTCCTGCGTTGCCTTGTGTTTTGCAGTCTTGCCTATTCTCATCCAGGCTTGCCTTGTATCTTCCAGCCTCATCCTTGCCTTTTTCTGTTCTCCTTGTCTTCTGCTTCCTTCATCCAGCTTTGTTTCATTCATCTCATCCAGTTTCTTCAGTGTGTCTTCATCCTTCCTTGGTTTGACTTTCTGGATCTTGACCTTCTGCCTAGTCCTGATCTCATTTTTCCTGCCTCCTGGACCTGATATTCTGTCTGAAGCTGACCAAATCTGTTTACAGCCTGCACTGACCTTGGCCTGTCTCTGACTCTCTTTACCCACTGTCTGTCCTAATTCTGGTGTGCTATTAAGAATAGGGGTGTGCATTCGGATTGACCGCATTAGTAAAACGCAACTCATATTTTTTTTTTACTTAAAAAATTGATTCGACATAAACGATTGGATTTCCCACATATCGAACATAGATATGTTCGATATGTGGGAAATCGCGATTGTTGAGCCAAAATAAAAATATAAACCCCCTCACCCTCCTTAATCCCCCCCCCCCCCGACTTACCACAACTCCCTGGTGATGGAGCGAGGAGTGAGGACGCCATTTCTGCAATCCTTGGCGAGAAGCATGTGACGTCGGCGGCACGTCGAGTGACGCCGGCGTCACGTGATTCCCGGCTCGTTCGCGCCGGACGGCTCGTTCGGCCCAAAAAGAACTTTTGGCCAGCTTGAGGGGGTCAGGAGGCCCCCCCAAGCTGGCCAAAAGTTCTTTTTGGGCCGAACGAGCCGTCCGGCGCGAACTTGCCGGGAATCACGTGACGTCGCGTCTGAGTGACGCGGCGCCACGTGATTCCCGGCTCGTTCGCGCCGGACGGCTCGTTCGGCCCAAAAAGAACTTTTGGCCAGCTTGGGGGGGTCAGGAGGCCCCCCCAAGCTGGCCAAAAGTTCTTTTTGGGCCGAACGAGCCGTCCGGCGCGAACGAGCCGGGAATCACGTGACGCCGCGTCACTCGACGTGCCACCGACGTCACATGCTTCTCGCCAAGGATTGCAGAAATGACGTCCTCACTCCTCGCTCGATCACCAGGGAGTTGTGGTAAGTCTGGGGGGGGGATTAAGGAGGGTGAGGGGGTTTAATTTTTTTTTTTGCACATATGTACATATACCCAACTCATTGGATTTTTTTTATGTCCATATTGGCCGCAAGTGGGACCCCCTTTCGGACATAAAAAATATGAACATAAAATTTTGCTCTGCACATCCCTAATTAAGAACATAAGATCATAAGAAATTGCCATGCTGGGTCAGACCAAGGGTCCATCAAGCCCAGCATCCTTTTTCCAACAGAGGCCAAACCAGGCCACAAGAACCTGGCAATTACCCAAACACTAAGAAGATCCCATGCTATGATGCAATTAATAGCAGTGGCTATTCCCTAAGTATAATTGATTAATAACCATTAATGGACTTCTCCTCCAAGAACTTATCCAAACCTTTTTTGAACCCAGCTACACTAACTGCACTAACCACATCCTCTGGCAACAAATTCCAGAGCTTTATTGTGCATTGAGTGAAAAAGAATTTTCTCCGATTAGTCTTAAATGTGCTACTTGCTAATTTCATGGAATGCCCCCTAGTCCTTCTATTATTCAAAAGTGAAAAATAACCAATTCACATCTACTCGTTCAAGACCTCTCATGATCTTAAAGACCTCTATCATATCCCCCCTCAGCTGACTCTTCTCCAAGCTGAACAGCCCTAACCTCTTCAGCCTTTCCTCATAGGGGAGCTGTTCCATCCCCTTTATCATTTTGGTTGCCCTTCTCTGTGCCTTCTCTATCGCAACTATATCCGTTTTGAGATGTGGTGACCAGAATTGTACACATTATTCAAGGTGTGGTCTCACCATGGAGCGATATAGAGGCATTATGACATTTTCCGTTTTATTAACCATTCCCTTCCTAATAATTCCTAACATTCTGTTTGCTTTTTTGACTGCTGCAATACACTGAGCTGACGATTTTAAAGTATTATCCACTATGATGCCTACATCTTTTTCCTGGGTGGTAGTTCCTAATATGGATCCTAACATCGTGTAACTACAGCAAGGGTTATTTTTCCCTATATGCAACACCTTGCATATAGGGAAAAATATTTAATGTGCACTTGTCCACATTAAATTTCATCTGCCATTTGGATGCCCAATCTTCCAGTCTTGCAAGGTCCTCCTGTAATATATCACAATCCGCTTGTGATTTAACTACTCTGAATAATTTTGTATCATCCGCAAATTTGATAACCTCACTCATCGTATTCCTTTCCAGATCAAATATATATATTGAAAAGCAGTGGTCCAAGTACAGATCCCTGAGGCACTCCACTGTTTACCCTTTTCCACTGAGAAAATTGACCATTTAATCCTACTCTCTGTTTCCTGCCTTTTAACCAGTTTGTAATCCACAGAAGGACATCGCCTCCTATCCCATGACTTTTTAGTTTTCTTAGAAGCCTCTCATGAGGGACTTTGTCAAATGCCTTCTGAAAATCCAAATACACTATATCTACCGGTTCACCTTTATCCACATGTTTATTAACCCTTTCAAAAAAATGAAGCAGATTTGTTAGGCAAGACTTCCCTTGGGTAAATCCATGTTGACTGTGTGTTCCATTAAACTATGTCTTTCTATATGCTCTACGATTTTGATCTTGAGAATAGTTTCCACCATTTTTCCTGGCACTGAAGTCAGACTCACTGGTCTATAGTTATCCGGATCGCCCCTGGAGCCTTTTTTAAATATCGGGGTTACATTGGCCACCCTTCAGTCTTCAGGTACAATGGATGATTTTAATGATAGGGTACAAATTTTAACTTGTCTCTGCCCTAGGTACCCACCTGCCCTAAGTACCCACCTGTTGGCCACCAGAACCCAAGGGCTCAACCTGTGGAGGAGATGGCTGGTAAAGTGAAGCTCTAGTCTGTCACTCTACAAGGTGCATTTGAGAGATGCCGGTGAAGGCCTCATAGATTATCCTATGATGCTGCTCCAACTATGCCACAGCACCAAGGACTCATGCCAACCATTATAGATTGCTGACACCATAAGCTTCGTGGACTTGCCTCAGTCCTCCACTATCATCAGGCTAGCAGAACAGCTCCAGCAACAGTAGAATCAACTGAACTCCATGGTTGGGTATCTCCAAGGCATGGCTGCCAGACCTGCTCCAGCTCTCACTCTGACACCTGTGATATGGCCTTCTATACTCACCTTGCATTTGCCTCCAATGCCAAGGTCCAATGCATTTGCCTCCAATGCCAAGGTCCAATGCAGTCTTGCCTATTCTCATCCAGGCTTGCCTTGTATCTTCCAGCCTCATCCTTGCCTTTTTCTGTTCTCCTTGTCTTCTGCTTCCTTCATCCAGCTTTGTTTCATTCATCTCATCCAGTTTCTTCAGTGTGTCTTCATCCTTCCTTGGTTTGACTTTCTGGATCTTGACCTTCTGCCTAGTCCTGATCTCATTTTTCCTGCCTCCTGGACCTGATATTCTGTCTGAAGCTGACCAAATCTGTTTACAGCCTGCACTGACCTTGGCCTGTCTCTGACTCTCTTTACCCACTGTCTGTCCTAATTCTGGTGTGCTATTAAGAACATAAGATCATAAGAAATTGCCATGCTGGGTCAGACCAAGGGTCCATCAAGCCCAGCATCCTTTTTCCAACAGAGGCCAAACCAGGCCACAAGAACCTGGCAATTACCCAAACACTAAGAAGATCCCATGCTGAAATGTAGAGGCTTTTTAAATCTGTGCCTGATGCTGTTTGAACTTCAAGCATCCTTGTTTCTTACCAGTTCCTTGTTTCTTACCAATTGTGTCCTGATAACCTATATTATGCCAATGTTAGATGTCTCTGCCCTAGCCTGGGCCTCACCTATCTGGGAAAGAGATGACTCTCTCCTGAGAGATCTGAATTGATTCTTACAGGAATTCTGGAAGATCTTCAATTAGCTTCCAAACTCCTGCTAATCAGACAAGGTATTCAGTCCATAAGGAAATATGCTATGCACTTCGTACTCTGACCTCGAACTATTGTAGGGAAGTGACAGTCTGATTGCCATCTTTAGGCAAGGGTGCTCAGAGTGTATAAAGGATGAGTTGACCATCAGGATCCTGCCTGAGAAGATATAGGATCTAATCATCTAACCATTCATCTCAGATCCCAGTAACAGGTCCAGGAAAGGGGCTTGATTTGCCATTCCAACATATTGCCCTGAATTTACAACAACCTGTGATCTCACATGCATCTCCTGAACCTGGACTAGTATTAGAAGAAGCTATGCATGTTGACTGGTTTAAGATATCTGCAGAAGGGAAGCATCAATATGCAGTCTCAACCAGTGCCTGAATAAGCTGGGAATCTCAAGAACCTAGGTCTGGTGGGAGAGGACACCATAAGTCATTCTTGCACCTCTCCCCAGTTGCTGGTACCAGTACATTTCTCCCTGGGGGACCTCTTGGTAGATGTGCTTGCATTTCTGGTCACTGGCGCAGTTGGAAGCTTCATCCATGAGGTACTAGTCCACCATTACCAGATACTGACAGTGCTGATGGCCACACCACTCTCTATCTCCTCCTTTTTTTTTTCTTTAATTCTTTATCAGTTTTTAATTACAAAAAATGTAAATATTTTGCAATTACGGAAAAAAAATGGAAGTCAAAGAAATAAATCATAAATTGAAATTACATTAAGTAATAAACAAATCATTTTAAACATGACATTTCCATTAAATCCATAAATCAATATAGTTAAATGCAGTTGGATCCGAAACATACTAAGAGAGGTATTCAAAATTATGAATAGTATATAACAAGGAAAAATATGCACGAGTCAGGTACATTTATTGTACATTTATGGGAGATGAAGTTATGGGAGTTTTAGATTGGATAAAGGATTTTAGTTGATCAACCGTAAAAAAAAAATATATATATACCTCAGACCCCCTCTTTACCTGGCATTTTCAAGGGAATTTTAACATAAAGGTGAAACCTAGAGAAATAACTTCTTGTCGTAGGGCTAGAAAAGCTCTACAATGCTCCTGGGTAAAAGAGGAGAGATCTGGGAAAATTTTTATATTTTCGTTTAGAAAGGAAGTTGGAAATTTCCTAAAATAATTTTTCATAATAACTTGAACATCTGTTAGTGAAATTAAAGAAACCAGTAGAGTTGCTCTGTTCAAAACCTCGATTGTTGAGCTTTCCAAAATTTCTGTTAGATTTTCTTGAAGATTAATTCTGTTAGTAGCAGTTCTTGGCAAAAAGTAGCATTTGTTAATCAAGGGTAAATTTCCTTCTTCAAAACATAAAATTTCACGTAGAAATCTTTTAAAGAAAAAATGTGGTGTTTCACCCAATATTCTTGGGAAATTTAAAATCCTTATATTTAAGGAGCAAGAGGCATTTTCAAGAGTTTCTACTCTTCTGGCCAAGAGTTCTTTATTTTTCACCACAGCAGCTTTAAATTTTTCATTTTCACGTTCCTTCACTTCCAGTGTTGAAACTTTTATAGATATATTTTCAACTTTCCTTTGTAGATCAATATTCATTTGATTATTTTGTGAGGCTAAAAGATCAACTTTCTTGCTTAAAGTATTCATAGAAGTAGCAACCCCCACCAGCAAGTCCCATTTAGCAGCATTAGTGACGACTTCAGGCCGTTCAGGGATCATTAGGGGCTTGAATTCTAGGGTAGATTCGTGTGTTAGCTGCAGGCCGCTTCCAAAGTTACTTACCCCAGCTGCCCCTTCTCCCGGGCCAGCGACCGCTGGCTCCTCATTCGTCTGTGTACTCGGGGTCTCCACCAGTGATGTCAAAGCCTGTAGGGCAGCGGGTGTAGATGCATTCACTACACTAACCCCGGAAGGTGTTCCCTCAGAGAACGTGTTGGGTTGAAACACCGAAACTGAAACTGAAGTCCTCGTCGGAGCTGGTCTGAGATCTGGACTCAGGGTAGTCTCCTCCGGGGCTAAGGCTTCTCTCTCCAACCTTTGCTCCAAGGATTCCTCGACTCCTGGAAGTGTTCCTGGTGAATGGAGTTATCGGGTGATTTCTTGTTGCATAACTAGCGCTGGTGGGGGAATAGAAGGGAAAACCCTTATCTTCCGTTTGCGTTTCGGAGGCATAAATTTAGCGTTAGGAAAATAGTTTAAGCCACGCTGCAAGAAAACGCTCCGCTCCTGCTTTCAACGTGCACCTATCTCCTCCTTTTATGGAGAAACTCTGTCTGGAGGCATTACCAGAGCTACAGTACCCCTGACTATGCAAACCGAGATTCTACAAAAAGAACAAATCACTCTCTACGTCCTACCCAAGGCAGTTAATGCCTTCATCTTTGGATTTTATTCATTAATTTATTTTCTTAGTTTCTATGCTGCTTGTCATAAATTTAAATGGTTTACATTTTTTCACATACACAATTGCTTTAAACAGCAATTGCAGACAGTACATATAATAAAAACATTATTTAAATTACAATATAAAATTTCATCATCAAAATAATACAAAAAAATAAACAAATTGATATTAATTCTCAAATATCAATTCAGAATTGACCCTTGTTCATCTCAATTAAAGGTCTTTCAAGATCTATATTGCCTACTCATTCTTGAATCCACCAAATATATTGCTATTACCATGGTTTACCCTTCATCAGCTGCACATCAATTAGACAATTTTACAGTTAGCCCAGTGGGATCCTCGTTGTCTAAAGCAATGTCTTACCAGTGATATCCTTAACCCAGTCAGCTACCTCAGAGCATTTGAGTATGCTTCCACAATATTCTGACTTTTCAGATGTATTCAGCAAGCAGCAGGTAGAGGTCCTGCCCCTGCATCACTCTTATGACTGTGCCATAGACTTGCTCCCCAGCAGGGTTCTGCCCAGAGGCAGTGTATACCCACTCTCCACTCCCAAAACTGATGCTATGTCTAAATATATTAAGGAGAATTTGAACAGAGTTTTCATTTGTCCTTCTTCATCACCTGTTGGGGCTAGATTCTTTTTCATACAAGAGAAGGACATATCCTTACATTCCTGCATTGACTATGTGGTCATAACTCCATTACAAAAAAGAACTGCAATCCTCTTCCCTTAATCTCAGAGCTCTTTGACTATCTTTGAGGCACTCAGATATTCACCAAGTTAGGCCTTGTAGGGGCATAGAACCTGATCAGAATCTGGGAAGCTGATGAATGGAAGACCGCCTTTAACACCCATGATGGACACTATGAATTGAATATCTAGTAATGCCCTTCAGGTTGATCAATGAGATTTTCAGGGACTATCTCTACTCTTATGTAGTAGTCTACTTGGGTGATATCCTAGTCTTCTTGAAATCATTATTGGAGCATTAATTCCAGTCTTTTGCATTGAGTGTCATATGTATGGTTTTTTACCCACCAGTGAGAAGTTGAACGTGTGCATACAATGCAAAGAGCTCCTGTCTCTCAGAGAATAAATCTGATCTCTGGAGGCTAGAGTGGCAGACCTGAAGGAGCTGAGGCATAGAGAGAGGTATATAGATGAGACCTTCAGGGATATAGTAGCCAAGTCCCAACTTCAGACTGGCATCCCTGGTGCTACTTGGAGGAAGAAGGTCTCATGATTGGAGACCATCAACCTGCTGCAACAGAAAAGGATCCTGTAGCAAGGATCTGCTCTCCAGGTAGTGAATTGTCCTCTCATACTGAGGATGTCTCTTCCAGGGCTACTGCCCAGAAGAGAAGGGTTAAGTCAGCTGTCATAGTTGGTGATTCGATTATTAGGAATGTAGACAGCTGGGTGGCTGGTGGGCATGAGAATTGCTTCCCAGGCCCATATCTAAATGGGCTACATATTTTATATAGTACTCCAGCAGCCATGATGTTGCTCAATGGTTAAGATTTTCAGTCTTTTGCCCTGGTGATGGTGTTTGTTAGGGATGTCCATTATCTCCCATTCTTTTTGTTTTAGCAGTAGCACACCTGGCAATCAAACTGCATGCCTGACAATCAATTTCACGCATGGAAGTTGAGGCGCAAACCTTAAAAAACCCTTTATTTGATTTTATCCTGCTTTTTGTGGGAAATGCATCATCTAATATAGGGCATTAAATCCACTTTTTCCAAATTTTTTACAATTTGGAGGGCTAAAAATTAATCTTGAAAAATGTGAAGCACTACATATTGACGATACCATTCAGCTGCATTGGACAGGCTCCTTACCCTTTAAGCGAGCAGACTTAAAGTGGAAGGACTTGAGGGCATTGGTCCCCAGAGATCTAAAAGATCAATATTCTTTGAATATTGTGTTGCGATCCCCCCTGTTGCTGCGCTACAGGTGGTCTCACCTTCCTCCGGAGGCCGCTCCGAAGCCAGGGCCTCGCCTGTGTTCCATCCGGGACTTGCTCCAGGGCCTGAGAGGCCTAGCTGTGCCTGTGGCTTGCTTGCCAGCATTTGGACTTCCTGTCTGGCAACGCCCTTCTCCTAGGGGCCGGCCCGCAGCTCTCCTCCTTATTTATAGGGCCAGCGGTGGGCGGCCCTGGCAAGCTCCTCCCAGGGAGTTGCCTTCTACCTCCAGTATATAAGGACTTCCTTTTCTTTGGCAACTGGCCTGCGGATCGGGTTCTACAGTCGTCTGTAACCTTGCCGATCCAGGTCCACCGTGGTCTGCCTTGTGTTGATGGCTCCTTGTCCTGTCTCTGTCCGGATGTTTGCTTCCTGATGTTCCTGATGTCTGCCTTGATGTGTTCCTGATGTCCTGATCCAGTTCCGCTCGCTTTTGCCCTACGTCCTGTCTGGTTCCTGAGCCTTCTGTCCTGTTGGACCCTGGAGTGGCCAACAGGAGGGATTCGTCCCACGGGCTCTTGAGCTTCCCTGCCTGCCAGCCGAAAGGTCTTCGGATGTCAGTATCCCAGCATCGGAGTTCCTGTTCGCCTGGATCTTCCGCTTTGTCTTCCCTGCACCCTCCTTTCCTCAGCGTGGTCCGCGACCAGCCTTCCTGGGCTGTGTAGGGCGCGTCTGGGACAGGGTGGTCCGCGACTCAGTCCCACGGGTGGGCTGAGTAGGGCGCCCTGATGGACAGTGCCATGTTTCCTTCCAGCCCTCCTCTTCAACGTCTTGCTTCAGCCTGTCTTAGATGTCTGCTTCAGCCCCCGTCTGACGTCTTCTTTGTAAGAACTCTGTCTGCCCTCGCCTCTGTCCGACCTGCTGCCCATTGCCGTTCCCTGCGGCAGGTCCGAAAGGGCCAGGAACAGTCGGAGGACCGTTCATCAATCAACTTCCCAGTGTTGGCTACCATGGGCGTGCAGGTCCGGCTGAGGGTCTGACTCCCTGCTTCTGTACCCGCCTGGCTCACCATGCCTGCCCAGCTCACCTACCACGGTGTGGCTTGGGGCTCTTCCTTGAGTCCTGCCGTGGCCCAAGGGCTCACCACCAGCTCGAGACGACCACGCCCGCGCGTGCTCGTAACATATTGGTACCATTATATCACTGATTGTAGCCCAGCTGAAGCTGTGGAAGAACTTGCCACAGTTTCATATGGGTAAAAGTAGTTTACTAGTAATGGTGGGATTCCCAAACTTCTGTGCAAATTCTAGCAGTGCTGGTTCACTCAGAAATACTTGATACAGTTGAATTCTATCTTTGCCAAATGTATCTGGAATTGAAAAAGAACAAAAAATAGATATGTTAAGCTGTAAGGAGCTTGGGGGGTTGAATTTACCTAATTTTCACTTATACAAAGTAGAATTTATTTTATCTATTTTATTTATTTATTTAAGTGTTTTTATATACCAGGATACGTTGGGAACATCATCCCGGTTTACAGGTAACTAAAAACAGCAAGGAGCTTTACAGAGAACAAGTAACAAAGTGAAACAATAGATATAGCAATGGGAGGGGAAATTAACAGGGAATACAAAGTGTAAGTATGATACATAAAAAAGGGGAATATTGACTTGAAAGGATATGCATGACATATCGGACAGGTGCATATTGGCTTGAAATATTTACAGGGGGGTACAGGAAATTAACAGGGAATACGAAGTATAAGTATGATGCATAAAACAGGAGAATATTGGCGTGTCAGATATGCTTCATCTGGGAGTGGTACACCGTTGAATATATCTATTATACCCCAGATTTGGTGCAGGGGACATTTGGACTGGGGTCTCTATTTTGTGCTTATACATACGCATAAAACACAGGAACCTAAGAGGCTAAAACAAAGCAATATGTTGTTTTCAGTGGTGGGGCTGGCATAGTGGAGCCTGGATTAACTCAATTCTATGCTTCTGCTTCTGGTGGCTAATCGAGGAGTAGCCTAGTGGTTCGAGCAGCTGGTTTTAAATCAAGGAGAGCACTGGTCAAATCCCACTACTGTTCCTCATGACCATGCGCAAGTCACTTTATCCTCAAGTACAAACTTGGATTGTGAATTCTCTGGGGACAAAGAAATAACTACAGTATCTGAACATAATCTGCTTTGAAGTGCTAAAAAGCAGAATAGAAAAATCTAATAAATAAATGTGGTTTGAGAAAGGATTAATAGATGTAGAACACTGGTATGACAACACATGTACCCTCAAGTCATTTTTGCAGTGCTGGCAAGATGAATATGACCAGCCTAAATCTCATTTTTATGCATATCTACAGACCCAACATTAACTTAATTCCTTGCACTAGTCTGATACTCAGGTATGGCAGGGAAAATAACTAATGGTAAATTTGAAAATGACAGGAGTCCAAACAAACTCTATATCTCGATGGTACAAGTATTGTTTGTCTAAGCACTCACATACTATACTTAGGGGTAAATGTTAAAAGCTATGCACGGGCGACCATGTGCACGCACTACCCAGCGTACACACATAGACGCCCAATTTTATAACATGCGCGCCGACACCCACGGCCTTCATCCGTTCCCCCTACTCTATCCTTCCTACCCCTTACCCTTCCCCTAACCTTCCCACACCCTAGCCCTATTCTAACCCCTCCCCCCCCCCGACCTTTATCTTACCTCTTGCGCCTGCCTCCGGGCAGGCACAAGTTGTGTGCGCCAGCAGATTGCCGGCACGCGATCATCCAACTCAGCGGCAAATGTCCGCTGTGCTGGAGGCCTCTGGCCCACCCCGCCCCTGCCCTGCCCCTTTTTCGAAGCCCCGGGACTTAGACGCATCCCAGGGCTTTATGCGCATCGCCGGGCCTTTATAAAATAGGCCTGTGCGCATAGGGCTTTGAAAATCTGCCCCTTAGTGATTTGGGCAGATACAGTGTGGTCTTGCAAAGTGCAGTTTCTTCTTAAGACATGTAAAGGGCTTTTCAGGTTTTTATACTGATAATGTTGATGTTTCCATGAGGGAAATGTGGTTTAAAATAGTGCACCATTGCTATGTTGATAATTTAAAATGATGTTGTATGGGTATTGATAAATCTTCAAATTGTCATAGATGTCTAACTGCTATAGGTATTATGTTTCATAAGTTTCTACAAGGTGATAAGATTCTACCCTTTTGGAACATGGTTCTGCAACACTTGTTTGAATCCTCTGGTATTTTCTTGTCTCTGGATGGAGAACTATAGTATATTATACATGTTGGGAGACATAAACTACTTAGAAGATGCCCATCTGTACGAGAAACACTTTCTGCTTTTGGCAGAGCAAATAGTTTGCACATATTAAAAATATGGATCAAAGGTTCTCCAGCTGAGCCAGCTTTATTGCAAACAATGATGATAGATTTGATGGTACATGAGCATATAGGAGTAGATTTTGAAAGAAGCGCATGCGCGTCCATGTGTGTGCGCTTCCTGGCACGTGCACATGGATTAGCAGATTTTATAACATGCACGCGCTGGCAAACGCATGTCATAAAATCGTTGGGCCGTGCATACATGCACACCGGATTTTGTAATCTGTGTGCACATATGCACACAGCACGCACAAGGGGGGTAGATTTTTGCTAGTTTTGTGCGGCGACTCATCCCAGCCTTCCCCAGTTCCCTACCCCCTACCCTAACCTCCCTTCCCCTTCCCTTCCCCTCTCCTCCCCATCCCCTAATTCCTATCTTTCTCCTTGTATTTTCTTTTATTTCACAACTTACTTCAGGACCTGATCCCCCGGCATAGAGGTAAATGGCCGCTGTATCGGCTGCCTCCAGCTCCGCCCAATCCTTCCCCCTAGACCGCCCCTCCCCGTCCCCTGGACCACCCCTTTTGTGAGGCCCAGGGTGCGTACAAGGCCTGGCTGCGTGTGTAACCCCCAGATTTTACGCGCGGGGAGGCGTTTACAATTTACCCGGTAGACGTTAAATTTGCAAACCAGAAAGTGTCAAAAGGATACCTTGCACTGTGGGAGAATTTTATAACGATTAACAGATAAGAAAAAGGCTCTAATGCTTCGTGTTTACTTCACAGACTGGGTATAACAATGCAAGGGAGAGCTGGGAGAGGGAAGGATGAGAAGGGATATGTCTGATGGGGAGTCAGAAAATATTCAAACCTCTCCGTGATGGTACTTTATGCATTACAATTGTTTTTCTCATCTCATGGTTGGAGTTTATCTGTATCTCTGAGTATTTTTGGCTGTACTATGAGAAGATTGTGTTAACTTGTTTTTCAGCTTTCACAGAATACAAATTATTTTGGAGAAATAAAGAAACAATAATGTAAAAAAAAAAAAAAGCTGCCAACTTCTGCATCTTTAAAGATGCAATTCAACATGAAGTGGTCCTTTAAGCTGCACTGGATGTGCACACTGTGGAACAAAATATTGTTATGCAAATACATGTAAAACATAGCTTCTTCATCAAAGTTGTGCATTATGGTGACATGGTGCACCGAAAATCTGCTATATCCAAATTAATTCCTTTAATGGGTATTTGTTTAACTAAGTCCCAAAGCACACTCACTAACTACATATAATTACGGCAGGCAGAAACAGCCAGCAGCTGTTTATCAGTAGTGTTGCTGTTAGGGCTGTGCATCACATTCAGGAGAAAACCAAATATTTGAAAACAAATATTGGCTGGCAATCCGCTGATTGTTGCCTCATCATCTGGTCCCTTCGCTTACTTTATGATGCAGTCCTCTTTGAATTTTCTCTCAAACATGTTTGAAATGCATTCGGATTAAGCTGCAGACAATTTTATTAGATTTTTTTTTTTTTTGCAGCAATATAAGAATTATCCAAAAATGGTGTAGATGAGTCCATGAATGTTCTCTCGTCAGACATAATGGCACATCTGAAGATGAGACCTAAGTGGTTACCAAATCTCGTACGACACATTGGGCAGATAAAAATACTTCTAAAAGGAGCTTTACTATGTAATATTTATTTCAACTTCAACAAGAACTTGCTGAAATATTCATCCGGAAGGAACACCACAGATGTTAGAGTTTGAGCATCATCTTGCACCAAGTACAATCATCTTTATTTCTAACTCTGGACCCACAAGGCAGCCACAGGAATACTGAAACATAGTCAGGGCCAGGACTTTTTCCACAAACAACTGGGTAAATATATATTGTGCTCTAAAAATGTTTAAAAGTTACATTTTTGCATTTCTGAGGTTTTTTTGAGATATAACAAAAATAAACATACAGCTTAACGATTACATCAATGTAAGTGTGATTAAGTAAGATGTGCATATTAAGGTCAACAAACAAATATAAAATATAAAGTGATATCATTTTTATTGGACTAATTTAATATAGATCTTGACTATCAGTTTAATATTACCTTCCTCAGGCCCAAACAGAATGAGCAGGTCAGAGTAAAAGATGACATTTTGCCAGAAAATACAACTGAATCACAATTAATTTACATTAAAGCATGTTGGGGTTGATCTGTTAGAGAAATAAGTGATAAGTGATAAACAGGGATAGGCATTTGGGAGAAAGAAATAGGAAATTAGACAAAATTTCCTATTTTGTTTCATTTCATTATCAAAGTGACAAAATTTCCCTGGTTTTCATGTTTTGTTTTGAAAAGAAAATGAGTCCATCAAACCTAAGCACAGGCCCAAAGCTGGGGCCTCACCTAGGGAATAGTTCTAAGCCCAAAGCAAGGGCCTTGGCCTAGGCCTGAGCATGACACTGGAGCCTAGGCCTAGGCTCGAGGCTGGAGCCTTGCCTAGGCAAAGGCCATGGCCTGACAAGGAACTGCAGCCTAGGCCTTAACACAATGCCAGGGTCTCGGCCAAGGCCCAAGCCTAATGCTGGAGGCTTGAACAAGTCACCAAAAATTTAAATAATTTACCTGCTCCAGTGATCCAGAATTATGGTCCTGGCCAGGCCCGGTGCCAGGACCCAACCCAGAGGTAGGGTCCCGATGCCTGAGCTTCAGCCAGGTCCCTAACCCAAGACTGATGCTATGACCCAGTCTGGAGACCAGGTCCCAACTCTGGGGCCTCAGTCCGGACTCAAGCGCAATGCGGTTACCCAGGCTGGAGACCGGGTCCCAATGCCAAGGCTTTGGCCCAGACCCAGGTCCGATGCTGTAACCCGGTCTGGTGACCAGGTCCTGACACTGGGGCCTCAGGTCAGAGGCAGGCCTGATGCTGTGACCCAGCCCAAAGGTCAGATCCATAATACCTGGGCCTAGATCTAGGCCAGGGCTCGGGCCCAAGCATGATGCTATAACCCAGTCCAGAAACCAAGTCCTGAAGCCAGTACCTGACCCTGAGACCAGGTCCTGATGGTGGGCCTCAGCTCAGGTCAGGCTCAGGCCCGACGCCAAGGCCTCACAGTTTTTCTATGGTCTTCTTTCTTCTTTCTTCTGAAAAATGACACTGTCCACTTAGGTTACTTAACCCTTTTCGCGCCAGATCGCAGCCAGATCCCTTTTTGTGCCGGATCCCTTTTTGCACCGGATCACAGCACCAGATCACCGCATGGACTGCAGCACTCAGCAACCCAGACGCCCCTACCTGCACGGTAGGCCTCTCCGTGCTCCACATTCCCCGGACCCAACGGAAAGATCATGGAAGCAAAGCATCTGGACCTGCCTTTATGGTAGGCCCTCTTCCTGCTTGGACCCACCTCCATGGCAGGCCCAATCCGTGCTTACCCGACCCAACCATCCTTCGGTAGGCCCGACCTCGACCGACCTCACCCGACCGCTCCTCGTTGGGACTTGCCGCTTCGCCAATCTTCCCCCAGCCAGAGAAAAGGCCAGGAATTACAGCCTTTCCCCCTGCGGCCTTAGACCCCGCCCACCGATGCAATCAAGGCGGCGACGTGGGACCAACTTATTTAAGATGCCTAAGTGCGCCCGAGAGCCCCTTTTCACACTGGATCACAGCACCGGATCACCGCACGGACCGCTGCGCTCAGCAACCTGGATGCCCCTACCTGCATGGTAGGCCTTTCCACGCTCCACGTTCCCCAGACCTGACGGAAAGATCGCCGAGGCAAAGCATCTGGACCTGCCTTCATGGTAGGCCCTCTTCCTGCCTGGCCCCACCTCCACGGCAGGCCCAATCCACGCTGACCCGACCCGACCATCCTCCGGTAGGCCCGACCTTGACCTACCTCACCCGACCGCTCCTCGTTGGAACTCGCCACATCGCCAATCTCCCCCCAGCCAGAAAAAAGGCCAGGAATTTCAGCCATTACCCCTGCAGCCTTAGACCCCGCCCACCAACGCAATCAAGGCAGCGACGTGGGACCGACCTATTTAAGACACCTAAGAGTGCCTTTGTGCCGCGCCTAAGGAGAACGGCAAAGGGGCATGCCCCTTGGCGTGCCCCTTAGCGCGTTCCATTTAATCTTACTATCACCAACCTCAACATAACAGACCTTCCTCAACCAGTGGATCCCTCATTGGTTTGATCAGAACCTCAGTATCCACGCCTTTTCCCCTTTCACCGGCTTCAGATGGAGACCAAGTAACTCACTGACCAGTTTCCATCTCCAGCCTTCATGTCTCAGCTACGAACCACAACGACCCCTGATCTGCTTCAGCTCTACTGGTTCTGCATACTGTATAGTATTTGCACTGTTCCTCATCATCTGTATGACTATCACTTGTAACTTGTTCTCCCCCATCTTCCCCGCCCAATCGCTGCCGAGTCCTCCCCCCCCCCCCCAAATCCCCCGTCATACTTCTCTCCTTCTCCACCTAATATTTCAATGGCTTCTCACACCATCCCCCGTATTCACTACCCACATAGCAGACCCCCATTCCCATACCACCACAAATCCTCTCCCCTTCGCAAGTCCCTCCTCCCTATCCTCATTACCCCCCTGACACAATTTCTAGGATTCACTACCCTCTCGATAATCCTGTTCAATGCTCAATCCCTCTCCAAAAAAACCCCAATCCTCAACGATCTCCTTATCGACTGTAAACCTGATATCTGTGCCATCACAGAAACATGGTTCAAAGAAACTGACACTGTCCTCCTTAGTCAATTCCCTACCCTCTCTTATGAGATATTTTCTATCCCAAGACCTAAAAAAAGAGGAGGTAGCCTCCTCCTGGCAGTAAAAAAGCACTTTAACCTAAAGCCGGTGCACTTTGACACCCCCCCCCCAAACTGGAAATCGGCCTGTTCAAATCCCCCGAGTTGCAAATATGCCTTATCTATGCCCCTCCAGGCTGCATAGAACTCAATCCCACCCCCATAATCAAATTCATTCCGGATAATATCAATATAGAAATCCCAGCTATTGACTCATTTCCCCTTACATCGTCCTGTGAAACCTTCCTCACCTCCCTACAAGCCATAGTCTTTAAACAAATTATAACATCCCCTACCACAAAGCCGGGCACTCTTTAGACCTCATATTCATTAGCCCATATTTTCACTTTCCTTACACACCTACTTGCATCCCGGTTCCCTGGTCAGACCACTTCCTCATTGAAACCCTACTCTCTATAAATGCACTGATCACTCTTAACCCGGCACAAAGCACAACTTTTGTATTCAGAAACCCTGCGCTAGTGAGGATATATCCTCTGCAATATCCAGCGCCCTACCAGAACTTGACTGCTCCAACCCCGACGCTGCCCTGGCCTCCTGGAGCAATCTCACACTAGACATCGCTAACAAACTATGTCCTATCTCCAGACGTGAGTTGCGACCCTCTTCAAAAAACCTCCAACCTTGGTACACAGCTGAACTGAAAATATTGAAAAACAAACTCAGACAGAGAGAGAGAATTTGGCGTAAAGACCCTTCACCTCAACACGCCTCCAGTTTATAAATCTGCCCTTCATCACTACAGACTTTCCACACTCAACTCCAAATGTGATTTTTATGCCTCCAAAATACACGAGTACATGTACAATCCTAAGGCCCTCTTTTCATATGTGGATGACCTCACCAAGTCCGCCCTGCCCCCCATTCCTGATAATGAAGCTTCTGCTAGATGTGAAGAGCTAGCTCTGTACTTCCACAAGAAAGTTGCTAACATCTTCCTCAGATTCCCAAACTCCTCGCTTTCATCCCACCCTTGTTCCGACCCTAACACAGCCACCCTTGACTCACTCAAACCAACCTCTGCCAAGGAAATTGAATCTATTCTCAAAAAAAATCAAACCCGCCTATCACCCCACATACACCATCCCCACAAAAACCCTCTTCTCCATTCCGAACACCATTGCCAAACCTCTAGCTAATATCATTAACTCCTCGCTCTCCTCTGGCATAGACCCAGACACTCTCAAACAAGCTGTGGTTAAACCCCTTAAGTTATCAGGAACATGGCGGATCCACAGCATCAGGCCAGCCCGGGGATTCCAGGAAGAACGGCGAGGAGAAGCCGTGGCAGCATCTGTCCGTCAGACCCGAAGGGAGTCGCCACTAAGGTAGAGAGGGTGGAGCGAGGGTGAGAACAGGCACGAACGCAACAATTTGTGCACATAGGTGCGTGTCAACTTAAAAATGTGCACACGTGCACATGTTCAGTCTATTTTATACCATGCACGCATATACATAAGTATGGTATAAAATGGCCACATCATTGGGTACAGGCTGACAAGCATGTGCACATGTGCGCCTGTGCACTGGTTTAAAAGTTACCATCCTTGTGTAACAATGTAAAAACAGAATCACCATTCTTCATAAACAAACAAAATCAGAAACATAATGCATAAATTATAATAGTAAAACCATACTAATAAAAGAATAAATATTTCAAAACTATTGATAAATATAATAACATCTATTAATTAAAGTCATATACATCCAAAGCACCAATAAAATATTTCAAAACAGATAATAATTAAAACTAATAAGGATAAATAAAAGCCCCTGTTGTCCACACTTGGGAGTTCTTGATTTTAGGTCACCCTGAGATTGTCGAGAATTAGGGGGCTGGGGGGGGGGGCACACAAACTTTATCTTTTCTCTCACACACACTCACCTGTTCATTCTCTCTCACACACATACTGTTGCATACTCATAGACATGCTCTTATACACAAGCATAACCTCTCTCTCTCACAGATACACACACTCTCATACCCAGGATCTCAGACACCCTCTCTCCCCACACACTCCTACCATGTACATCCAAGCTCTTACTCCCCCAGATTGCCTCATACACAAAAAGGTTCTCATTCTCACTGGCTCCTTCACACATACACACACAAAAATGCATGCACTCACACTCACTGCTCCCACAGACACATATTCTCACAGGCTCCCTGATACATACACACATGTACTGACTCTCACTGGCTTACACACACACACACACTCACACTCACTCTCACTGGTTTCCTGACACACCCACATATGCAATCATTCTCACTGGCCCCCTCATACACAAACACACACACACATGCACTAACTTTTACTGGTTCCCTCAAATACACACACATGCACTCATTCTTTCTGGCTCCCTCACATACACACAATCATGCACCCTCTCACTGATTTCCTCACAAAACCATACACACTGGCTCCCTCCCACATACACACACAAATACACTGATGCTAACTGGCTCCCTCACACACACAGACAATACCATGCAAGCTTCCATACATTTTCACATACACACATAGTCCCCCAGGCAGTCACACATTCATTCTCATATACACACATACACACACACACACAGATAGGAACCCCCCCCCCCCAGATAGGCACCCACTCATTCTCAAACACACAGACCTCCAGGCAGGCAACCACTCATTGTCACACTTACACATACACACAAACACACATACAGACTCTCTGGCAGGCACCCATTCATTCATTCATTCATACATTCATTCACACACACACAGAGATATACATACCCAGGCAGGGACCCATTCATTTACACACATGCACACACTGAAGGCAGGTCCCCTCTTTTATTCCTGGAAGCCTCAGAGGCTCTCTCAGTCCTTTGCTGCTGCTGTCACCACTAACGCAGGCCTGTAGGAGAGGAGCAGAGCCAATCACTGCTATTTTAACCCTGCTGCCTCCTCTGTGCAAGCCTCATGGTGTAAAATATTTGTGGGGTTACAACTTCCTCTATGCTGATCTCGTGCATTGCAAGATTAGCATAGCTAAAGTGTTCATAATATGGGGCCTGCACAGATGATGGGAAGGGCGCACTTCTCTTCAGCCGCCGGTGATGGGGTTCACCAGTGGTAGCACAGTCTCTCTCCCTGTTTTTTGGCCTCTTGTAGGATAGCGTTCATCAGCAGCTGCCCGGCCTTCCTATGTTAGCCATCACTGCCCCCGTATGGCCCTGTGCACGGGGACAGTACGACCCCTCAGTACTCCACTATCCTGAAAACCAGACCTATTTTGACTCTTGAGGTCCTGAGTTGGCCACTCCTGCTGAATGCTCCATTTCCATTAAAAGTTATTTCTAAACTGAATTTCTAATAGCATTGGTAAAAATGTCTCCATATATTTCACTGCATGATCATCTTTCATCTTCTTTGCAAGCCACAAAATTCTCACATTGTTTCTCCAACTCCTATTTTTTCAATCTTTGAGGTTTTTCAGGTCATCAATGATTTTGACTTTGTCCTGTACCAGTGTCACTATCTTCTAACAAGGAAGTTTTTTCCTCTAATTTATTAACTCTCTTTTGCAATAAAAAGAATTGTGCTGTAAGGGAAACCATTACTATTTTTTTAGTTGCACCATAATTCCTCATCATTTGCACCTTCAGGGGGCAGGAGCACTCTGTCCAATGTTTAATTAGCTACCTTGTACTCAATCCTTATTTTTAAAAGCCCATTTTTGCACTTAAATCCTTTTGAAAATTACCACCTAAGCATTTAGAGGGCAATTTTAAAACTATGCACAGTCAAATAGTCTTCATGCAGCTTTGGGGGGTCAATTTTGAAAAGTTTTCAACATGTCAAATTGACATATATTTGTATAACTAGATATTCATGCATAGATGTTGCTTTGAAAAACACTGCAAGTAGGCATATTTCTGTGATGTAATACATAAATGTTAACAAAGAAAAAAGGGGAAGTTTAGGGTATGCTAGGACAAGTAATTATTTTGTAAGCCATATTTGCGCATATATTACAAATGTAATGTTTTGGGCTTTTAAAAATTGCCACATTTATATGCCTAATTCCTTTGAAAATTCACTCCATATGGCTACATTTTCAAAAGGTTTTATGTGTGTAAATGGAATTTTGAAAATGTCTATATGCTACTTTTATGCATGTAACTTTGAAAATTCACTCCTTCGCTTTTAATAAGGAAATCTGTAAATAATATAGATGACTCATTTGCCCAGTCAGAATCAATGGCCCTATTAAAACAACTTTATGAACTCTCTATCCAATGTTTAATTAGCAACTTTGTATACCATCAGATAGGTAGAGTGAGGCAAAGGCAGAAAGATATAGCATTGAGGTGAGGTTCTTACCTCAGCCACATGGCTGCTACCACAAAGGAAAGAGCAGTTGCAGATAGATTGGAGTGTTTCCTATATCCATAGTCTGTAGAATAGTAATTATATAGCAGTGCTGAAAAATCAGTGATTTGTTAATTTATAGTAGGAGTTTCAAGTATTTTCTGACCTTTTGTTTCATTTATAGCTAGAAGAACAGCATTTAGAATATAATCTGCATGCATTCAGTATCAGGCTGACTTAGTTGCTGGGAAATTCAGCAGATTTGTCATGATTTTATATAGTGTGTAGAGGGACTTCCAATCTCCTGAAGTAAGTGGATGCTGCAATGAACTAAGGACATGATTTCAAGCATCTGCATTGGCTTTATCAAGCACACAGTGGAGCAGCTTATCTAAATAAAAAGAAAACATAACTCACATGAGACTTAACTGAGACCTTATATTATTGTTCTGGTCAGAATTTAGGTGGGAGTTTGAACTATTTTGAAAGTGAACAGAGAAGGGCTAGTGATTTTTCTTTTATGTATTGCAATCTAAGGATTAGATTCATCAATCTATCACATGCGATAGGAAGAAGGGAGTGTTTTATGGTAATAGCCTATTTATCACAATGTGCGCTACCTGAGCGCTTCTCATAGGTATTACCACAAAGTGCATTAACTTTTTCACACTTTGCGGTAATACCACAATTATTGCATTTCCTACCAGCAACCACTGAGAGAGAGAGAGTGAGAGCGCGCACCTTTCGGGGTGGCACCATAGTAAGCAGCTGTTTATGCTAGTATAGGAGGCCCACCTAGTAACTTGAGGTGAGGTTTAGGTAGTAGTGTAGGGTTTAGGGGCCACTTTGAGATGCAGAGTGAGACATACGAACAGAACAGTACACTCTTGTGAAGATTTATTGCCCTTTGGATTGAGGAAACTCACCCAAAGATGAGATTGGTACAATGTTCTCTCAACCTAGCTTGCTGGACTCTCTACCTCTTCACAAATTGTGAAGCCAGCCCACTTTTCCAAAAATCCTACCCCCAACTCCTCCCCTTTTAAAAATTAGCATCACACCATGCTTTATGGTGCTTTTTGCATGCGTTAAGGCATTTTTTGCATGCGAAAACGCCTTAACATATGTGAAAACACCATAACATGACTTGGAAAATAACCAACTAATTTCTCTCACTTTTCCATGTTAATAAAATATTTTTTTATTATAATGTCATATGTTGGTGTTTGCTATAGAGAATAAGAATCCTAATACAAGGTGTAACTGTGTTTGCACTGATTTTATGTACAATGCTTGCTGTAGCTACATATGGTGGGATTTATGTTATCACATATGTTCTATTCTCTGCTCCAGCCTCATCTCCCTATCCCTGGGGGGCCCTTTAGTTGCATGGGTGCATTACATGTGTCTGTCCCTAAACACATAGGGGTAGATTTTCAAAGGGATACGCGCATACCCCCCGAAAACCTACCCCAAACCCCCCCTGCGTGCGCCGAGCCTATTTTGCATAGGCTCGGCGGCGCGCGCGAAAGCCCTGAGACGTGCATAAGTCCTGGGGCTTGCATGGAGGGGCATGTCGGGGGGGGCGTGTCGGGGGCATGCCGGGAGTGACGCGGCATTTCGGGGGCGTGTCGCGAGTGACGCGGCGTTTTGGGGGTGGCGCCGCGGGCATGGTTTCGGCCCGGGGGCATGGCCACGGCCTCCGGACCAGCCTCCGGACCGGAACATGGAGCGCGGCAGCCGGCCCGGCACGCGCAAAGTTACGCCTGCTTCCAGCAGGCGTAACTTTGCCGACAAAGGTGGGGGGGGGTTTAGATAGGACCGGGGTGGTGGGTTAGGTAGGGGAAGGGAACTGAACGGAGGCAGGCTGCGCGGCTCGGCGTGCGCAGGCTGCCGATTTTGGGCAGCCTTGCCCGCGCTGACCCCGGATTTTAATGGATACGTGCGGCTATGCGCATATCTATTAAAATCCCGTGTACTCTCGTTTGCGCCTGGTGCGCAAACAAAAGTACGAGTGTGCGCAGATTTATAAAATCTGCCCCATAGCTGAGAGATGGAGTTATTTTTGTGGCCCCCTCCCAAAATAGGGGAGAGGTTTACAATAATGTTGTCTACTTGGGAACCTTACTTTTTCCAAGCCCTGGAAGGTGAGTGTTCACCTTGCCTAGATATTAAGAGTCCCTTGCACAGCTAGAGAAAACAATTGAAATGTGCAATTTCCATCCTTTTGCCAAGAACTGATATGAACAGTGCTAATTTTCCATTCAAGAACTTTCACAGTAAAGAGTTATTTTTGAATACTCAATCTGAACTTCCAATGTACTTTGCAGGCACTCACATCCCTTTAAAGTTGAAAGACAACAAATTGAAAGTCATCCCTGCCACTTTGAGCCTTGGAGAATTTATTCCTCCCCCACCTCATTGGATAAAGAACCCTGACCCAGGGTCCTGGACTATGTTGTTGTGAGAGGAAATTTGGGAATTAGCTCTGGGACACTCGTGTGCCCCTGATGTGCTAGCCCCTAAACCAGAGAAGATGGTTATATCATATTACTGTACATAATTTCTTTGACAATTATCTTCACTCTATTAGAACATTGATTGATTAGAGCGTAGGTTCTGGCAGGGTGGATTACATATCAAAAGTAAATGAGGATTCCCTGTTGGAACATTTGAAACTCTTGCAATGGCATTGCAACGGCAGGAATCAACAACTGTAAACAGAATAAAAAGACCTACGGTAAATTGCTGATCCCAATAATTATGACATTATTGAGGCTTCTCTGCCAATAAACCACTTTACTAAAGATTAGCCATTTCAAAGTGTGGAGGAAGAGCAAACAAAAGTTAAGGGATGACAAATATTTATAAGAAGCAGATTTCAAGACCACATGTCTTATTGTGGATTGCAACATCCTCTTGAAATTTCTCACAATCCTCTTGTGATTTATAAATTTTTAATAATTTTATATCATTGGCAAATTTGATCATCTCACTTGTTTTTCCCATTTGCAGGTCATTTATAAATACATTACAAAGTTGTGATTCCAGAATAGATCCCTGGGGCAGCGGCCATAGACCAACACGATTCGACTGCAGGAGGTCGTTCTGGACCCCCGCTGGACTTTTGAATTATGTTATTCTCCATTGGGAAAATTATGTTATTCTCCATTGGGAAAATTAACCAGTTAGCCCAACAATTATGTTATTCTCCATTGGCGGCGGCCATAGACCAACCGTGTTGGTCTATGGCCGCCGCCATTTTGCAAAATGGCGGCGCAGAATGGCGCCGGCTGAAGACAACACGATTCAATTGCAAGAGGCCGTTCCAGACAGCCGCTGGACCCCCAGGTAATTTAAGGCATTTGGGGGGGGGGGGTTCGGGAGGGGGGGGGATTTAATTTAAAGGGTCGGGGGTGGGTTTTAGGGTGTTTTAGTGTGCCGGTTTTCCTGCCCTCCCCCTTCCCCCGATTTACGATTTTTTTTGACGATAAATCGGGGGAATTGGTATTGTATCATGGCCCTAACGATTTTTGACGATTTAAAATATATCGGACAATATTTTAAATCGTCAAAAAACGATTCACATCCCTAATTAGTATAGCTGCATATAAAAACAGTTTGGAAAAGTTCCTGGAGGAAAAGTTCATAAACCATTAAGGTAGAGTTGCAGAAATTGAGATATTGCCAGGTTCTTGTTACCTGGATTGGCCATTGTTAAAAACAGGATACTGGGTTTGATGGACTCTTGGTCTGATACTCTAGTATGGCAAGTCTTACATTTTTATGTTCTTTTAATTCTCATCATTCATGGTCTTGGCTGACATGTGGAACTTTAACAATTGCAAGAGTTTTTCATATGGTTGCGCTTAACACGCTTACATGAAATTTTCATACTAATGCAAAAAACATTTTTTAAAGCAATTTTTTTTTGTGGACTCAGCAATTTCTCCTTTTCTTTTGCATTTCCAATTTGTTGTAAACAGCCTTTGAGTCTGTAGTATAGTAGCTTTTGACTGTACTGTAACAAATAGATCTAAAGAAAAATGTATTGATCCAATAAGCAGGTCTTTTAAAGAACCAATTTGAAAGCTATTTATGTGGATAAATAGCTATTTAGATGTGTAAATTGGTTGTCTGATTACCTTCCCTCAATGTGGTTAAACGTTTGCTGTTCCATAATATGTGTACATTCCGTCTAATTAGAGGAGGCATTCCTAGGTTCCTGTTCAGGTAAGGGCAAGAGAAGAATGCATATATATTGCATTTTCAAATCTTTGTGCATTTTTCCCCCCATGAAAAAGAGTACCCACACAAAATGCAGGTGCAGATATCCATGGATTCTTCTCCTCATGCCTTATTTTCTCTTTCTAGTCTCTTGAATTTTCTGCAGCAGCAGCCAAAGACACAAATAAAATGCCTATGACCAGTATGTCTTTTTTAATAGCATGTGCACTCAATGCTTAACCTCTGCACACAAGGACATGGTAAAATTTAGGTGTCAGTGTGCTATTAGTAAAGGGGTGTTTGCCAAAGAGCCTTCATAGTTGCAAACTATATGGGTGGTCTTAAATAAATTTAATCCAAATTTATGTGAAAATTAACAAGGGCAAAGTATACATATGAAAAAAGTCTGCATATTTTGCTCCTGCTCGTTGTGTGAATGACAAAGGAAAGACAGAATCACACAAATACATCTGAAGACCAAGAGGGTAATTTTAAAACATTGCATATAAAAATGTTAGTAATTGCATGCATATATTACACCAACTTTCAAAAAAGACTGATTGAACAAATACACTTATAAAATTATCTCCGCCACACTTACATGAGTTACACCTGCTGCATCATTTGCACAGTTTTTTTTTCTGAAAATTTACATGCAAACTTTTTAAAATCCAAAATGTATGCACATAAATCAGATCTCTCCCCAACTCTTTCCCCAAAGAACATCTCTCTTAAGTTCAGGTAAATTTACTTACTAACATCATATGCACATCAGTTTAATTGAGTATTGGATGGACAATTTTGTAAAATGAAATTTCTGTGGATAAAATATATATTTTTTAACCCACATAAGTCCTTTTTAAAATTACCTTCCAGATAGTCATGCACCTGCTTTCCTCCCTCAGTCTAAACACATCCACAAAAAAGTAAGCCTCTTTTTCCTGTGACTGAAACCACAGGAGAGCAATTTTTAATTAAGCTATTCTACCTGAATAAATAACTTTGAATATGCCTCATTATAGTGCATGGTTTAATTACTAGGGTGGTAACTTCAGTGTGCTCATTATTCATTCATTTGCATACTTATTTGATCATTAGCACATATCTATATGGCACAGTTCACCCTTCATATGCTAAAGCATTTAGCAGGCACCTTAACATGTATGCTAAAGAGTGAGTTTTCATCTCGTGTAAAAATGAGCATATACGCACATAAGTAGCCTCTATTTGCACATTCCATATTTTATAAAAAATGAATATACACACAGGAGTCTTAAAAAATCACAACTTATACAGATAACTGTTGGTCCCAGTCCGAAATATACATGCATATAAAAAGGGTGGTCTAGGTGTATGTGCACATGAAACCTAAAGTAAGTATGTACTTTCAGCATTTTTAAAATAGTTGCATAAATACAAGCAACTTAAGCATGTATATGCTAATTTCACATGCATAGTGCTTTAGAAATTCAACCCTAAGCTTTTTACTGTATGGTAAACCCTTTTACTGAGCATTAAATCCCTAATGAGGTTTAGTAAAGGGCCCCCAAGTTTGTAGCTGAAGTAATGAAGTAAATGAAGTAAATGAAGTAATGAAGTAAAGTAATGAAGTAAAGATTTGGCACATATCATCGCCCCCACCTTAGCCGCCATCTTAAACAAATCACTAGAAGAAGGCGAACTCCCAACCGAACTAAAATCTGCAACCATCACTCCCATTCTAAAAAAGAAGAACCTAGATCCGTCAGACCCAAATAACTACCGCCCCATATCCAATCTACCCCTACTAGCCAAATTGACAGAAAAAGCTGTTTTATCCCAACTAAACGAACATCTTGATTCATACAACATACTTCACCCGAATCAACACGGATTTAGAAAAAATCACAGCACGGAAACACTTCTCGCCAACCTATCTAATGAAATTCTAAGAAGTGCCGACATCAAGATTAACCACCTCCTAATACTCCTAGACCTCTCCGCGGCATTCGATACTGTAGATCACAAAATCCTTCTATCTAGCCTTTCAAACATCGGCCTCTCCGGCTTCACCCTCAAATGGTTCACCTCCTTCCTAAATAACAGATCCTTCAAGGTCACTATGAATAACATCTCATCAAAACCCCTCCCTCTAGACACCGGTGTACCACAAGGTTCTGCCCTTTCGGCCACCCTCTTTAACATCTATCTAATTCCTCTCTGCCACCTCATCTCCAGTCTTGGAATAACTTTCTTTCTGTACGCCGACGACATTCAGTTCATCATACCTGTCACCAACTCAATAGAAGACGCTCTTCGCACAGCTGCCAAACACCTAACCACAATTAGAAACATGCTCAACAAGTTAAAATTATGCCTAAACATGAATAAAACTGAATGTATCCTCATTGGAAGAAACGTCTCAGACCAAACCATTGCCCACAACTCTCTTCTAATCAACAACATATCCATACCTCTAAAAAGCTCAACAAAGGACCTCGGCGTATGGATCGATAAAGATCTCAACCTAAAAACACACATAGCAGCCAAAACCAAGGAAGGTTTCTATAAACTTCATGTACTAAAACACCTAAAGCCGCTCCTCCACCATCAGGAATTCCGAACAGTTCTACAATCCCTGATCTTCAGCAGCTTAGACTACTGCAACTCAATGTTATTAGGTCTCCCCAAATCCACCTTAAAACCGCTGCAGTTACTGCAGAATGCCGCTGCAAAAGTACTGACCGGAAATAAAAAATCGGATCACATCACCCCAATACTAAAAAGCCTACACTGGCTACCAATCATTCAAAGAATTGAATACAAAACCCTGACGATCATCCATGACGCTTTACACAATTCAGTTAACTCCGCAGTCAGTAAAATGTTCCACCCCCACAAACCTCAACGGAACACCAGAACTTCTGAAAAACGTCTACTCGAAATACCCACATATCCCATGGCTAAGCTTACTAACACCAGAAATAGAGCTCTCTCCATAGCGGGGCCTAAACTCTGGAACGCCCTACCATGCTACCTCACCACTATCATCGAAAATAAATCATTCAAAAAAGAACTGAAAACCTGGATCTTCAGCCAGACTTTCAATGATGATTTAAGCAATCCACAATTGTGATGCCTCATGCTTCCCATCCTTCTCCCCTCTTCTCTTCTCCGCTTACCTACCCCTTCCTCCTTCCATTACCTACCCCATCCCCCCCTCATTTCCTACTTTTCCCATTCAGACTATCTTGTATTCAGAGCACGAGTTTGTACATACCTTCCTCGTTTTTCGTTTCTATTTTCTTTTTCGTTATTTGAATTAAATTATTTTTTAGTTATTCCTGTTACTTCCTTCTCCATATGCTAGTTGCATATACTTTTGTTTCTCAAATTGTTCTATGTATCATTGTTTCGTTCCAATGTAAACCGGGGTGAAGGCATGTGCTAAACCTCGGTATATAAAAGCTTCAAATAAATAAATAAATAAATAATGATGGGTGAAGTTACTTGCCCATGGTCACAAGAGAGCATTAGCAGGCTTTGAACACTGTTTCCCGAGTTTACAGCCTGCTGTTCTAATCACTAAGCTCTAAGCAACTCCTCCCCACCAATTCTGATGAAAGCAAGCAAGCATCTTTTCAGGATTTTAGAAACAGACAGCCCCTACTTCCTATGCCCTGTTATTCCACCATTTGGCCAAGCTTCTCAAGCTTGCAGCTCCAGGCTTCCTAGGTTTTTAAATCTTCTCCATGATCTTATTAACTGTTACTCATTGGTTGCAATTGTTATCAGCTGTGAGAAGGGAGCAGAATGAATGAGAGGATGCTTTTAGGTTTTCTGCCTCTTTTTCTTTAGTACCATAGACCCTGAAACTTATTAATGCTTTCTTTCTCCTGGCATATATATATATATCACTTCACCTTGCCACGCACCTTTCTCCACCTGATTGTAAGCACAGACACATTTAATAAAAACTCTGCTTTCCATGTGAGTGCATTGCATCGTCCCTATACACTCTAAATATGTACTGTTTGTCTGAAAGGCCACATACTAGCAAGGGAAGCAAGGATTTGTGTCATTTGTCACATGCAGTCATTCAGAGCCAGTGCATGACCTATTACAAGTACAAACAACTCTCTCTGGAGATAACACCTAAGGGCTCCCGCTGCCTTTTTATTACCACTTTCTTAATTGCCAAATGGTTATTTTCCCTTGGGAATAGTTTCCTAGTAAGACAAAAGACAGAATGCTCTCTCTCCCTGGGTCTCCTGTGGCAGCACTGCCCCAAGGCCAACTTCAGAAGCATATGCTCGCCAAGTGAGCTCCCTGTCAGCGCCTGCACTGTGTAGGACTGTCTTTCTGCTTGATTGCTTTGTTTACAAAGCAGCTTTTTAAACTGGTTGAAAACGTATTTACACCCTTGACCCCCTGGCCTTTATTTGGTAAAAGTTGCTTGTATTATATGTGAGGGGACTTGCTATTTCAGAGAAATCTGTACTAAGCTTTCAGTAATAGACTGCCAGCACTAAAATGCAATCACTTGCTTTTTAATAATGGAACTGGGCAGCCTGCCACCGCTTGTAACTTTGTAACAAAATATTTTACTTCTCAATTACTTTGCATACACTTGCAAGTCAATATTCCAAGGATTTGCTTGGGAAACGTTTTGAGTTATCCAGACAAAACCCACGATTTAAATACTTCTCCCCACTTCCCTGGCTAAATTGAATGCAAGTCACTGTTTACCTGGGCTAAATTTAGTTGGGTAGCAAGAAGGCAGCACTATGGGCATTGCAGAGATGAAGCTAACGTGTAGCTGGTGAGTTCTGATACTGTATACAGTATTACTCGCTACATCTAGCCAAGGTAAGTCTAGTTGGAAAGATAACGCCCGTCAACTTAGCTGGGTATGTTCCTGCCTAATATCTTGGGTGATTTTTCTGGTAACTGGTCAGCTGAACATTATTCTCTTTAGGTACCCATGGGGAACAATTTTGTTTCACTCTCATTTTGTTTCATTTTGGGGCAACTTTCTTTTTTTTTTTTTTGTCTCTGTGTTGTGTTGTGTTTTTCTTTTTCATGTTTTTTTTCAAGTTTTTGTTTCGAGTGTGTGCTGGCTCAAATAGCGCGCACCGTTTGAGTTAGTGCCCACTGCTCGTGACAAGCGGCACAGTGATGTCGACACCATTATTTTTGGATAGCGCAGCAGCAGTAGCATCAAGTTTCAGCTTGTGAAACAACAGTTTGAGTGATTCAAGAGTTCCTGACACAGAAAATAAGTGGGTTTTTAAAAAAAATGTAATATGTTATAATAGCATTGCTTATTGCCACCCAGACAGGAATTGAATTGGCCTGCTGGGGTTAGTCAGGCCAACCATATGATTGCAGCAGCCCTATGTTAGTGGAGCCACCTTAAAGTCAGCCCTGCAATACATTAAGAAAAAAACAGCAGGAGCATCCAGGCCTGTTTCCTGGCTCACATCCCTCTCCCCATCATCACAGCAATGTTGGGGATTCTCTCCCACAGCCTCCACTTACACCAGGTTTTCCCCTGCTAGCAGAAGGCATCCATAGACTTCCCCTGCTACTGCACATTAGAGATGTGCAATTGTTTATCACGAATTAGGCAATTGCAATGAAATTGCCTAATACTTCGTGGTTCGGGGGCCCCAAAACCCGAAAAGGATTTTCACCGAACTTTGGGGAAAATTCGTTTTTCGGGTTTGTATGGGGAGAGGGGCACATTTTTTTTTTAAATTAAAAACCACCCAAACATTAAGATTAACTATAATACAACCACCCTCCCCCCATCCCAATCCCTCCCCAAGACTTACTAACATCCCTGGGGGTCCAGCGGGGTCCCGGGTTCCATTTGTCCCTCCGTGCCTGGTGTGCCACTGCCAGCCATGCTCAAAATTGTGCCGAATAGCCTCTGAACTACTGTCACAGGGGCTTCCAGCGCCATTGGTCAGCCCCTGTCACATGGCCATCGGCGCCATCTTGTGCTCATACCATGTGACAGGGGCTGACCAATGGCACTGGTAGCCCCTGTGACATAGTATGGGCAAAGGCTATCGGCGCCATTTTGATTCCTGGCATCCGTCGGCATGAGTGCAGGAGATCGCTCCCGGACCCCCGCTGGACCCCCTGGGACTTTTGGCCAGCTTGGGGGGGCCTCCTGACCCCCCCCCCAAGGCTTGCCAATAATCCCTGGGGGTCCAGTGGGGGTCCGGGAGTGATTTAGTTGTCGGCTCACAGGAATCAAAATGGCGCTGATAGCCTTTGCCCATACTATGTCACAGGGGCTACCGGCGCCATTGGTCAGCCCCTGTCACATGGTATGAGCACAAGATGGAGCCGATGGCCATGTGACAGGGGCTGACCAATGGCGCCGGTAGCCCCTGTGACATAGTAGTTCAGAGGCTATTCGGCACCATTTTGAGCACGGCTTGCAGTGGCACACCGGGCATGGAGGGACAAATGGAACCCGGGACCCCGCTGGACCCCCAGGGATGTTAGTAAGTCTTGGGGAGGGATCGGGATGGTGGGGGGGGGGGTTGTATGTAATGTATTAAAATGAATTTAAATGCTTGGGGTAGGGTTTTTTTTAACTTCATTTTCCCGCTTTGTTTTTTGGGCCGGTTTCGGGTTTCCTCGTTTCGTTTTTCAAAAAACTAAACGAGAAAACCCAAATTTTACCACGAAGTATCCGAGTCAAAAAATGACCCGGTAGAAAAAAACGAAGCACATCTCTACTGCACATGAGGCATAATGCCTCTTGACTCCCTCTCCATTCCTGTGCCTCTGCCCCCCCCCCCTTCCTCCCATTCATAGAAAAAAACTTTAATGAAATAGCATAGGGGCTTCCCACATTCAAGAGGGATACATCCTCACCTGAAACCCCACCCTGACCCTCTTGTCCTGTGGTCCAAACTGGATTCTCACTGATTACCAATGTATGTATAAACATTTTTTAAATAAAATAAATCAGGTTGAGGGGGAGAAGAGTGGGAATATGTATTTGAGTATGACAGAGCATATAAGTGCATCAGGGACTGTGTGTGTGAATATGACTGTGATCATGTGAGTGTGTTGAGGACCATATGTGTGAGCAGGACTAAGATTGTGAGAGCACTTTGGGGAAGGTTTATGTGAGTATGACTGAGACCATGGTGTGAGCGAATCAAGGAGCGAGTGTGAGAGCATGACAGAGAATGTGTAGAAATGCCAAGAACAGAAGTCGAGCACACCTCTAGACTGACTAGTATGCAATGCATACTTTTGCCTGACATTAACTGTTGCTGGCAATTTAATGAAAAACTCCTAAGGGCAATAATATTAGCAATAAAGATAAAGCCCTGGCTAGTGAGGTCACTCCAATTTATAGAGTGAATAGTACACAGCTAAACTATTTTTACAATCATTTGACAGCATTGCATTTTCAATTTCAGAAAATGAATACAAGATCTTATTCGATGATAATAACTTCAAGCTCTTTGGTATATTCACGCTCTATCACTATTTTAAAAAGCCCTTTGTAAATCAGAGAACATATGGAGGAAACATAAGACACCTGAAAACCATGAAACTTACACTTACACTTGCTGAATACAGACTAGCTGTTAATTCTGACAAAAAAAAGCCCTATTTCTCTAAACAAATTCAAGCATCAAACAATAATCCCCAGACCCTCTTTAATACAATGAAATTCTTCACCAATAGTCAAAACAAAAAACCCAATTACCCCAGTGCCATTTCTCAGCTTGAATTGTGTAATGATTCTGGCAACTATTTAAACTCAAAAATCACTAAGGGGGTCATTTAATTTCCCTCCTTCATTTCCCTCCTTCATTTCCCTCCCTGAATCCAGTTTGGTACTCCACGACCCACGACTTCCTAGTTAAGATATCAGTGTATCGCCTGTACAAAGTTTTTCCCCCCCATTTCTCTGCCTTTTGCCCTCCTAGCCCTTCAAATATCTGTTGCATAATGCCCTTTTGTATTTATTTCCCTTTTTGAATTAATTCTTTGTTTTGTTATCTACGATTTAGTTTTGTTCTCTGCATTTATTTCCCATTTGAATTACTTCTTTGTTTTATCTACGATTTGGTTTTTTGTTTTCTGTATTTCCTCTTATCAGTTCATTGTAAGCCGGCAGGATGTGCCTTACGAATGTCGGCATAGAAAAGCCTTTAAAATAAAATAAATAAAATAAATACATTTATCAAACTGCTATATGGCATTTTCGCATGAGTTAAGGCATTTTTGCATGCAAAAAATGCCTTTAACGCATGTGAAAATGCCATAATGCATAGTGCGATGCAAATTAGAAAAAGGGGAGGAGTTTGGGATGGGTTTTGTGGCCAAGTGGGCTGGCTTCAAAATTTGCAAAGCCATATTGCATGGCTTTAATGTGTATTTTAACTACACCTTTTTCATTTGTGTAAAGCTGTACAGTAGGGCTTTATTGTGCTTTGTGATGTTTTTGCAAATGCTGTTTTTAGTAGTTTTAAGCTCCTGGAGAGCCAGCCTAGCTATCAGGGCCCTTCTACAACCACTGGGGGAAAGAGAGAGAGTGAGAGTGAGAGGGCACCTAGCCATAATGCCCTCATACTAGGTAGGTATTTATACCTCTATATGAGGCCTACCTAGACACTCAAGGTGAGGTTACCTAGGTAGAGAGTCCATCAAGCTAGGTTGAGAGAACATTGCACAAATCTCATCTTTGTGTGAGTTTTCTCTCTCTGAAGGTCATCAAATCTTCACAAGAGCGCACTGTTCTGTTTGTATGTCTCACTTTGAATGTCAAAGTGGCCCCTAATCCCCTACACTAATACCTTTTTAAAGATGGTGCCGGCCATCCAGTGCTCCTACCATGTGACAGGGGCTGGCCAATGGCACGGATACCCTGTCACATGGTAAGAGCAAAGGGCCATCGGCGCCATTTTTATTAGTGCAGCCGACGGTCCGAAAGCGGGAGATTGCTCCCCGCACCCCCACTGGACCATCAGGTAATTTTAAAACGTTTTTGGGGGGTTGGGAGGGTGGGGGAGGCTAAGGGGTCAGTTTTAAAGGGTCAGGGTGGGTTTTTTGTTTATCGGATCGGGTGCAGCCGATAAAGAAAAAACCAATCAGGCCGGATGATAAAAATTATAAGATTTGAATTGGAACCGGAAACGAACCGATTCCGGTTCTGATTCACATCTCTACCAGTTATCTTAATGAACATTGTATCCTATATTAATATCAATTTGGTTTTCTACCTCACCACAGTACTGAAACTATGATTATCAAGCACCAATATAATCCTTTGTGGTTTTGATTCTGAAACCTCATATGTTCTCATTCTTCCTATTCTTTCTTCCACCTTCTGTACTGTAAATCATGATATACTTCTCTCTTGACTCACTAGCATTGGTAATACTGGCACTATCTTTTCTTGGTTCAAATCCTATTTACAGGACCATTCACAACAAATTTGTCTTCAGACTACAACCTCTACATGGTTTCCAATCAATACGGGGAGTTCCACAAATATCAGCTCTTTCAGCCATTCTATTCAACATTTATCTTGCAACTCTCTGTAAAATTCTTGCTACACTTGAACTCTCATGCTGACTTTACACAGATGACATTCAGTTATTTTTCCAATTTACCAGTCTTGGCATTTAATATCCCAATTCATCTCTCAGGCACATTAAGCCCTTACTTGAACATGACGACTTTAGAACTCTCCTTCAATCTCTGATTCTTACCAATTTTGATTACTGTAACTGTCTTTGTGGGTTATTTTATAAGCCTATTGCGTGCAATAGCTTGCTAGGGGCGGAGTTGGGGTGGAGTCGGGGCAGGAAGGGGAGGAGCTGGGGGCAGGCCGGAGCGGACTTCGCGGTGTCTTCACTGTGGCAATAAGGTAAACCACGTTATCGCTACCAGTAGCACGCCTAATAACACCACCTTTCACGGTGGCGCTATTGGGTGCGAAAGCCGGCAGTGATAGCACCGCAGTGATACGATCGCTGCTGGCTTTCACAGGCCCACCCCCCCCCCATTTGCCCCCACCCCCCCATCCCCCGTTACCGCTGGATTCTCCATTCTCTGCGAGAATGGAAAATCCAGGCCTTTATGTTGATCTTCCTCAGTATACAATCAGATCCCAACTCGTGCAAAAAATCAGCTGCTCGATTACTCACTAATACTAGACTATATGATCATATCACTGGTGTTTTCCATTCCCTCTACTGGCTACCCATACAATGAAGGATAATATATAAAATACTCTCCACACTACATAATCTAATCCACAATGTCAACAGTTCATGGTTGTGTGCTATTCTTCATTTCTATGTTCCTACATGAAATCTTAGATCACAAAACCAATTCCTGCTCGATGTCCCCCCACCTAAATCAGCAATGTCTGAGTGTGCTTGTTCCATTACTGGCCCCTTAATATGGAATGCTATACCACTCCATTTAAGATCTAATACCTGTGCTAGAGACTTTAAAAAAGCCTTGATTACCATCTATTCAATCAACATATAAAGATCTTAACAGATCATAAAAGTTCTCCTCCACATCCACAGTCCAATCTCCTTAAACTACTTAGGTTTTTCTTTCTAAGTCTAAGACAGTCTGTTTTCCTTTGTTATAATTTTACAAATTTTGGGGGTCATTTATCAAATCATGATGTGGCCTTATCATGTGTTTTAGGGTATTGTCACACATGATAATGCCCTAACGCATGCGATAATTACTGCATCGTGACTTAAACATGTAAATTAGGGAAAGGGGAGGAGTTAGCGTGGGGTTTGGGTGGGGTTAGAAAACTTTTCATTCCAGTAGAGCTGCGGGCAATAATGGTTTAGACATTATCGCCAGCAGTAGTGCTGGAAATTAAACCACCATTTCCAGTGGCACTATGGAGGCCATACTGTGCAGCATGGCCGCAACTGCAGTGGGCAAAAACATACTGCTGTCATGTGGCCAGCTGCATAATTTCTCCTCCCGTCCCTTTTTTTTTTTTGCAACTCATCATTCCGCTATAATTGTAATTATAGCGGAATGATGAATCCCAGTGTTTGTTATCTCATTGTAATTATTTATTACTAATGTTTTATTATGTATTATTGCATTATAACCTACCCCAAACTTTAGAGGGCACAGGCAATAATCCCTTTTTAATAAAAATAAATTAATAAATATATTTTACATCCCATAGATTACATAAACAAGCCGTAAAGCCCGTTAAAACGGGCTACATCCCTCTGTCTCTCACCTCCCCCTCATTCTCTCTCCCCTCACTCTTCACCACCCCCCTCCCCCACTCCTCCCCACCCTCCCTCTCCTCTCACTCAGTCCCCCCTCTCCCTCACTCCCTCCCACTCAGTCCCCCCTCTCCCTCCCTCCCACTCACTCAGTCCCCCTCTCCCTCCCTCCCACTCACTCAGTCCCTCCCTTCACCCACCTCCATTTCCTCCCGGCGCCGTAAGCGCGACTTCCCGCAACCCTCACCAGGCTCCATTAACTCCTCCCGCTCCTGCCGGCAGATCTCGGGGTGGGGGGTCACTCCCGCGCACGCGGCAGTGACCCCCCCGAGATCTGCCGGCAGATCTGGGGAGAAGTAGCGGCACCGAGCGCGCGCGGTGCCGCTACTTCTCCTCCCGCTCCTGCCGGCAGATCTCGGGGGGGGGGGGGGGGCGCGGGAGTGACCCCCCCCCGAGATCTGCCGGCAGATCTGGGGAGGAGAAGTAGCGGTGCTACTTCTCCTCCCGCTCCTGCCGGCAGATCTCGGGGGGGGGGGCGCGGGAGTGACACCCCCCCCCGAGATCTGCCGGCAGATCTGGGGAGGAGAAGTAGCGGTGCTACTTCTCCTCCCGCTCCTGCCGGCAGATCTCAAGGGGGGGGGGGGGCGCGGGTGTGACCCCCCCCCCCGAGATCTGCCGGCAGATCTGGGGAGGAGAAGTAGCGGCACCGCGCGCGCGCGGCGCCGCTGCTTCTCCTCCTGCTCCTGCGGCCCCACCGCCATTTTTTTTTTCTGACCAACGTCCTTGCCCGCACATGCGCAGTAGAGCTGCGCTCTACTGCGCATTTGCGGGCCGTCGGTCACAGGCCATTTATAAGGTAGATTATACCCACAGCCAGTGTCAGTTAACTGTAGGAGACAAATACAGGATAAAGAGACCTCACCTGCTTAGTCTTCATATCTTACTTTGATCTCTTACGTTTTTCTGCTCACTCTGTCATGACTTGGAGGGAGGGATACTGCTCAGACCTGCTGCAAAGCCCTACTGTTTTTGTTTCTACCACCTCCTCAAGGAGGCTGTTTTTGGCGGGTATTCGGAAAGCACCTTCAGACAGCTTTATGATCTAAAAGGCAAATTTATTGATAGCAATACAAAGACAATATAGAAAGAGGAACAAGGAAAGAGGAAGTCGTTGTTTCTCTGGAGACACAGGTCTGTGACAACTGGGTACTCAGCTTGCTTCTCAAATGCGGAGGTCTCGGGATGGGACTTTTAAACTTTTTGCATTGTCCAATAGAAATACGTTGATGCGCATCCTGGGTGTGTTTTCTACGTCCAATATCCAATTATGATTGTTACTTGTTAGTCCAATCAGGTATCGTCTCTGGGGAGTTGGCTTCTTCCGGTACTAGTCTTACCAAAGCACATGGTTGCGAAATATGTTGCCAGCAAAGTCAGGAAATACACATATCAGGCCTAAGGCCTATATACATTCCCCCCCTTGAATCGTTTGGGAACGATTCACCAATGAAAGGCTGAGATTGTATTTCCTGGATTGGAATGGTCATAGCATCAATTTAGTATGACCTACCTTTTTGGACTGTCAAAAATGGCTTCCATATTCTTTATGGTGTTGAATCATTCCTTTTACATAACTCACATTCACAATCACAATCACAATTGTTCATGCATACTCATTCTATACTTTGCTTTATTGTCATGCAGTCTCACATTCATTCTTCATTCAGGTATTGTTCTGGCCTTCTTCCAGTTGATCCAAGGTTCTGTAGTGTGCTCCTATTAGCAGCATACCAGTGACCTATATTTCCAATTATTCCTCTCAATGATTGATTATTGATTGTCAATGAATGGTTAGAATAGTTGAAGCAATAATCCATCATTCTACTCAGGGTTAATGCCACTGTCTTAGGTTGCCCACGGTACACAATCCTAATGATTTGCTACCTGGTGCTTACCCGTCATCGTTAAGCATAACAGCCTGAGGAGGTAACATTGCTGCCAGTCTTGTTGTCTTTGCAGATGATAGCTCAGGCCATTAAAATAACAAACTTCATTCATTCTCACAATTAACCATTGCAAACTCACTTAGAAATGTAAGCCACTTTAAACTGTGTTTCCCATCAATTAAACCTAATTCTGTGAAAATACAATCTTATCCTTAAGAAACCTTACACATCAGACTCAGAAGGAGATTCAATCATGCTCATCATTAGGTGTTGTCGAACTGCAGCAGCTTGAGAGTGTGCTTCAGATGAAGAATTTACCATAATATTGAGTCCTGGCATTTTTGGCATAGCAAAAGCAATAGTTAGAATTAATTAATAGAAGCAAAACCACGCTTTGGAAGTACTATTGCTTATGTCTTAGCCTACCATGTATTTGAACGTTATCAGAATATAAACAAATGCTTTAAGTCTAAATCAAGAGTAGGATTTCTGAAAGAGACATCCAATCCAAAGGGATAAGAGATCTCTGTAATCAATGGATGGTATCTACAAACTCTAACTGTGTGGTGTTTAAGAATTGGGGAATCAAATGAATGTCATAATTCTGTCTTCAACTTGTAACCAAGAATAACTATATAAACATAGAATTACTAGCTATGCATGTTCTCCACAATTTGGGCATAGCTGGTCTGTGCAGCCTATTCCCATGAGCTGCCCAAGAACGGTGTGAAGGCCGAACTGACAAACCACGCTGCAGCACATTGCGCCGGTCTGTCACTGACACGCAGATGTCCGAACAAGTCCGGACTAAGAAAGGCAGGTTATAATAACTGGAGATGAATATAACGTGGAAAGCAATAATAGATGGTAAGTCAAACCAGTTATCTATAGGTAATCATATAATGGATATGAGAGAACTGGGAATAGCAGCAAAACTTTAGTGTTTTTAGGGTAATGTAATGTGTAGCGTGTAGGTGTATGTAGATGTACGTATGTATGTATGTATGTAGATATCCAAATCATGGCATTTGCAGAATGGCATATGGGCTTGGTGTATATGGCAATCAATTATCATTGACATTCGACAAAGCATAGTGTGGTATAATGCATAACAGTTAGTCTTTGTATAAAGAGCTGACAATAATTGGGAATGGATCTAATCTGATCAGGGCAATAAGGTTCACACAATCATGAGGACTGCATTAAAGTAAAGTACAACAACATGAAGGCAAAATATAAGCGAGCAAGAGTAATAAAGTTCAATGATGAGTGGAGGATGTATTCTGTGATTAGGGTGGAACTTCCGTAGAAAGGATGGAAAGAATGGAGTAAGTCCCATAAATGTCGTTTTCAAGCTTTCAGTAAGGTGTGTCAATTTCTCATTCATCACGGCCTAATGGGGATATGTGCTTCTTTAATGGTTTCAGATACCTAATATGGTAAAGTAGCATAAAATCAAATTAAGCATTTAAAGAAAAGTCATCTGCGGTAAGCTAAACCACAAACAACGAATATTTCAGACATTACATTAAACATAAGTCACACTAGACTGACACACACTCATCCATCCTTCAAATATACTTTATTGTCTTCTTAACATTAGACAGACAACAGATAACATATAATATGAGCTCAAAATTCGTATCAAAAATGTTATGTATCAAAAGAGTAGATCAAAAATCAAAATTGTGTTTGAAAAATGTTGGAAAAATAAAAGTTCAGAATTCTGTTTAAAAGGAAAATAAAACTGAAGTTCCTTTAATTCAGGAAGACTGAATACCTGAAAAGTAAACACTAGTATACAACTGAATTATGAAAATAACAAATATTGTGCATGTAAATTTCAACCAATAATATTAAATAAATTTAATTAACAATGTTCTTCGTTTGCATTCAATATGTCATACCAAATAATTAGAATAATTAGAACTCAACTACCAAACAACTAAATATCCAACAATTCAAACCCAAACTTAAATATGCTCCGTTTAAACTAGCAACCACCTCTCCTCTTTTTTTTCTCCTCCGTTCACCGCACGGCCAGTGCCGGCAGAACAGACAAGCAGTGCCATGCCCTGTAACACCCACCTCCCCTCTTTTTTTGCAAAGACACAGTTCAATTCTCTAGCCAAAATGTCCCTTCAAATTCACAATTCTCCTCCCAGTCACAACCCAGCAGCTCAGATTCTAAATTTTAACACTAGTATATGTTCTTGTCAGTACTCCAGTTCAGTATAAAGGAATGTGAAGTCATTAACGTAATAAAAGATCAGCATGTAAAGTTGAGAGCAAAGGGGATTTATATTGGTGGGAGATGTGTCTCGCTCCCCCCTTGATCCCTCTTTTACCACAAACGTACAGTTTAGATCAGAGAGGAAAGAATATGTTGTAAGAGGAAGATATCGCATGCGCTTGGTGATCACCTTAATAAAAATGCATTCACATAGAGATTGAAAAGAGGAACTTACACTTAAAACTGAAAAACTTAAACTTAAAACCTAAGGCTATACGGTACCGTTTGAGAACTAACTTACTTATACTAAAAATGCTTATACTAAAAATATACCTGCAGATGATAACACAACTAAATCTCAATAACTTGAACAATAAGACCAGTAAATACATTAACATGTGAAACCTAGCAACCCGTTATATCTGTCCACAAGCCCATTACTTTTAGGGCGTTACTCGTCTGTGGTGGCATTACAGAAGTTCTGCAATCTGATAAAAACTGACCATGCATCTGAGCCCAGTGCATGGCTGCTGTCCCTACTACAGAAGGCAGGGAGGCACGTAATTAGTCAGGCAAAGTCTGTAGAGACATATTTATTAATTTTCGGTTTTTATATACCGGAGGTTCCTATATAAGATACATATCACTTCGGTTTACATGACAGACAACGGGAAAACTGGCAAGGATTTACTAGTCTTATGTAAACAAATCCTATATAAGCAAATTCCTATCTTAGCTTCTTTGTCCTAAAATGAATACTGCAGTAATGCAAGCAATAGCTATAAAAATAAGGCTCAGAATAAGGAGGTCATCCTAAATGTGGTTCTATTTAAAACTGTATTTCATATTTAGTTCACACTGTGTCCTGTCCAAGCTTCACTAGAGTGGCAATGTAAGGTCCTACATACGCAGATACCTTCTCTGATATGTGTGAACTCACTTTATCTGGGGACATGCATGTTGGCTATTAAAGCCTGGCGTCATGGTAATGAAGGCAAAAGCCCCAGGTGGTATGTCGAAGTATTCAGCTTGGGCTTACTGATTGGTACTGTACAAGATCTGCCAGATAGCAGTGCGCGCTAAGGTCTAGGAAATAATAAAAGTTTCTGAACAGTTTTTTTTTCTTTTCTTTGAGAGTAAAACTTACTTCCTCAAATGCTTTCTTCGTGGTTTCTGAAGTGCCTCAGGTCTCAAAAATCTCAAAGTAGATTCTGGATGCTTCAGGGTGGGTCCCCACTCCCGATCAATGGCACCCTCACTTTCTTCGATGCTGGCAATGAGATATTCCTGAAGGTGTGCTGGTCCGCGATGCCCGCATTAGGTCATCCGAGTCAAGGAACCATCCTCTGCTACCATTATGTTTTTGGCGGGTATTCGGAAAGCACCTTCAGACAGCTTTATGATCTAAAAGGCAAATTTATTGATAGCAATACAAAGACAATATAGAAAGAGGAACAAGGAAAGAGGAAGTCGTTGTTTCTCTGGAGACACAGGTCTGTGACAACTGGGTACTCAGCTTGCTTCTCAAATGCGGAGGTCTCGGGATGGGACTTTTAAACTTTTTGCATTGTCCAATAGAAATACGTTGATGCGCATCCTGGGTGTGTTTTCTACGTCCAATATCCAATTATGATTGTTACTTGTTAGTCCAATCAGGTATCGTCTCTGGGGAGTTGGCTTCTTCCGGTACTAGTCTTACCAAAGCACATGGTTGTGAAATATGTTGCCAGCAAAGTCAGGAAATACACATATCAGGCCTAAGGCCTATATACAAGGCTCTTCCATGCAACCACTATCATCTCTGTAAAGAAATATTTCCTTAAGTTACTTCTGACCCTATGATCCCCTAATTCTAAAGCCTCCTTTCAACTGAAAGAGACTCACATCCTGTGCATGGAAACTTTGTGGATATTTAAATGTCATTCATATCTATGTGCTTTTTATTTAAATCCATCTGAGTTATTCAACCTTTACTCAGCCTCTTTATTAAGATATTCTAACTTCCCTGTTTTTCATTATCCTTTGAAACCTTTCTCTGAACCATTCTCTTCTGTGTGACTTTCTGCTTTTCCCAAGTTATAGTTTAATAGCTGCTCTATCACTTTATTAAATCTTAGTGCCAGCAGCTGGGTTCCACCTTGTTTAAGGTGAAGGTCATCCCAACCCATTCCCTCAGAATAGGATCCTCATACCCCAGAATGTTCCACAGTTCCTAACAAATTTAAAGCCCTCTTCTCTGTGCTATCATCTCATCCATATATTGAGACTTTGAAGCTCAGAAGGGATGTGCAATTGTTTTTCCTGAATTAGGCAATGTTAATGAAATTGCCTAATTCAGAATGGTTCAGGAGAACCAAAAAACAATTGAATTTTTTTCTGAAATTTCAGAAAAAAATCATTTTTGAGTTAGCGCGCACTAACTCCTGATAGTGCGCAATATCCTGAAAATTGGGGCCCCTGAAAAAATAAACCCTGAGCCACGGTTCAGGTAATTTTAACTGGTACATGACAGCTCCCACCCACCGTAAGATGGGGATGGCCCCACATATTTTGGAGCCAGCTGTTGAGAGGGCAACCGAAGACAGATGTGCCTGGTGCTGAGCCAGACCTTTTGCCCAGGCAGGAACATCCATCACGTGTTTGGCCCGGTAGGCCACTTGGAGGAGACGCTCCTTTACTTGATCCCACAGCCAGCGAATGGTCTGGGCTGTGGACTGGGCTGCTGGTGAAGGCACGTTGAGTGGAATCGGCAGAGACAGGCGAGGCTGATGGCCAAAGACCACCATGAATGGATAAATTTCTGTAGCGGAGGTGACATGGGTGTTGTGAGACAGCTCTGCCCATGGGAGGAGGTCGGCCCTGTTGTCTTGCTGATTGTTGACATATGACCGAAGGAAGGCTTTAAGGGAACGGTTAGTCCTCTCAGCCTGGCCGTTAGTTTGTGGGTGGTATGCTGAATTTAAATTCAAGGTGATATTAAACTTTCTACATAGGGATCTCCAGTATTTTGCAGCAAATTGAGGGCCACGATCCAAAACTATTTCTTGCGATAGCCCATGGAGACAAAAGACATGAGTCAGGAAGAGTCAAGCCAGTTCCAGGGCTGATGGTAGCTCAGGTAAGTGTATAAAATGGGCCATTTTAGAGAAATGGTCTATTATGACCCAGATTATGGTATGCCCCTTGGAATATGGCAGGTCCACAATAAAGTCTGTAGATAGACTAGTCCATGCTTCGGTGGGTGCAGGAAGTGGTTGGAGAAGCCCCAAAGATGTCCAGTAGGGGGCTTTTGTTGAGCACAGATGGGGCAAGAGTCAACATGGTCTCAGGAGTCCTTGACCATACTAGCCCACCAATAATGTCTGCAGAGCATCTCAAGAGTTTGGGATCGGCCGGGATGGCCAGCAAGTTTGGAGTCGTGGACCCAACGGAGTACAAGTTCTCTGAGGTGATGGGACACCACCGTCTTACCAGCTGGTACAGTGGTAGTGACTGTGATGGAGATGCAGGCAGGGTCAATATGTGCCGGAGTCTCGGGAGTATCCTCCTGTTCTAATGAACTTGAAAGCACATCTACATGGAGGTTATTCACCGCCGGGTGATAGCGAAGTTCAAAGTTGAAGCATGCAAAGAGGGCCCAGAAGGCCTGTCTAGAGTTGAGTAACTGGGCTTCTTTCAGATGTTCTAAGTTCTTATGGTCAGTATAAATAGTAAACCTGTGTTGCCCCCTTCAAGCCAGGGGCGCCGTTCCTGGAGGGTGAGTTTCATGGCCAGGAGTTTGCGATCCTCAATGATATAGTTCCATTCTGTGGGCGAGAACTTATGTGAATAGAAGGAGCATGGGAACAGAGCTCCCTTGGTGCAGTACTGACTAAGGACCTCCCCGGCTCCAATGCATCGACCTCTACAATGAAGGGGCCATTCGGGTCTGGATGGTGAAGACATGGGCAGGTATGGAAGGCTTCTTTCAATGCTTGGAATGCAGACTGGGCCTTGGGACTCCACACCCGAAGGTCACTTCCTTTCTTCATCATGGCGATGAATGGAGCGGCCAGCATGGAGTAGTCTGCGATAAAGTGACGATAATAATTTGTGAATCCTAGGAATTTTTGTAGGGCCCGCAGACCAACTGGTTGTGGCCAATCATGAATACCTTGGAGATTGTCCAGGTCCATGGTAAACCCTTGGCAGAGATAATGTAGCCCAGGAATAGAAGGCTAGACTGCTCAAAAAGGCATTTTTCTAGTTTGCCATAGAGATGATGGTCCCTGAGTCACTGGAGAACAGTCTGGATGTGGGAGCAATGGGACTCCAGATCCTTGGAGAAGATCAATATGTTGTCCAAATATACTATGATGAATGAGTGCAGGAGGTCTCGGAGGATCTCATTCACCATCTGCTGGAAGATGGCAGGAGCATTGCATTGCCCGAAGGGCATTACTACATACTCATATAATGCCCTTAAACATGGTCTTCCATATGTCTTCAAGCTGAATCTGGACTAAGTTATAGGCTCTATGTAGGTCTAACTTGGTGAAGATTTGAGCCCCTTGCAGCCAATCAAAGAGCTCACTGATGAGCGGTAGTGGGTACCAGTCCTTACGGGTAACAGATTTCAGACCCTGTAGTCAATACAGTGCCGGGTTCTTTTACAAAAAAGAACCCAGCACCCGCCGGGGAGGTAGAAGGTTTTATAAACCCCTTGGCTAAGTTTTCTTTAATATATGCAGACATTGACTGGGTCTACGGAAGTGAGAGAGGGTAATTTCTGCCCTTGTGTGGTGTGGAGCCAGGTAAGAGTTCTATAGGGCAGTTGAACTTCCAGAGCGGGGTCAAGATATCGGCATTCTGTTTGGAAAATACATCCTTATAATCCATGTAAGGAGTAGGTAAGCTGGAAAGGATTGTGGAAGTTAGTACTGATATGGATAGGGACACTCACTGTAAACAATGGGTTTGGCATCGAGGACCCCACTGGGTAAGTTGAAGTGACTACCAGTCGAAATGGGGTGAGTATAATTGAAGCCATGGGAGACCAAGGACTATGGGGTGTACTGACCATTTCAGGATCAGGAGGGTGATTTCTTCTTCATGGAGGGTCCCCACGGTCAGTCGGATAGCCAGAGTACAGTGAGTGATATGGTCAGGTAGAGGTTCTCCGTGGATGGAGACAATGCGCAATGGCACCTCCAGTGGTTGAGAAGGTATCTGAAGGAGAGTGACTACCTCTTCAAGGATGAAATTCCCACTAGCCCCAGTGTCCATGAGGGCAGTGGTGGTGAAGGAATGTGCCTCCCTGAGGAGGGAGACAGGCAACAGAAGTTGAGGGCCAGAAACTGTAGCCCCCAAACTCGGGACCCCCACCGGGCTCAGGCTTTGGAGTTTCCTGGACACACCAGACAGGTCTGGATAAGATGGCCAGAACCTCTACAGTAGAGGCAGAGACCAGACTTCCTTCTTCGGAGGTGTTCCTTGGGATTAAGGCAACCGCGGTTTATCTGCATTGGTTCTTCCGGGGGTTGAGGACCTGCCGGCAATGCCTTTAACCTGGGACTTGCAGACAGGGGTGGTTGCAGGGCTGGAGTTCGGAGATCCATTACTTCCTCGTGCCGTTTCCAAATACGGTGGTCTATCCGCCCAACCACAGAGATAAGATCTTCCAAAGACGTAGGGATCTCTTGGGTGGCCAATTCATCTTTCAGAACAGGTGACAGTCCCTCAAGACAGAGTGCCTGCAGGCAGTCTTCCTGCCATCCCAACTCTGTTTCCAGGGTTCGGAATTCCACAGTATATTCAGAGAGCAAGTGTGATCCCTGGTGGAGGTGGAGGAGATGGTGATCGGCAACTGCCTGTTGGCCTGGGTCCTCGAAGGTGCATCAGAATGCTGAGATAAATTGAGGGAACTGCTCTAGTATTGAGTCGGAGAGCTCCCAAAGTGGGGAGACACATGCCAGGGCCTGCGTGGCTGGTGAAGAAAGGATGAACTAGACCCAAACAAGGATCACCGGAGACCTCTGGAAGGAAATAGGAAATGAAAGTCCTCTGGGTAAGAAAGGCAGTGCCGAGTGGTCTAGTTTGAGGAAGGCCATGTGCAGCGTCCAAGCAGGCTGGTCTGGTGGTCACAGGAGGAGCGAACAGAGTATCCGAGTAGAGTGCAAGGGTCAAAGCCAGGGTATCCATCCGAGGGTGGTCAGCCAAAGCAAGGGTCAGTTCCAAGATCAGTCCAAGCGTAGTCAAAGGCAAGCAGAAGTCAATTCCAGGCGGTGGTCAACGTGGTCAGGCAAGCAAAGGACAGGTCCAGGCAGCGGTCAAATGTTGTCAGGCAAGCAGAGGTCAGTACCGTGTATCAGTCTGAGAAGGTACTATGAGAGGAGGAATGTGGAGCAGGAATCAGGACAGATGCTGGGACACAGAGAGGACCACAGGAACACCGGAACGCAAGAGCACTGGAACAACACAGGAACACAGGAATGCAGGAGCACTGGAACAACACAGGAATGCAGGAACACTGGAACAGAGACTGGATCAAGGAACGCAGGAACTACACAGGATCAAGGAACGTAGGACGGCAACTAGCTACACCAGAGTTGTCGACCCAATTGCCAAGGCGAGGTCCTAGGGACAGTGCCTCGCTTTAAATAGGAGGTTCATGAGTCGTCATACGGATGCACCACGGAGGGCGCTCCCATCACGGACCCTTTAAAGGGCCGCGGGATCCGCACGCGCAAACCTAGGGGCATGGTCTCAGCACGAGAGGATGCCGAGGTCCTGCGCAATGCTTGTAGGGTGGCCTGGGAGGTCGAAGGCATGGAAGAGGCAGATGAGGCTGACGCAGAGCACTGGGGATGGCAGTGACTGGCTGCAGCAGCGGGGGACGCCGGACTGGGGCCTGTCGGAGTGCGGACCAGTTGAGCAGGGCCATCAGTGATGGGGCTGCGGATGGGACACGCAACAGAATGGAATGGCAAATAAAATTGAGGATGTCATAATTCTTCAGTATCGCTCAGTGATTAGACTGTACCTTGAATACTGTGCACAATTCTGGTTGCTACATCTCAAAAAAGATATAGTTGTACTAGAGAAAGTACAGAGAAGGGTGACCAAAATGATAAAGGGGATGGAACAGCTCCCCTATGAAGAAAGACTAAAGAGGTTAGGGCTCTTCATCTTGCATAAGAGTCAGCTGAGGGGGATATGATAGAGGTTTACAAAATCAAGAAAGACTTGAATGGGGGAATGTGAAATGGCTATTTACTCTTTCAGATAATATAAAGACTAAAGGGCACTCCATGAAGTTAGCAAGTTGTACATTTAAAGCAATTCAGAGAAAATTCTTTTTCACTCAATATACAATTAAGCTCTGGTATTTGTTGTCAGGTTGTGGTTAAGACAGCTAGTGTAGCTGGGTTTAAAAAAGGTTTGGATAATTTCTTGGAAGAATCACCACTGAATGTTGCCAGCATGGGGTATATTTAATGTTTGGGTTCTTGGCAGGTACTTTGATTGGCCACTGTTGGAGACAGGATAGTGGGCTTGATGGATCCTTTTCATATCTTATGTTCTTATGTTTATCCTCTGATGATTCTATGACCAAGGCATCATCAAAATAAAGTGCAACATCAGGAATTCCAGCCAACCATTTTTCTATGAAGCACTGAAAAATGTATGCAACAAAAGATTCAGAATTGAAGACAATTTACTCAGAAAGATCTTCAGTGAGTAATGATTTTCTGAATATCTGAAACTTCTTCATGCATAATCAGTTGCTGGTAGGCTTGTGCAAGGTCATGTTTTTCAAATCCTTCCTTCCAGTAAGTGTGCTGCATAGTTGGTTAACAGGAGGCACAGAGTACGAGTGATTTTTAAGCGTCTTTTAACAGTACACTTATAATTTCCTCAGATCCACATATTTACCATTTGCTTTAGTACTGGTACAGTGGGTATGGCCCATTTTGTGTGTATAACAGGTTCTAGGATACTTTGTGCCATGAGATGTTTGAGCTTTGCTTAGATCTTAGGACATAGTGCAAAAAGTACATTCCTGGCCTTCAGGTGACTTGGTTTAATGGCTAGGTCCCTTGTATGATCCTAACTGCTCACAGAAACCTGAGGGAATTGATCCATGATGTTCTTGAAATGTCCTTCGGTGATGATATGAATCTTCTTGGATACTGACTTCTAAAGGTATGAACCAATTCTTTCCTACCACATGTGACTAGGATTGGCAACTTCCCATGTAAAAGGCCATATTATTTACTTACAACACAACTACTAATAAGTTCAACATTCTGTCCATTGTAATAACAGAGATACCACTGTGGGTGGCAACCCTTAGAATTGTTAGTAATAACTCCTAGAGGGTGTCTTCATTGATAGCTGATACCTCAGACCCAGTGTCCACTTCCATTTCACATTTACAACCAGTTATATAGACTATTATTAACACTTCAGAATTACGTGATTCCGTGTTTTGTACAGTCTGGATGTGATGTAGTTTCCCAATCCCATGATTCATTACAACGTCAAACATATTTGTTTGTAAATCAGGATCCTTGTTATTTCCCCAGGGTCCACTCCCAGTGTCTTTCATCAGACCCTGGCAGTGGACCCTTGACCTGGTGCAGGATTGGAACGGCCCTCTGGTCGGACCTGGAGAGTGCCTGCCACCAGGAGGTGGAGCACAGGAGGAGACAAAGACTAGCTAGAGCTTCGACAATAGCAATCCGGGGTTCCCTCAGGTTGAGCCCTTGGTTAGCCGGGCCACCTGGTCTTAGGTGGGCCTCGCAGGGTCTCCTAGAGAGAAAGTTCAAAGGAGTGCCCACTACAAACAAGGGTGTGCGGTCGTGTCCAGACAGGCAAGACCAGAGGTTGCAGGAGGCCAGAAGAGAGTGTCCAAGTGTAAGGCGAGGATCAAGGCCAGAGTATCAGTCCAGAATAGTCAGCCAAAGTAGGGTCGGTAACAGAGGTCAAGCTGGGCAGAGTCAGGTCAAGCAGAAGGTCAAGTTCCAAGTGACAGTCAAGAGTACTAGGAGTTCAAGGCAGAAGTCAGGTCAGGCAGCAATCAGAGTAGTCGGAGTTCCATGCAGAGGTCAGGGCAGGCAGCAATCAAGAGTAGTCAGAGAACAGGCAGAGGTCAGTACCGTGAGATCAGTCCAAAGGGTACTACCAGGAACGGAGAGATGCTGGAACAGGAGACACAGGAGACGCTGGAACAGGAGACACAGGAGACGTGGAAATAGGGGACGCTGGAACAAGAGACACAGGAGCAAGACACTGGAACGCAGGAAGGCAAACTAGAGACACTGGAGTGTACAACCAATTGCCAAGGCTCCAAGCTAGGGGCTGGGCTGAGGTATACCTTGCATGAGTGACGTCAGAATCGGGCGCTGCCCGAGGTCTTCCCGTGCTTGGCTCTTTAAATTAAGCTGAGCTCCGCGCGCGCATGCTGGGGGGGCGGGGCCGACGCCGAGGAGAACGCCAAGCCCCGGCGAGGAGAGCTGTGATGCCGAAGGCCATGAGGGAGCCAGGAACGCCCTTGGGGGACACGGTTGGACAGAGCAGGAACTCAAGGCAGCGCTGGTAGAGGGTTGCGCCAGGTAAGCGGGCCCGGTTGCGGAACCAATGCAGCCGGGGAGCGCAACAATTTTGATCTGCAAACTCATTTAATGTCACATTTCTTTCTGCAAAATTTATACTCTTCCCTTTTAAATTTATATACAGAGCAACAATGCAGTCCCCTGCAGCTAAACATTAAGTTTGGAAGTACAGCCTCTTAGATTGGCTACTGAATTAATTTCTTAATATAGCTGTTATTGTCTACGTTGGTTGCTGTGACCCAAATATCTTTTGTATGCTTAAGCTTCATTTCTGCTGCCAAAACTTTTTCAAGTGCTGTTGCAAGAGCCAGATTTGTCTCTGCAGAGAGCAGCAGTGAAGTTCTTTATTCCAGAGCCTGAAAATTAGACAGTCATGAAGCTTGCCTTTTAAGAATACGTCGAATTGGCAGTACTCTGTGATTCTATGCCGCTAGCTACAAACGTGAGAATATGATCATTACAACCTTGATTCCTCTTGTAGAATTGAAAATTTTGCACTATAATGGATGGTGCAGGTGTGAAATGGGCCTTTAGCAATCCTCTGATCTGCTCATATGTGTGTATGGCAAGGCAGGCAAGACTAGTGAACAAATGATGGCATATATTATTCCTCACACGCAGTCAAGATAATAGCCTGTTTCTGGTCAGTGATCTAAATCTGAATTGCCTCCTAATAGAATGACAATCATTTTACATAAGAATCCCATTGGGCTAACCACAAATTTCTGAATGTGACCACCAATGGCCATAGCTGCAGGTGAATGTTTTCCTTTCATATCTAAGAATGGCTCTGCCCTCTAAGTGCTGTATGATTGGTCTGCACACATAAATTAAGAATTGCACACTCCTGTTTCTCATTAACATTGACAGCAGTATAATCCCACCCTCAACACCAAAATACGGGTGTAGAATATTAGATGGAGCCAGAAGATATTAACCAGCTTTAATTATGTACACTAGAACCCACCTAAGTGGGAGCTACATAGTCAGAACAGATAAAAGACAGGAACAAGAACCAAGAGATCATAGAACCTGAACATTCCATACAAATAAAGCACCCAGTGCTGTTTACTTAAGAATGGATAAACTTGCAGAAGGGAATAATTCATGGCACATATGAAAATACAGATGCAATTATGCACCCCAGTGTGATGCAAACCCAGGTTGAGACAGCTAATATAAACATAATCTTATGTAACAACAGCATGGGGGATCTGATGTGGCAAGGCCTAATGGGAGAACTAATATTAGAGGCATAAGGAGCTAGGATTTTAGAGGGCTTTATTTTTTTCCAGAAACTGTGATTAGTGCAGTTAGTGTAGCTGGGTTTAAAAAAGGTTTCCATAAGTTATTGGAGGAGAAGTCCATTAACGGCTATTAATCAAGTTAACTTAGGGAATGGCCTCTCCTATTACTAGCATCAGTAGCATGGGGTTTTCTTAGTGTTTGGGTACTTGCCAGGTACTTGTAGCCTGGATTACCCACTGTTGGAAACAGGATGCTGGGCTTGATGGACCCTTGATCTGACCAGTATGGTAATTTCTTATGCTTTTATGTTTTTATAAGACAAAACTGGGCATTGCAGAGCTAGAATTTGCAGTTATTTTTTTCTGAGCAAGCTTGCCCTTGAGCAGGACATGGGGAACGACTGACCATGGAAGGGAATATAATCACCAAATGTGCAACTGAGCACTGAGATACCCCAAAAGCAGGGGACCAAAAGTCAATAATTAATGTTTTTTCATGATGGGCCCTGGGTACAGACATGTTTTAGTCAGCACAATCTGCATGCAGGATATACCGTATACCTGTGGTTTGGGGAGGGCAGGGCCAGTAATAGTAGATAATAGGGATGTGAATCGTTTTAGGACGATTAAAATTATCGTCCGATAATTTTAATATCATCTTAAACCGTTATGGAACACAATACAATAGAGATTCTAACGATTTATCGTTATAAATCGTTAGAATCGTGAGCCGGCACACTAAAACCCCCTAAAACCCACCCCCGACCCTTTAAATTAAATCCCCCACCCTCCCGAACCCCCCCCAAATGACTTAAATAACCTGTGGGTCCAGCGGCGGTCCGGAACGGCAGCGGTCCGGAACGGGCTCCTGCTCCTGAATCTTGTTGTCTTCAGCCGGCGCCATTTTCCAAAATGGCGCCGAAAAATGGCAGCGGCCATAGACGAACACGATTGGACGGCAGGAGGTCCTTCTGGACCCCCGCTGGACTTTTGGCAAGTCTCGAGGGGGTCAGGAGGCCCCCCACAAGCTGGCCAAAAGTTCCTGGAGGTCCAGCGGGGGTCAGGGAGCGATTTCCCGCCGCGAATCGTTTTCGTACGGAAAATGGCGCCGGCAGGAGATCGACTGCAGGAGGTTGTGCAGCGAGGCGCCGGAACCCTCGCTGAACGTCCTCCTGCAGTCGATCTCCTGCCGGCGCCATTTTCCGTACGGAAAATGGCGCCGGCAGGAGATCGACTGCAGGAGGTTGTTCAGCGAGGCGCCGGAACCCTCGCTGAACGACCTCCTGCAGTCGATCTCCTGCCGGCGCCATTTTCCGTACGAAAACGATTCGCGGCGGGAAATTGCTCCCTGACCCCCGCTGGACCTCCAGGAACTTTTGGCCAGCTTGTGGGGGGCCTCCTGATCCCCACGAGACTTGCCAAAAGTCCAGCGGGGGTCCGGAAGGACCTCCTGCCGTCCAATCGTGTTCGTCTATGGCCGCCGCCATTTTTCGGCGCCATTTTGGAAAATGGCGCCGGCTGAAGACAACAAGATTCAGGAGCAGGAGCCCGTTCCGGACCGCTGCCGTTCCGGACCGCCGCTGGACCCGCAGGTTATTTAAGTCATTTGGGGGGGGTTCGGGAGGGTGGGGGATTTAATTTAAAGGGTCGGGGGTGGGTTTTAGGGGGTTTTAATGTGCCGGTTTTGCGATTTTTCGATTTTTCACGATTTTTCACGATATTTTACCCCCCCAAACGGCAACAATACGATTCCCTCCCCCTCCCAGCCGAAATCGATCGTTAAGACGATCGAGGACACGATTCACATCCCTAGTAGATAACCCAAGTGTGCTGTATCAGCATTAAATGGTAGGCATACATGTTATGAAAAAAGATCAAGATGTTAGTCAGCCAAAGGTCCCAGGGAATTCAGTGTTTGTGGCACCAGCCACTGGCAAGCAGAGCTTATACATTTAGGAGGCCATATCAAAGGCAAATGGTCATTGAGTCCTTCATATAACACTGCACACAGATGATTTCGGCCCAAACCATCTATAAATGGGTGGATTCCCAAGGGGAAAGGAATTGGACCCTATGCTTAATCTCATACCAGGTTTTCTAATGAGGGCCAAATTTGGTATATATCCTAGCTATTAGAGATGTGCATCGGGTGCCCGATTGTTTCCGCTTTCGGTTTCATATAGCCGCGGGAAAAGTTTGTATTCCCATGGTTCGGCTTTTTTTTTTTTTTCATTTAGAATCGTTTTCAATTTAGCGCACACTAATGGGAGTTAGCTCCCAGTAGTGCGCGCTAACACAAACCCGTTAGCTCGCACCCTGATCCTTCACATTTAATGATTTGCAATCCCCCACCCTCCCGACCCCCCAAAAAACTTGCCTAAAGTCCCTGGTGGTCCAGTGGGTGTCCCGGGAGCGATCTCCCGCTCTTGGGCCGTCGGCTGCCAGTAAACAAAATGGTGCCGGTGGCCCTTTGCCCTTACCATGTGACAGGGGCTATCGGTTCCATTGGCCGGTCCCTGTCATATGGTAGGAGCAATGGATGGCTGGCACCATCTTAAAAAATGGTGCGGGCCATCCATTGCTCCTATCATGTGACAGGGGCCAGCCGATGGCACCGATAGCCCGTGTCACATGGTAAGGGCAAAGGGCCATTGGCACCATTTTGATTTGTGGCAGCCAACAGCCCGAGAGGGGAACATATCATTCTCGTCTGGATGGAGGTCAGGTCCTCCATTCAGATTGCAAGACGGTTGAGATGCTGGTCCAGACGAGAATGATATGTCAAAACACTGGTTTAAATGCCCCTGAAGAAGCACTGCTTGTGTGAAATGTGGCTGTGTCGGGCACTTAAAGAATTTCTGGACTGTGGCAAAAATATTTTTATGAAAAATCTACAAAAGAGAAAAAAAAATCCAAAAAAATATACAGAATAAAGTAGTATTGAAGGTGAATGATCAAGAAGACCTTTTGGTTTCAATAGAAATACAACGATAGGCTTGCTGACACCTTCATTAAGGCTGATTAATAATTGATTTGTGTGTTCCCATTTTTTGATTGAGATATATACTTCATTGGGTAACCTTGTTGACTCTACTGATTACTGTTGTTAATTGAAATCTCCCATTATTATTGCACTGCCAAATTGGTTAGCTTCCCTGATTCTTTTTAGCATTTCATCATCTGTCTGACCATTTAGTCCAGGAGGACGGTAGTATACTCCTATCACTATACTCTTACCCAACACACGTGGGATTTCTACCCATATAGATTCTACTGAACATTTAGTCTCTTGTATGATCTTTATCCTGTTGTACTCTATACCCTCTCGGATATAAAGTGCCACACCCCACCAAGTTGATCCTCTCTATCATAGTAATGACAGCAGAAAAAGACCAACATTTATTTATTTATTTGTTTGTTTGTTTTTTTATATCGACATTCATGACAGGTCATATCACATCGGTTTACATCAAAAGTTAGAAAATTACAGTGAACAAGGGGTAATAACTTGGCCGGTAACAAGGGTAAAGACCCTGGTGGAAGCACCTAGGACTGAGCAACCTTGGAAGGAAGGTCCCAAGTGAAAAAAACGAGGGTAAAAGAGAACAAGAATCATAAAACAAAAATTAACTTATAGCATAAGAATCGAACGCTGTGGTATCAAGGGTAAGGGTATAAGGGAAGCCAGGTAGGAAGAGGAGGGTGGGGGAGGGGTACCCAGAGGAGGAGGAAGGACGAATGGGTGGGAAAATTGAAAGGGTAGATTGGAGGGTAGAGGGGAGAGGACTGGAAAGGAGGGTGGAGGGAGGAGTGGGGGGAAGGGTAGGGCACAGGAAAGGTAGAGCAACAGAGAATTAAAGGCCTAGCAGCACTGCGAGCTAGAGACAAAGAGTCAACAATCTTTTAGGGAAACGCTTGTTTAAAAAGCCAAGTCTTAAGTTTTTTCTTGAAGGTCAGCGGGCATTGTTCTTGGCGTAGATCTGGGGGTAAAGCATTCCACTGAGAGGGACCAGCTATGGAGAAAGCACGTTCCCTGATGGATGCGTGGAGGGGGACTTGGTGGGAGGAACATGAAGGGTGTCTTTGTACGCTACTCTGACCGGTCTGGAGGAGGTGTGGAGGCAAAGAGGGAAATCTACTCAAGTGAAGACTGCTTGTGGATGGTCTTGTGTATGATTTTAAGGGCTTTGTGAAGGATTCTGAAGTTGATGGGAAGCCAGTGTAGATTCTTTAGAATGGGTGTGACATGGTCTCCTCGGTTAGAATCGGTTAGTATCCTTGCGGCGGCATTCTGTAGCATCTGTAGAGATCTGGTGGTAGTGGCTGGGAGGCCTAGTAGGAGGGAATTGCAATAATCAATTTTGGAGAATAGGGTAGCTTGGAGAACCGTGCGGAAGTTGGGTAGGTGGAGAAGTGGTCTAAGCTTTTTAAGTACTTGTAGTTTGTAAAAGCATTCTTTAGTTGTATTGTTGATGAATTTTTTTAAGTTCAGACGGTTGTCCAATATGACACCCAGGTCTCTCACTTGGGCCGTTGAGATCGTTGAGGAGGTGGGGTGGTAGTTTATAGAGGGGTTTTTGTCATCCAGAGAGATGAGAAGGAGTTCAGTTTTGGCCCCTTTGAGGACTAGGTTGAGGCTGGAGAGGAGGAGGTTGATGGAGTATAGGAAGCTGGAGTATAGGAAGCTGTTCCATAAATTGAGGGTTTTGGAGATAGATTCTGTAATAGGAATGAGGATCTGTACGTCATCGGCGTAGATAAAATGGGTTAACTTTAGATTGGCAAGGAGTTGGCATAAGGGAAGGAGATAAATGTTAAAGAGCATAGGGGAGAGGGATGATCCTTGAGGGACTCCAAGCGTAGACCTGATGGGGTGGGATTCTTTGTTGCTTATTCTAACCTTGTAGTTTCTGTTACTGAGAAAGGACTTGAACCAATTGAGGGCAGTTCCTGAAATGCTGACGTCTGAAAGGAGGTTGATGATGACTGAGTGATTCATGATGTCGAAGGCTGTGGAGATGTCAAGAACTGCCTGTAGAAATGGTTGTCCTTTGTCTAAGCCCATAAGTATGCTATCAGTGAGTGAGATTAAGAGGGATTCAGTGTTTAGAGATTTACGGAATCCAAACTGAGTGGGGAAGAGTATCTTGTGATTATCTAGGTATTCTGAGAGTCGGGTGTTAACAAGTTTCTCCATGAGTTTAGCAATAAATGGGAGGTTGGCAATGGGATGAAATTTAGCTGGGTTAGTTGGATCCAGATTGGGTTTCTTTAATAGTGGTTTAAGGGTGGCAAGTTTCAGAGTGTCAGGTATGATCCTTGGGATAGAGAGCAATTTATAATTTCAGCCAGTGATTTAGAGATGGTTTTAGGAATTGTGAGCAGTAGTTTAGTAGGGATGGGGTCGGACGGGTGGGAGGAAGGTTTCATGCTCTTGAGGATGGATTCAATTTCGAGGGATGACATAGGTTCAAATGACTCCATTTTTGCTTTTTTGTTGTTGAGGGTGGAGTACGGGGGAGGGGGCTGGATGTTGGAGGAGATAAGCGGGGCTATGAGGTTAGAGATTTTTTTTTCTCAAAGAACAAGGCCAGTTCAGAGGATTTAATTTGGACTTGGTTGTCAGGGATGGAGGGTGGGGAGGGATTCGTGAGGTCTGACACGTATGAGAACAAGGCCTTTGCATCAAAGAGGAAGTCGTGTATTTTGCGGGTGTAGAAGTCTCTCTTTGTACAGAGAATGGATGCCCTGTAACTGTGCATGGAGGTTTTGTAGGCAGAAAGTGCAGCTTGGGTGGGCTCCTTGCGCTAGGGATGTGAATCATTTTTGAACGATTAAAATTATTGTCAGATAATTTTAAAATCATCCTAAATCATCAGAGTGCACGATACAATACAAATGCCCTCGATTTATCGTCATAAATCGTCCTAAATCGTTAAATAGGGCACGGGAATTATTTGGGGGAGAGCGGGAAAACCGGCACACCAAAACAACCCCTAAAGCCACCCCGACCCTTTAAAACCAATTTCTTACCCTCCCGACCCCCCCCCCCAAAATGTTAAATTACCTGGTGGTCCAATGGGGGGGTCCCAGCACGATCTCCCGCTCTCGGGCCATCGGCGCCATTTTGGCTGCCACTAATTAAAATGGCGCCAATGGCCCGATAAAAAAAAACCCACCCGACCCTTTAAATCAACCCCCCTTAGTCTCCCCCACCCCCCCCAAAACCTTTTAACATTACCTGGTGTTCTGGGGGGCCTCGGGGGACGATTTCCCATTCCCAGGCATCAACTGCGCTAAAAAAAAATGGCGCCGATGCCCCTTTGCCCTCTATAATAGGGGCTGATGAGTAATGATAGCCGGCGTAATCTTTAAAGATGGTGCCGGCCATCTTTAAAGATGGCCGGCGCCATTTTAGCGCAGCTGATGCCTGGGAACGGGAAATCATCCCCCGAGGCCCCCCTGGACCACCAGGTAATGTTAAAAGGTTTTGGGGGGGTCGGGAGGGTGGGGGAGGCCAAGGGGGGTTGATTTAAAGGGTCGGGTGGGTTTTTTTTTTAGCAGAGCGGGCCTCCCTAAAAAAAAATTAGCGATGTGAATTGGAATCGGAGGGCAAAGGGGCATCGGCGCCATTTTTTTTAAGCGCAGCTGATGCCTGGGAATGGGAAATCGTCCCCTGAGGCCCCCCGGACCACCAGGTAATGTTAAAAGGTTTTGGGGGGGGTCGGGAGGGTGGGGGGTCGATTTAAAGGGTCGGGTGGGGGTTTTTTTTATTGGGCCATCGGCGCCATTTTAATTAGTGGCAGCCAAAATGGCGCCGATGGCCCGAGAGCGGGAGATCACGCCGGGACCCCCCCTCATTGGACCACCAGGTAATTTAACATTTTGGGGGGTTTCGGGAGGGTGGGGGAGGGTAAGGAACTGGTTTTAAAGGGTCAGGGTGGTTTTAGGAGTTGTTTTGATGTGCCGGTTTTCCCGCCCTCCCCCAAATAATTCCCGGGCCCTATTTAACGATTTAGGACGATTTATGACGATAAATCGGGGCATTTGTATTGTATCGTGCACTCTGACAATTTAGGATGATTTTAAAATTATCTGATGATAATTTTAATCATTCCAAAACAATTCACATCCCTACTGTTAAATGAAGTAACTGCTGTTCCATGCAGTTTACCCCTATGCCTTATGTTAAGTATATACAAGCAAAACCAAGCAATTGTCAAACCTATAACAAAATTACTGCAATATTTTTATGTGGTAAGCAACCTTTTAGATAATTCAGAAAATGCTGCTTGAATGTTCTTTGCTTTTAGATTTGACCATCAAACCTTTATCCCTAATGTTAGCATATCAGTATTCCAGACCATAAAAGTTGGGGCCCAGCATTGGCTGTCTTCATAATCAAATACTCTTTTTTGCCCACTCTGCTGTAAAAGAGGAGAGTGATGTTGCAGTTGTGTCTAAATCATCAAGGCTTATAGGTTAATGGTAGTAATCCCCCATGACATCTGGTTAAGGGTACTAACTGCTACGCCATGTAGGTTACCCCCATGTATCCTTTCCTTCATTATCATCCTGAAGTCTTTAGGGATCCACAGTGTTTATCCCATGCCCTTTTGAATGTGTTTACTATTTTCATCCTCACCACATATGCTGGAAGGGCATTCCAGGCATCCATCACCCTCTCCATGAAAAAATATTTCCTTATTTTGGTTCCGAGTCTTTCCTCCTGGATTTTTATTTTATGGTACCTAGTTCTATTGTTTCCTTTCCAATGGAAAAGGTTCAAAGTTTGTGCATCATTAAATCCTTTCAGGTATCTGAAGGTCTGTATCATATCCCCCTGTACCTCTTCTCTTACAGGGGTGTACGTATTCAGATCATAAGAACATAAGAACATGCCATGCTGGGTCAGACCAAGGGTCCATGAAGACCAGCATCCTGTTTCTAACAGTGGCCAATCCAGGCCATAAGAACCTGGCAAGTACCCATGTTACCGCTTCTAGTAATAGCAGTGGCTATTTTCTAAGTCAACTTAATTAATAGAAGGTAATGGACTTCTCCTCCAAGAACTTATCCAATCCTTTTTTAAACACAGCTATACTAACTGCACTAACCACATCCTCTGGCAACAAATTCCAGAGTTTAATTGTGTGTTGAGTGAAAAAGAACTTTGTCTGATTAGTTTTAAATGTGCCACACGCTAACTTCATGGAGTGCCCCCTACTCTTTCTATTATCCGAAAGAGTAAATAACCAATTCACATCTACCCGTTCTAGACCTCTAATGATTTTAAACACTTCTATCATATCCCCCCTCAGCCGTCTCTTCTCCAAGCTGAAAAGTCCTAACCTCTTTAGTCTTTCCTCAAGGGGAGCTGTTCTATACCCCTTATCATTTTGGTAGCCCTTCTCTGTACCTTCTCCATTGTGATTATCTTTTTTGAGATGTGGCGACCAGGATTGTACTCAGTATTCAAGGTGCTGTCTCACCATGGAGCGATACAGAGGCATTATGACATTTTCTGTTTTATTCACCATTCCCTTTCTAATAATTCCCAACATTCTGTTTGCTTTTTTGACTGCCGCAGCACACTGAACCCACAATTTCAATGTGTTATCCACTATGACGCCTAGATCTCTTTCTTGGGTAGTAGCACCTAATATGGAACCTAACATTGTGTAACTTATAGCATGGGTTATTTTTCCCTATATGCATCACCTTGCACTTATCCACATTAAATTTCATCTGCCCTTTTGATGCCCAATTTTCCAGTCTCACAAGGTCTTCCTGCAATTTATCACAATCTGCTTGTGATTTAACTACTCTGAACAATTTTGTATCATTTGCAATTTTGATTATCTCACTCGTCGTGTTTCTTTCCAGATCATTTATAAATATATTGAAAAGTAAGGATCCCAATACGGATCCCTGAGGCACTCCACTACCCACTACCTTCCACTGAGAAAATTGCCCTGTCTTTTAGCCAGTTTGTAATCCACGAAAGGACATTGCCACCTATCCCATGACTTTTTACTTTTTCTAGAAGCCTCTCATGAGGAACTTTGTCAAATGCCTTCTGAAAATCCAAGTACACTACATCTACCAGTTCACCTTTATCCACATGTTTATTAACTCTTTCAAAAAAGTGAAGCAAATTTGTGAGGCAAAACTTGCCTTGGGTAAAGCCATGCTGACTTTGTTCTATTAAACCATGTCTTTCTATATGTTCTGTGATTTTGATCTTTAGAACACTTTCCACTATTTTTCCTGGCACTGAAGTCAGGCTAACCGGTCTGTAGTTTCCCGGATCGCCCCTGGAGCCCTTTTTAAATATTGGGGTTACATTAGCTATCCTCCAGTCTTCAGGTACAATGGATGATTTTAATGATAGGTTACAAATTTTTACTAATAGGTCTCTCCTCATAAGTCTTCTGATACAAACCCCACACCATTTTGGTTGCCCTTCCTTAGACCACCTCCATCCTGTCTCTATCATTTTGAGATACTGAACACAGTACACCAGGTGAGGCCTCACCAAGGACCTATATAAGGGCAACACTACCTCTTTTTTATTACTGATTCTTCCTCTCTATTCATCCCAGCATTCTTCTGGCTTTTGCTAACACCTTGTCACATTGTCTCATTGCCTTCGGATCAGCAGACACTATCAAACCAAGATAATTCTTCCAGTCCGTGAACATTAATCTTTCACTCCCTTTACATACAGTTTGTTTGGATTATCAGATGCATGACTCTGTACTTCTTGGCATTGAATCCCAGCTGCCAAAGCCTCTCTTCCAATCTTCAAGCTTTCTTAAATCACTTTTCATTCTCTCTACTTCTTCAGGCATATCCACTCTTTTGCAGATCCTAGTATCATCTACAAATGAACAAACTTTAACTTCTTTCACTTCCACAATGTTACTCACAATGATATTGAACAGAATCGGTCCCAAAACTGATACCTGAGGCACTCCACAACACCGTTATTTCTTCAATGCAGGTTCCTTTTACCTTTACACTCTGTCTCTTGTCAGTCAATCAGTTTCCAATACATGCCACTATTTTGGCGCCCACTCACATGCTTCTCATTTTGTTCACTAACCTCATCTGTGGGATCATATGAAAAGCTTTACTGAAGTAAATCATATCTAGTACTCTTCCTTGATCCAATTCTCTAGTCACCAAATCAAAAAATTCAATCAGATTTGTCTCCCTGGTGAATCCATGCTGCCTCAGGTCTAGCATCCTATTAGATTGTAGATAGTTTACTATCCATTCCTTCAGCAGAATCTCCATTAGGGATGTGAATCGTGTGCCATATTGTCTTAACGATTGAAATTGTGTGGCAGGAGAAGAAAATCGTTTTAGGCACGATTATTTCATTGAAAAATCGTTAAAAATCATTTTTTCCGATTAGTGCGCACTAACGGGAGTTAGTGCGCACTAACAGAAATTGATACAATTTGACACTTTTCAGGTCAGTTAAGGTCAGTTTATGAATGAATATGTATTCCTATTGGCTGCCCTCTTATTTATTCATGTTACCAAGGTTCCCACTGACAGTATATGGGGGATGGGAAATGGAAACAGTTGGTAGCTTGACAAAAAAAGTAATGTGATCAGTCAATGTGACTAGAACTTGTGCCCTAACCCTGATACCAGGGGTGTTGTGATCTTCCTGCACACAGTGCCCTAACCCTGGCACCAGGGGTGTTGTGATCTTCATGTACACACAGTGCCTATTAATACCAGGAGTGTTGTGATCTTCCTGCACACAGTGCCCTAACCCTGGCACCAGGGGTGTTGTGATCTTCATGCACACAGTGCCCTATCCCTATTAATACCAGGAGTGTTGTGATCTTCCTGCACACAGTGCCCTAACCCTGGCACCAGGGGTGTTGTGAGCTTCCTGCACACAGTGCCCTAACCCTGGCACCAGGGGTGTTGTGATCTTCCTGCACACAGTGCCCTATCCCTATTAATACCAGGAGTGTTGTGATCTTCCTGCACACAGTGCCCTAACCCTGATACCAGTAGTGTTGTGATCTTCCTGCACACAGTGCCCTAACCCTGGCACCAGGGGTGTTGTGATCTTCATGTACACACAGTGCCCTATTCCCTATTAATACCAGGAGTGTTGTGATCTTCCTGCACACAGTGCCCTAACTCTGGCACCAGGGGTGTTGTGATCTTCCTGCACACAGTGCCCTATCCCTATTAATACCAGGAGTGTTGTGATCTTCCTGCACACAGTGCCCTAACCCTGAAACCAGTGGTGTTGTGATCTTCCTGCACACAGTGCCCTAACCCTGGCACCAGGGGTGTTGTGATCTTCATGTACACACAGTGCCCTATCCCTATTAATACCAGGAGTGTTGTGATCTTCCTGCACACAGTGCCCTAACCCTGACACCAGGGGTGTTGTGATCTTCCTGCATGCAGTGCCCTATCCCGCCTGCATCACTAGTGAGAGGCTGGCTTCACAGACAGGGGGGAGCTTCCTGACCCTCACTCCTCCCCTCCCCATGTCCCAGCCAGTGAATGGTGTGTGGGTGAGGGGGGGGGGGGGGGAGGATGGTGACGGGTGAGACAGCTCCTTCCCTGCATTACTAGTGAGAGGCTGGCTTCACAGACAGGAGGGAGCTGCCTGACCCTCACTCCTCCCCTCCCCATGTCCCAGCCAGTGAATGGTGTGTGGGTGAGGGGGGGGGGGAGAGGATGGTGAAGGGTGAGACAGCTCCTTCCCTGCATTACTAGTGAGAGGCTGGCTTCACAGACAGGAGGGAGCTGCCTGACCCTCATTCCTCCCCTCCCCATGTCCCAGCCAGTGAATGGTGTGTAGGTATGGGGGGGGGGGGAGGATGGTGAAGGGTGAGACAGCTCCTTCCCTGCATTACTAGTGAGAGGCTGGCTTCACAGACAGGAGGGAGCTGCCTGACCCTCACTCCTCCCCTCCCCATGTCCCAGCCAGTGAATGGTGTGTGGGTGAGGGGGTGGGGGGAGGATGGTGAAGGGTGAGACAGCTCCTTCCCTGCATTACTAGTGAGAGGCTGGCTTCACAGACAGGAGTGAGCTGCCTGACCCTCACTCCTCCCCTCCCCATGTCCCAGCCAGTGAATGGTGTGTGGGTGAGGGGGGGGGGGGGGAGATGGTGAAGGGTGAGACAGCTCCTTCCCTGCATTACTAGTGAGAGGCTGGCTTCACAGACAGGGGGGAGCTGCCTGACCCTCACTCCTCCCCTCCCCATGTCCCAGCCAGTGAATGGTGTGTGGGTGAGGGGGGGGGGAGGATGGTGAAGGGTGAGAGAGATCCTTCCCTGCATTACTAGTGAGAGGCTGGCTTCACAGACAGGGGGGAGCTTCCTGACCCTCACTCCTCCCCTCCCCATGTCCCAGCCAGTGAATGGTGTGTGGGTGAGGGGGGGAGGATGGTGAAGGGTGAGACAGCTCCTTCCCTGCATTACTAGTGAGAGGCTGGCTTCACAGACAGGGGGGAGCTTCCTGACAAAAATAACAAAAATGATAAACAAACAAGTTCTAGTCACATGAGTGATGATCATCATGTTACTTTTTTTGTCAAGCTTCCAACTGTTTCCATTTCACATCCCCCCAACCATTACCTCAGTGGGAACCTTGGTAACATCAATAGATAAGAGCACAGCCAGCCAATAGGAATACATATTCATTCCTAAGTGACCTTTACTGACCTGGGACGTGTCAACACTTTGTTTCATTTTCTGTTGGTGTTCGTGAGTTTCCAGTTCCATTTCCCATCCCCCCAACCATCATCTCAGTGGGAACCTTGGTAACATCAATAGATAAGAGCACAGCCAGCCAATAGGAATACATATTCATTCCTAACTGACCTTTACTGACCTGGAAAGTGTCAATTTGTATCATTTTCTGTTAGTGTGCACTAACTCCTGTTAGTGCGCACTAACACGATTTAACAATTTTTAACGATAAATCGTTAGAATTTCTATTGTATTGTATTCTATAACGATTTAATACGATATTAACATTATCGGACGATAATTTTAATCGTTGAAAAACGATTCACATCCCTAATCTCCATTAATTTTCCCACCACCAATGTGAGGCTAACCGGCCTGTAGATTCCAGCCCCCTTTCTCTTTCCACGCTTGTGAGGTGAGACAACCACTGCTCTTCTCCAAATTCATAGCACCACTCCCATTCCAGGGATCTACTAAACAAGTTTTTCGGTGGACTGTCCTCCACATCTCTGAACTTCCTCAGTATCCTGGGATGTACCTCATCCAGCCCCATGACCTTGCCCACTTTCCGGTTTCCTAGCACTTACCATGCATTCTCTTCTATAAATGGAGTTTTGTCTACTCCACTCCATCTACATTCTTGTCAACCAGCAACGGTCCTTCTCCAGCTTTTTCTTTAGTGAACACCAAACTGAAGTATTTGTTTAATATTTCCACCATTCCTTCATCTCTCTCCACACATTGCTCATTGTCACCTTTCAATTTCACTATATACTTTGAAACTTCCTTCTTTCTCATATACAGTATCTGAATATTTTTTTTTCATCTCGCATTACCTCTTAGGCAATCCTTTCTTCTCCTTGACCTTTCCTGATTTCTTTCTTCATCTCCCTCAGTTTCAACAGGTATTCATTTCAGGGTTCCTCTTTTTGGGATCCTTTAATTTTTAAGTTACACATCATCCATAGCAGAAGTAAAGTTATGCATCGGGGGCCTCTGCATGTGCCAGGTTGCATCAGTATGTATGTGCACAATTTAGGTTCACGCTCATGCCCTACCACGTTTTGAACATTTTTGAGATGCGCACACTGGGGAGATACGCACATATCTTGGCATCTTTAAAATCTGCTCTGGAATCAGACTCAGTAGTCTTTCATCAATGGGCACAGAAGGGGTTAGTTAACATCAGTCAGATTCTCATGTACTCACCAGCGGATCTATACACTTTTCAGGAATTACAGAACAGATTCCAATTATCCAGCAGAGACTTCTATGCTTATTTGCAACTTAGACATTATGTGATTACTTGGAATTTGCATACTTTCCCTGAACATCACCTTACCAAGTTAACAAACATTTTCTCAAATACGCACTTAGGTAGGATACCTTGTTCGCACTATGCTAAAATGGTTCGGGACAATATACCAAATAAACTTTATTCGGAGGTTGTAGCATGATGGGCACACTATCCACAATTAAACCTCTCAGAACATGATGTTAAACAATACATATAACACATTCACAAGGTCTCTTGTTAACGCAAACCATAGAGTATTACTATTTAAATTTATTTGGCAACTTTACTATGATCCTGCTACTGCTTTTAAGATGAAAATATGTCAATCAGCACTTTGTATTATATGTAAAACAAGCCGTTAAGCCAGTTAAAACGGGCTACATCCCTCTGTCTCTCACCTCCCCCTCATTCTCTCTCCCCTCCACCCCCTACCTCCCTCCCTCTCACCCACTCCTCCCACTCCTCCCTCTCCTCCCACTCAGTCCCTCCCTCCCACTCAGTCTCACTCCCTCCCTCCCCCCTCTCTCCCTCCCTCTCACTCTCCCTCAGTCCCACTCCCTCCCTCCCTCCCTCAGTCCCACTCCCTCCCTCCCTCCTTCTCTCAGTCCCACTCACTCTCCCTCAGTCCCACTCCCTCCCCCTCTCCCTCAGTCCCACTCCTTCCCTCTGTCCCACTCCCTCCCTCTCTCTCCCTCCCCCCTCTCCCTCAGTCCCACTCCTTCCCTGTCCCACTCCCTCCCCCCTCTCCCTCTATCTCCCTCCCCCCTCACTCAGTCCCCCCTCTCCTTCCGTCCCACTCCCTCCCACTCACTCCCACTCCCTCTCTCCCTCTCACTCAGTCCCACTCCCTCTCTCTCCTCCCCTCTCACTCAGTCCCTCACTCTCTCTGTCAGTCCCTCCCTCTCTCTCTCCTCCCTCGCTGCCACCGCCGTTGAAAAGGGCTACATCCCTCTGTCTCTCACCTCCCCCTCATTCTCTCTCCCCTCCACCCCCTACCTCCCACCCACTCCTCCCTCTACTCTCACTCAGTCCCTCCCTCCCACTCAGTCTCACTTCCTCCCCCCTCTCTCCCTCCCTCTCACTCTCCCTCAGTCCCACTCCCTCCCCCTCTCCCTCAGTCCCACTCCCTCCCTCTCACTCTCCCTCAGTCCCACTCCCTCCCCTCTCACTCTGTCCCACTCCCTCCCTCTCACTCTGTCCCACTCCTCCCTCTGTCCCACTCCCTCCCTCAGTCCCACTCTCCCTCAGTCCCACTCCTTCCCTCTGTCCCACTCCCTCCCCTCCCCTCCCCTCCCTCTATGCCCCACTCCCTCCCTCAGTCCCACTCCCTCTCTATCTCCCTCCCCCCCTCCCTCAGTCCCTCCCTCCCTCCCACTCCCTCAGTCCCACTCCCTCTCTCCCCTCTCACTCAGTCCCACTCCCTCTCTCTCCTCCCCTCTCACTCAGTCCCTCCCTCTCTCTGTCCTCCCTCGCTGCCGCCGCCGCCGCTGCCACCCGCCGCCACCGGACGCCACCGCCACCCAACGCCGCCGCCACTGGACGCCGCCATGCCGCTGCCACCCGCCGCCGCCGCTACCACCGGACGCTGCCGCCGCCACCCAATGCCGCCGCTGCCTCCCGCCGCCGCCGCTACCACCGGACGCCGCCACCACCCAACGCCGCCGCCGCTGGATGCCGCTGGATGCCGCCATGCCGCTGCCACCCGCCGCCGCTACCACCGGACGCCGCCACCCAACGCCGCTGCCGCTGCCACTGGACGCCGCCATTGTTTTTTCTTTTTTTCTGACGCTGGCTCAGACCGACGTGCTCGCCCGCACATGCGCGGTAGAGCTGGTCTCTACTGCGCATTTGCGGCACGTCGGTCAAGCTTCGTTTATTAGTATAGATACCTGAGGGAGATTACCTCCACTGTTTTTGGTATTGTCCATGTCCAACGATAAGTTCCTTCTGGTCAAAAGTTATAGCTTTATGTTCTACTCTGTATCCTCACTCTATTCCGGAGGACCCCAAGGTATGGTTGTTAGGGCAGTTTGTGGTAGACCAATCAGGATCTGGAACTTCGCAAAAACTATTTCTGTGCAAGGCTGCCCTGTTAGCTAAACAGACTATATTATCCCAATGGCTATCAGAGACAGCCCTGGAATTCCAACACTGGACTAATAAGATGTTGAAAATGGCTATTTTCGAAAGTAAGATGATTAAACCAGCTCATGGACTTCGTTGGAAAACCACAAGGGAGATATGGACCCCCATATATACAGAGCCATACCATGGAGATTCAACAAATGTTTAGGACCCTCTTGGCCTAACCGCTAAGCTACAAAGAGTGGGGAACTAACCACATTCTAAAGTAAATGACAGAGCATACTCTATATCTATATTTTCACTTGCTTTTTTCCTTTGTATCAGTATGTTACCATTTGCTCACTACTGTACTGTTGTACTTTGAGTTGGTATACGTGCAGAGGCAATATCACACCGTAACAGATCAAAGTATAGCTAACTGAAATTTAAAGATAGCTGCAATACAGTCTACATATAGTCTGAATATAGTTTATACACAATCATAAACTTAGCCTACACAACAGACCAGCACACTACCAGCAGGACGGGGTGGGAAGGGAGGGATGGGGGGCTAAATGATGGGGGAAGAGGAGAAGGGTAGAAAATGAAAGTTGGCTCAGAGAAGGTTCAGCTATCACATTGGGCTGACAACGCTTAATGACTCTTTTCTGTGATTCAATGTTTCTCTAAAATAGTTTGTTATGCTATTGTTTATTTTTTACAATAAGAACGTTAAACCATATATGTATTGCAACTTAATAAAAAGATATTAAAAAAAAAAAGAGTAGCAAATTGCCTAGTCCAAACGTTATACACCCCAGAGTTGTGAAAGAACTACAAAATGAAATTGCAGATCTATTAATGGCTGTTTGTAACCTAACATGCCTGAAGATTAGAGGGTGGACAATGTAACCCCTATCTTTAAAAATGTCTCCAGGGGTGATCCTGGAAAGTATAAACTGGTGAGTCTGATTTCACTGCTAGAAAAAAACATGGAAACTATTCTAAAGAAAAAAATCACAGAACATATAGAAAGACATAGTTTAATAGGACACAATCAGCATGGATTTGCACAAGGCAAATATTGCCTCATCAATCTGCTATATTTTTTTCAAGGGGTTAATAAACATAGAAACATAGAAATGACGGCAAAAAAGGACTGATGGTCCATCCAGTCTGCCAGCAAGCTTCCAGTGGTAGTATCTGCCCTGCCGTGCAGGTTATCTCCATGTATCAGTCAGTTTTGCTTGACATATTTTGCTTATGGACTTTGCCGTAGACGCATTCCTGTGTTTTTTCCTTTATGTCTGAGCATCAGTACCCCGACTGTAAAAAAGTCATGGCTCATGTTGGTTGTCCCTGATTCCAAATGTCTCTTTCCTTTCAGCCCCTATCTCCCTCTTTTGAAGCAGTGAGCGATGTTGCAGTTGATCAAAAGCATCAAGGCTAATTGGTTAAGGATAGTAATCCCAAACTTCTATTAAGAGTAATAACCACTTACTGTGCTCGTTACCCCTATGCTCATCATTTCCACAGACCATAAAAGTCAGGGCCCTCGATGGTTGCTGTCTAAATCCAATTCCCTTTTTTCCTGCCATTGAAGCAGAGAGTAATGTTGGAGTTGCATTAAAAGGATCAAGATTTATTTGGTTAAGGGTAGGAACCACTACACCACCAAGTTACTTCCATGCACACTTTCTTCATTTCCTTTAGGACTTGGCCATAGAAGCACTCTTCTATGGCCAAGTCCTAATATCCGCGTAACAGTATCCCAGACCATGGAATTTGGCACCCTTGGTTGTCATCTGAATCAAATTCCTTTTATCCTCCTGCCATTTAAGTGGGGAACAATGTTGCAGGTCCTTGGTTAGGCCTCACCTGGAGTACTGTGTTCAGTTCTGGAGACCGTATCTACAAAAAGACAAAGACAAGATGGAAGCGGTACAGAGAAGGGCGACCAGGAAGGTGGAGGATCTTCATTGGATGACGTACGAGGAGAGATTGAAGAATCTAAATATGTACACCCTGGAGGAAAGGAGGAGCAGAGGTGATATGATACAGACTTTCAGATACTTGAAAGGTTTTAATGATCCAAAAACAACGACAAACCTTTTCCGTAGGAAAAAAATCAGCAGAACCAGGGGTCACGATTTGAGGCTCCAGGGAGGAAGATTCAGAACCAATGTCAGGAAGTATTTCTTCACGGAGAGGGTGGTGGATGCCTGGAATGCCCTTCCGGAGGAAGTGGTGAAGACCAGAACTGTGAAAGACTTCAAAGGGGCATGGGATAAACACTGTGGATCCATAAAGTCAAGAGGCCACCAATGAAGAGTGGGTGACTCGCCAGAATGATGGCTACTGCCTGGACACAATACCCTTATTCAATAAACATACACATGCTTACTGTGACTCCAACATCGCTCTAAGCTTCAACAGCAAGAGGAAATGGAAAAAAGGATTTGCACTCACAAAGAAGGGAGTAGCTGGCTTGTTACGGTGGTTACTACCCCAAACCAAATATGCCTGATACTTCACTTTCAATGCATATACAGCATAGCTCTCTGCTTCAACGGCAGGGGAAAAGAATAACTGATACTTCACACATCCAGCAGAGCTCTCTGCTTCAACGGCAAGGGAGAAGAAAAAAGGGTTCGCACTCACAAAGCGGGGAGTAGCTGGCTTGTTACGGCGGTTACTACCCCAAACCAAATGTGCCTGATACTTCACTTTCCATGCATATCCAGCATGGCTCTCTGCTTCAACGGCATGGGAGAAAGACTGATACATCACGCATTTCCAGCATAGCTCTCTGCTTCAACAGCAGGGGGAAAAAAAAACAAAACAAAACGGATGCTTCACGCATATCCTGCATAGCTTCAACGACAGGGGTGAAGAAAAAAAAGGATTTGCAATCACAAAGCGGGGAGTAGCTGGTTTGTTACGGCGGTTACTACCCCAAACCAAATGTGCCTGATACTTCACTTTCAATGCATATCCAGCATGGCTCTCTGCTTCAACGGCAGGGGAGAAAAAAAACTGATACTTCACGCATATCCAGCATAGCTCCCTGCTTCAACGGCAGGGGAGAAGAAAAAACAACCAACAAGGGCTGTACAACATAGTCTAGGTAAAACAAATAAGCATGGGTGTAGCTTGCTTATTGCGGCGGTTACTAACCCTACTACCCCTAACTAATCAAGCTAGATATTTCACTTGGATGCAGCTCCATCACTGCTCTCTACATTAATGGTGGGGGTGGAAGGGGAATAGAACAAAGGATGCAGCTCCATCACTGCTCTCTACATTAATGGTGGGGGTGGAAGGGGAATAGAACAAAGAGCTAAGAGAAACAGATAAGTATGAGAGAAGAAATGTGTGAAGCTTGCTGGGCAGACTGGATGGGCCATTTGGTCTTCTTCTGCCGTCATTTCTATGTTTCTATGTTTCTATGTTTCTATCTTGCTTCCTGATGTCCTGTCTTCCCTGATGTCCATCTCAGATACCCTGTTTGCAGAAGTCTTCCTCTGAAGTAGTCCTTGCCAGTAGATGTCCAGCTGTCCTGTCCTTTGGTGCCTTAGTGATACTTTTGATTGAGTGCCCAGCAGGTCTGAAGTCTGGAAGGCCTGATGTTCGGATGTCCTATCTTCTAGTGCCTCCTTGTTGCCCTTGATTGGGTGCCTTGGGAGTCCGAAGTCCTGATGTCCTTGCCTTGGATACCCTAGTTGAACCTGCCTTCAGATGTCTTGTCTTTGATGTCTCCAATGTCCTTGTCTCCAGATGAACACACCGTCTAATCTTCAGATCTTCTACCATTTGGCATCCACTGTTTCTGGCTTCTACCTTGCTGTCATCTGTCCATTCTTCAGAGTCCTTGTCTTGCCTCAGCTGTGCCTTAGCCTTGCCTTGACCTTGATGTAATCCTGCCTGAACCTTGAAGTAGCCATGTCTGAACCTTGGTTTAGCCATGACTGGTCGTTTGATGAAGCCATGTCTGAACTTTGGCATAGCCATGATTGAACTTTGACGTAACCATATCTGAACCCTGACATAGCCTTGATTTGACCTTGATGTAACCTTGCCTTGTAATAATGCCTTGACCTTGATGTAACCATTCCTTGACCTTGACGTAATTGAGCCTTGACCCAGCCTTACCTTCTTGCCTGATGATTCGCTCGACCATGTCTCCAAGTACCTTAGTCTGACCATGACTTCAAGTATCGTTTGATCGTGTCTTCAAGTATCCTCGTCTGACCATGTCTTCTGTGTCCTTGTCCGACCATGTCTTGAGTCTTTGTCTTGTTCCAGTACCAGTGCCTGCCCTCGACCTCTGTCCATCCTGACGGATTTGCTGTTCCCATACGGCAGGTCTGGAAGAGCTATCGAGTGGCCGGAGGGCTATCCCAGAGACTAGCATTGCATTGTTGGGTCTCTACTGGTACGTCAGTTTCAGCGGAGACCCAAGTCCATGGTTTTCAGTCTGTCCGCCTGTGCTGGGATACGCCTCACCTGCCTCGGCGCTTCCACGGAGCTCCTCGCTGCATTTGCGTCAAGGTCCAAGGGCACACCACCCTCCCAGGAAGTGGGATCACTCCCTAGCACTCCCGCAACATCTATAAACTGTTATTAACCAAGCAGACTTAAAGAATAGCCACTACTTGATAGCAGCATGGGGATTATTACTGGGTATTTGTGACCTAGATTGGTCATTGTTAGAAGCAAGATATTGGGCTTGATGAACCCTCAGTCTGACCGAATATGGCAAATTCTTACATTCGTATGTTGTTAAGTAAGACTGGCTCATTTTTTGTCCTTCCTACAACTAGGATCTTGGTCAGCTTTGCAAAGGGAGCCAGCAATAAAACCAGAAAAATGTCCATGCAGAGGTTCTGTCCCTTACCTGGACATTTATTTTACTTATGACCTTTTCCTAAATTAGTCCCTTTTTAATGACCTTGTTATTAAAATCTATGGGCCTGATTTTAAAAAGCATTTACTCGAGTAAAAACCAGGTTTACTGGAGTAAATTCACTTTACTTGAGTAAGTGGGTTTTTGAAAATTGCTACAATATATGCCATTGACTTGTCTATAGGATTTACTCACATAAGTGCACTTTACTTGAGTAAATGGCTTTTGAAAATTGCTACAATAGTAGCTACATTTACGCATGTAACTCCTTTTGAAAATTACCCCCTATCAGTATAATCTAGGTTTTAAAATTGTATTTTTTATATTTTCTTACTGGAGCCATCTGAAGGGGCCAGGGAAAAGGCTGAAGACCTAGAAGGCACTCCTCCTAGCCTCTGAACTTCTGCACCTGGGCAGCACCACTAAACATGTATATGAGTACCAATCATTCCATTTCCTCTTCAACAGAGTGGCAATGCTAAATCTGAATACTTTGTAAAATAACTTGGGTACATATAGGCACGGATTTCAAAAGCCCTGCGTGCGTAAATCCAGAAGTATTTACGCGCGCAGGGCACTCGCGCACCGGCGCACCTATTTTGCATAGGCCGCTGGCGTGCGTAAAGCCCCGGGATGCGCGTAAGTCCCGGGGCTTTGTAAAAGGGGCAGGAGGGGGCGTGTCCGGGAAATGTCCGAAGACCGGGGGCATGTCCTGGGAGCGTGCCCGGGATCAGGGGGCGGTCCAAGGTGGGTCTGGAGGCATGGCAAGTCTTCGGGGGCGGGCCGGGAGGGCGGTCCCAAGTTCCCTGGCACTGCGGCCTGTGCCGGGGGCTGACGAGGCGGCGCGCACAAGTTACGCCTGCTTCAAAGCAAGACTGGGTCCAAAATGAAACAGGGCAACATTTATAGAAAAAAAGATGCTCTTTCAAATTACATAAAAAAAGAAAAGATTTAAAAACTGCACTGTAGAGATATTTGTACCTGAATACTGGCAAAAATATGCATAAAAAGTGACATTGTGTCTTTATGTAATTATCTCTTTGCTTTCAGTTTCCTATAAAGCTTCTTAATAAAAATCATATACATATATGCCATGGGCCATGACTACTGGTCCAATCAGGGCTCAAATCAAAGCATAGTTCAGGAGCAATGAGGAGTCAAAGTAGGCCTTATATTTTTGTAAACTTTTTGGCCTACTTATTTTTGTAAAATTTTTCACATACATTGCTGCGCCACAAAAAGGGAGGCAAGCTCACGTTATGTTCCAAACTTTGCACTGGGACTTACCACCAAGGATTGTACTAATCCACAAAATTTTTGGCCCCTTAAAGGTGTTATCAAGCTGTAGCACCTCAACAAAATGGCCATTTTAGGTTGCGCGGAGCACGGTACTCAGAGGTGACCTCTATTCAACTGCCTCTAACTCTCCAACCAATGGAGATCCAGGTGAAAAATTTAGTACGGTTTTGTTTGAGACCCTAGAAAACCTCTGTACCAAATTTTGTTTGATTTGGAGAAGGTTGAGCATTGACCCCTGGTCCACTTGATATGGAATGACCCTATTGAGAGTGAGAGATGTTGAAGTAAAAAGGAGTGAATGTGTTAGAAATCTAGGGGTAGCAGTGGATGAGGGGTAGCAGTGGATGAGGCTTTTAGTCTAATGCCCCATGTATTTTCTATCATAAGGAGAGCATTTTTTTAAGTTAAGGTTGCTTCGGAGGCTCAGATTAGTTCTGGACTTTCCAATCTTTAGGGTAATTGTACAGGCCTTGATTTGCTCATTGTTAGACTATTGTAATGCCCTTTTAGTAACTCCCAAATTATGGCTGCTCAACTGATTTCCGGTTATCCGAGAAGGTTGAGTATTGTACCTTTGTTAATAGACCTGCATTGGTTGCCTAAAGAAAAGTATGCACAGTTCAAAATTTTGTCCTTGAGATTTAAGGCATTGCAAGGTGCAGTGGTAAAGTATTTGAACAAAAGGATCAAATGTTATTTCCCAAGTCACAGAAAAGAAGTGAGAAAGATAGCAATCAAGGAAAAGGATGTATATGTAACTCAGAGTCTGGAGCAGTGAATTCCTTGCCATTGGATGTGAGTGGAATCAAATTATTTATCTTTCAGGAAAATATCAAGACATGGTTATTTCCAGTTGGGCAGACCTAGTGTTTCCCTTTTATTAAGGAAGGTTGTTAAAGTTTTAATGAGATTGTATTTGTTTTTATGATGTATATTTGATTGTGTTATATTATTTTTTAAAAAGTCCTTCCTGTTTTGGCTAGAGTTTGTCTGATTCAACAGGTTATAAGAAATGATAGAGAAAGAAAGAAAGAAAGAAAGAAAGAAAAATATTTTTATGTTGAAAACTGCTTAGCTCAATGGGTTCTTTATAAGCATGCTATAAATGTTCTAAAATACATAAACAAGCAAATAAATAAATAAATAAATAAATAAATAAATAAATAATTTAGCTCCACATGCACAAAGGCCATGCTAATAACTTATTATGAACCATTTTCAGCATTGAGGTATGCCTATTGCCTCTTGCCCTATGACAAACTCATAATGGCTCCCCTAATACCCTAATCCCACCCCAACCTTCAAAAGTCTTTACTAAACCACCTACACCCCACCCCACCCTAAAGGCTGACCCAATCTCTACCCCCTTCCACCTTCCCACAATGTACCTCTCTCATGGAGGTAGGAAGCACCTGAATTACATTTAGCCTGCAGACCCCTCTAGGTCTTCCTCATCTGCCTTGTGTTCCTCCTGACCCCACGGATGGGGAACAGGAGGATCTTGTTCCTCACTACCAGGGACAATAACCTAGACACATACCTGGTAGTAAAATTTAACTGCCTTGTGGGGCGGGGCATCTTGATATAAATCTGCCCAGACAAAACAGGAAGTGATCATGCATGCCTGTAAATACATACCCGTATATCAGTTACTGTATATATGTCAACATTTTTAAGTACATACATATATGTTCACATATTTCAACAGTATGCATAGAAGTTTGTGTCTATAAATACATGAATTTTGGAAGCTGTTCAGATGCATCAAAGCAGATTGTAAAATGCTATAGTAAATTGCATGGACCCATATACGTGCTTATATTAGACCGTGCAGAGTTGTTTGAAAATTAACTTCCCCGTGTGTTCATATGTAATTTGATGTGCATATTGATCACACAATTTTCTAAAGAGCCATTTCTTTAGTAAAGCACAACTTTACCTGCAGAAGTCCCTTTGAAAATTATACTCCTTATATACTAGATGAATGACATGTGGTCCTACTGCTTGTCCTCTTTCAGTTTTGCTAATTCCTTGTAATCTCCTTTGGAAATAGTCCTGCAACCTATCTAACAGCTTTTTCCATCCTCTTCTTTGCTGAGCACTGAACAAAACTATTTCTTCAGTGTTTCTGATTTTCCCTGTTGCCTTCTTCACTTTCCTTTTCATCTCTCTGCTTTGTAATCCCCTATACAGCTTCTCTTTTCAATAACACCTCAAAGAATGAGCCTTTTTTAATTTAAGAAACTTTATAGAATGTTTCTACTCATTAAATGAAAATGATATATCAGATATAATACATTACATTTTGTTCACAGTACACATTATTAAAAGTAAAAATGACCAACTAGACCATAAAAAAGATAGCAAAAATTAAAGCTGCAGTCTTTGAGACAAATACATAAGAGATTTCTATGATATATCCTTGTAGCAATACATTTTTGGAAAGAACATTGACTTTTATAAACTAGCACATCCATCTTCAACCATCTCTATGCAATGGACCCTCTGGTCTGATTACAATTGGTGGCCCTAGGTCATCATAGTTCCCTTTGCCAGAGACGGGTCGAAGTGCTGATTCATCTGCTGCATAGGGTTTACAGAACACCAGTTTACTATACCAATATCTTCTCTGATTCTAGTCCCTTGTGCTGGAGAAGTTGTGGGGAACAAGGTACATGCATTCATATGTGGTGGCATTGCCCGGGCATACAGCAGTTCTGGCATAATGTGGCAGATGTTAATCACTGATAGAATTGGTGTGCCCTTATTCTTAGCACCCATAATGGGGCTCCTGGGATAGATAATGATACTCCTCCCTAGGACTGTTCTTTAGAACAGTGGTTCTCAACCTTTTTCCTATCATGGCATACCTGACAGTCCACGCTCACATGTGTGACATGCTGCTCATTACAATTCACAGTGGAAATAAAAAATAAAGGCCCAGTATTATTTTTATTGTTAAGAATGACACAAGGGAAATATAAGTACTCTTTCTGAACAGAAATTGCATAATTAGAAAACATCCCATACCAAAACAGCACTAATTTCCAGCACTTAAACAGTAACTGCCTTTCCTAAGAAAAGGCAACACTCAAAATATTACCCCAGGCCTTAAGACACCAATACATCTCCTATTAGGAAAACGGACCAAGTCAGGCTTCTATAGAGTCCTACACAGAAACTACACACCAGCAGAATACCTCACCTCACTCACATGTGCAGACCTTCACCTAACAAAGAATAAAGAGACCATAAAACATAACCAGAAACATGCAGACAAAATCTGAACTGGAAACTGCAACAAGCCAGAGAGGCTGTATGCAGTGTAACAAAAGAAAAAGAGAAACTTCACCACTCCTCATAAAACAAATCAAGAAATATAAAATCAATAACAATAAAACCATACTAACAAAAAGAATAGATTATTTCAAAACAGCTGATGAATGAATAGCAATAATTAAAAATGCATATCAAAATTTTCCAGATACCAATAAAATATTTCAAAATAGCAGACACAAAGGCCCAATAATTAAAAATAATAAAGATTTTAAAAAATGTTTTGTTCTGCATACCGTGGAAGATTTGATATCCAGGTGCCCTGAGATTGTTTTGAATTAGCAGGAGGGGGGATGGTTTGCTTGCAACTTTCTCCTCATTCTCAGTTTCACACAAGCTTTCTCCCTCACACTGGCTCTCAATCACACACATATACACATGCATTTTCTCTCTCACTTACATAGTCTCTTAATCACACATTTACACACATGCTGTCTATCTTTTCACACTTACACACCACAGGCTTTCAATCACACACATACATACTGTCTCTCTCACACACATAGGTTCTCATTCACACACTTGCATACATGCTCTCTCTCTCTTTCTCTCACTTACACCCAGGCTCTCAATCACATACTCACATGCTCTCTCACCTATACTGGCTCTCAATCACACACAGAGTCACATGTTCTCTCTTACTTATACACAAAGGGCCGGATTTTAAAAGCTACGCGGGCGTACATTTGTGGCACAATCCGGCGTGCACAAATGTCTGCCCGATTTTATAAAATGCGCGCACAGCCGCACGCATGTTATAAAGTCCTGGGTTGGCGCAAGCAAAGGAGTGCACAATTGTGCAACTGGCGTGCGCCGAGCTGCACAGTCTTCTTCTGGTTGCCGCTCTGATTTTGGAGCGGCCTCGGAGGGAAATTTCCTTCCGCCCCCCCCACCTTCCCCTACCTAACCCGCCCCCCAGCCCTACCTAACCCCCTTACCTTTATCCTATAAGTTGCGCCTGCCTCCGGGCAGGTGTAGGTTGCGCGCGCCGGCCAACGGCCGGCCCTCGATCTCGGGCACAGTGGTAAATGGCCGCTGTGCCTTGAGGCTCCGGCCCTGCCCCCGCCCCTGGACTGCCCCACCTCGCCCTCACCCCTGTCCCTTTCTTCAAGCGCCGGGAAATACGCGCGTCCCGGGGCTTGCACGCATCGCCGGGCCTATGCAAAATAGGCTCGGCGCGCACAGGAGGGTTTTAAAAGGGTTACGCGAATATATTATGCACGTAACTCTTTTAAAATCCACCCCAAAGGCTCTTAATCATACATACAAATGATCTCTCTCATTACACATAGAGGTTCTCAATCATACCCTTACATTCATGCTATCTGTCTCACACCAGGCTGTCAATTACACACACATACTGTCTTTCACACATACAGACTCTCAGTCACTCACTTACATACATGCTGTCTTTCACACATACAGATTCTCAGTCTCTCACTTACATACATGCTGTCTTTCACACATACAGACTCTCAGTCACTCACTTACACACATGCTGTCTTTCTTTCTCTCACACACACAAAACACACAGGATCTCAAATACAAATGCTTGCTTGCTCACTCACTCACTCTCTCTCCCCCCACTGAACTAGCGGCAGCAGCAGCCTCCTCAAATTACAGCCCTAGAGACAGCAGCAGCCGCCCTCCTCCACTTCCAACCCTGGCAGCCTGAAGAAAGGAATCCTATCAGCCACGGGGGGCTGACATTGCTCTTCTTTTGCTCTGAGCAATGCCGCTCTTCTTTGGGCCTCACTGTTCTTCTTTGGGCCAATGCTGCCTACAGTAGCATGGGCTCTTCTTCCCGCACGTGTGGCCACTGCAATCTCCTTCCTCTTTCGGGCCATGGAGGAGTGGGAAGAAAAGACCATGCTGGTGCCACTGACTCCAGGTCTCCTGCTCCGTTCCACCCAGGCCATCAACATTTTAAGCCCGGGGTGGAGGAAGCGTTCCTAATTTGCCAGGGCAGGGAGAGCAGCTGGGCCAGTGGGGAAGCGGGAAGTGTGGCAACACTCCTGCGAGTGCTTGGCAATACACCGGTGTGTCACGACACACAGGATGAGAACTGCTGCTTTAGATGAATTAGTAATTATTAACTCCACAGAGGTGCCTTATAGTTCCAATTGCAGAATTATTAGAATCAATGGAGGTCTTGGCCCAGGATATATTTTTCAAGGTATTTTCACGCTGTTACATCTAAGTAAACTGCAAAAAATCATGAAATTCACTAATTTTTTTTATGGTCTGCAGCTTCTAAACGTGACATGATGAGTTTATCCTATCCATCTCTTTCATCAAGAAGTATTGCATTAAAAATCTTAAAATATCAAAATACAAGATTCACCAGATTTATTTTGAATATGAATTTTAATTTATTTTACATGGTTACTATTTACACACTCGTACGTATATGTCACATTATTTGGTAGGAATATGAATTCATTTAAAAATGAATGGCCATTTTTGTTTTGTTTCACTGAATCCAAAATGAATTAAAAATGATCCTGAAGGTGGGGGAGGAGTTAAGATGGTTGATTAGGCATTACACTGTGCTGTTAATTGTGGATCCTGAATTACCTACCATGGTAAAGCAGAAAGGAAAGACTTAGGTGTTCCCCTCTGCTCCTGATTCTATCAAGACATCATTGCACAGTCCCCTAGAAACCTTTGTGATTCATGAGATGGTAAAATCAACTCTGGGGATGGCTTTGTTGGGAGTTTTGTCAATAGAGGAGATCCTGCCAGTCTCCCAGAAGAGTTAGGGGTAGATTTTTAAAGAAGCACGCGAGGGGTACATTTGTGCGCACTACCCAGCGCTACCTGCCGTGCACATGTTATAAAATCCGGGGTCGGTGCACGCAAGGGGGTGCACATTTGTGCACCTTGTGCGTGCCGAGCCCTAGGGGAGCCTCAATGGTTTTCCCTGTCCCCTCCAAGGCCGCTCCGAAATCGAATTGGCCTCAGAGCAAACTTTTCTTCCGCTCCCCCCCCCACCTTCCCCTCCCTTCCCTTATATAACCCACCTCCAGCCCTACCTAAATCCCCCCCTACCTCATCTCAATTATTTACGCCTGCCTCTGGTGCATCCCGGGGCTTGCGCACGTCACTGAGCCTGTGCAAAATAGGCTCAGCGCACGCAGGAGCAGGTTTTCGGAGTTACGCACTTAACCCTTTGAAAATCTGCCCCTTAATCTTTTCCCCCAAGGAGTGGTGACGTGAGAGTGGCTGCATTGGCAGAGGGTTAGTTCTGGGGCCTACCTGCAAGGGTTATATCCCAAGGTATGGGAGAACTAGCAGCAACTCCACGGAGGATGGTTGACTCAGTAGGTCTCCTGAAAAAAGTGCTTGCAAAATATATATCCAAGTTTAGAACAACCTCTTTTGAACTTATTGCAGAGGCACAAGAACATATTTTGCAATATCCTGAGAACATTAATTTTCTAACTCTTTGAGAAGTTATTTCCTTGATAGAAAATTCTCTCACTTCTCAAATAAAGCATTTATCAGATCAATTTAAGAAAGTCTGTTCAGACTGGTTAGGGACTAAAGGTTATGTAAACTAAACAGTTCAGAAAGTAGGCATTTTGGAAATTCAAGTTAAACAGAGGGACGTCAATGATCAATTTTGGTTAAGGATAATTAGGGTTCCTATGTTAAATTTGAAATTCTGGAGAATATGGTTCGAAGTAAGAATTTGTGTTTAATTAACTTTCCTAAAGATATTGATGTTTTGCTTGCCCTATGAAATGTTTAAGAAATATGTGTTAGAAGTATTAAAATTCTCTGAGGCATTGTTTCAGCTGATCTCTATTACCTTCCTCAGGGTAAGAAATCTACCACTGGGGAAGAGAGATTTCCTCATTGAATGGTATTCTTAATATTTTTTCAGCTCCCGGAGAGGTCAGAATCTGATGACTCAATAGCTGCTACATTTTTGGTTTAACTGGCATTATACTGATAGGGAATTTTTGCTGTGGCATTTCTTTAAATATTGTGATTAATATGTAAAGGCCATTAGATAAGAATGTTTCCTGGTCTTGCTAATATAATAATTTCTAATCTTGAGACCTAATTTTTTGCAAATGGGTGCTAAATTTATTTTGCACTATCCGTATAAGTGTATCATTAAGTATCATGAGGTGACGTATGTGGTTTTTTTTAACCTTCATAATTCTCTGCCTTTGTTTCTGGGAAAATTTTTGTAGAAACACCCAAAGTAACTAATCTTGCAGAGTTAATCCATGCTCTATGAATAAGCAGGCATTAGGGAAAATATGATCACGGTTTGCAGTCACTTGTTTCCTGGGTTAGTTTGATTTGTTGATTTAGCTCTCTTTTTTTTTTGTCCTCCCTTCCACCTTAAATCATGGACTAATGTTTCAAGATTAAGGGATTTGTTATTTCTTTGGTAATTTTCTTCTGTTAAATTCTGGTTTCATTATTTTGAAGTATATCTTCTTGTTTAACTGTTTGGAATTATAAATAAATAATAAAAAAGGCACCCCATAACCCAACCAAATTTTGTTTGTATTCATTTTGGAAAATAGTGTGTACCATTTGTAAATATCATATACTCTTTTTTAAACCAAAAGAAACACATTTAAACAGAACAATAAAACCCCCCCCAAACAAAATCCAGGCCTAAAATGGACTGAAAACAAAAGAAAGTAATGAAAATGACAATTTGGCTATGCACAACCCTATTTATTGGTAAAGTCATAATTTTATATTGCAATATTTTGTTTAGTTTTATAAAATCACAACCTCTGAAATTATAGTGTCCAGTAGAGATGAGCATTCATTTGAAACAACATCAACGTCAAAGAAATGGTCTATGTCATTTCTTGTCATTTTCAAAATAAAATGTTAGAAAAATAACACAAAATTTAATGTTTATTCCTCTCATTTTAGTGCACACTTTCTGCATAGTGTACACTTTTCAAATTGGGCATACTATTTAGAAATAGTACGCACTGTTTGGAAAATGGAAAAAAAACGGAAAAAGAAAAATTAACAAAAATGAAAATTGACAACACAAAACCACAGTTTTGGTCTGCACACCCCTAGTGTCCACACATTCAGAACCAGAACATTTAAATGCAGATTGAAGTTTTCCTGACCAGTGAACTGAATAGTTGGTAATTTATTAAACGTAATCAAATCTGATTTAATATTTGAAACCTTTTTTAATTATACATATATCTTCATTTTTTAGCCTGAGTTCTATTTAATCACTTATAAATGATGCATAATTTTCCAATTAACACACAGCTCAAGCCATCTATCAAGAAGATGTATTCCACTTTCCAAACCTGTGCCATTGTTTGTCCAAATATTTAGCAATGCAAATGATTAGGTTTGTGCTATTTCATCATGTAACAATGTGTGCCCTGGTTTTTACTGTACTACTAATATAGCCTGTTCTTCTGAAGTGCTGTAAGCATGTTATGGATTAGCTTTTCTTTTTTTTTTTTTTACAATGTGTGCTTCTAGAACTGACTGGACAGACATGTGAATATTATATTTTCCTAGGACCATTATACAATAAAAGTGACCTCAATCCCTTGATATTTTTTTCTCAAAATTAAATAGACAGGCCTTCATCAAATCAAAATAGGGACTTAGATTTATAGCCAAACGTTTGTTAACAGCATCAGCAAATACAATTATGTTAGAAAAATAATGACTCAGAGACCCTGCATTTATATGGCAAAAGTTATATAAAACATTTTTCCACACTTGGTTAGACTGACCTCCGTTCAGAATCTGATTATACATAAACAGCATCATTGTACTTTTCTCGATATGCAGAATCACTCTCCTGAATCATGTTACTGACATCTGGAATAGGGAAAAGAAAGTAAAATGAGCATCTTCCCGCATGGCATCATTATAAATTCAGAAATTAAAAAAAAAAACCCTACCCATACTTCATAAAAACATGGCATCATTTTAATATCTACAACCTTTATTAAATTTAAGGGAACAGCAATGGATATTTAAACTGAACACTCTACATCCTGTTGGCTTGAATTTAGCAATTGAATGTTATTCAATTATTTAAATACCATGTTGATTGATTGACATGTAGGCATATGTAAATACACTCAAGCAATCCTACTTCCGGTAATGCTGCCAGAATACAGGACCCGTAAGCTGAAAAAATGTCTCTGCTGTAGTAAGTTGGTAACTGCATTAAAGGGGTCATTTTCTATCCCTATTGCACGCGAAAAGGGACTTTTCACATGTGAAAGCTAAATAGGCGCGAAGTCGGGACCAGAAGAGGAGGAGTCGTGGTGGCATCAGGGCGGATGCTACAGAAACTTCGCTGGCGGTGATAAGGTAAGACCCTTTATCGCTGCCAGTAGCGCACCCAATAGCACCACCTTTCACGGTGGCACTATTGGGTGCGAAAGCCGGCAGCGATAACACTGCAGTGGTGCGATCACTACCGGCTTTCGCATGCCCGCCCCCCACTTCGCTGCCCTGCACCCCTGTTATCTCGGGATTCAATAACGTTTGTGACCTTAGAGAATCCAGCCCTTAATTACCACTTGTTTTTTCAACATTAGAACTTGATAATAACTTTTGTAAATTATTTTCTGTATGATCTTCATAGACGAATAACCGCCCCTGGATGAAGGATAGCACTCCGAAACACAGACCGTGTCAGGCATTATATTGAGTGATGATTTGGGCATAAGTCAAACATTGAAAATAAAAGAATTAACGGGTAGATTTTCAAAAAGCACGATTTGGCGTACTTTTGTTGGCGCATCAGGCGCCAATAAAAGTACGCTGGATTTTAGTAGATACGCGCGTAGCCACGCGTATCCGCTAAAATCCTGGATCGGCGAGCGCAAGGCTACCGATTCCGAACAGCCGGCGCGTGCCGAGCCGCGCAGCCTACCTCCGTTCCCTCCGAGGCCGCTCCGAAATCGGAGCGGTCTCGGAGGGAACTTTCTTTTGCCCTCCCCTCACCTTCCCCTCCCTTCCCCTACCTAACCCCCCCCTTACCTTTGTCGGGGGATTTACAGAGGGAGGCGTAAATCCCCGCGCGCCAGCGGGCCACTAGCGCGCCGGAACGCGACCTGGGGGCGGGTCCGGAGGGCGCGGCCACACCCCCGGACCGCCCCGGGCCATAACCACGCCACCGGACCCACCCCCAAAACGCTACGTCCCGCCCCGAAAACGCCGCGCGGATCGGGCCCGCCCCTGACATGCCCCCGACACGCCCCCCCCTGGAAAACTCCGGGACTTACGCGAGTCCCGGGGCTCTGCATGCGCCAGTAGGCCTATGTAAAATAGGCGCACCGGCTTGCAGGGCCCTGCTCGCGTAAATCCGCCCGGATTTACGCGAGCAGGGCTCTTAAAATCCGACCCTAAGCTAAGTGAATGTTTCTAACATACAACATATTAATAAGTTCCTGAATGAACATTTTAATGATATCACTATGGTAAATCGCCACTTTGATTAAGGAGCACATTTTATATACAAGCATAACTGAAAAAATTTTAAAAAATGGCAACTGATGACCTATGATTAAGCACTAGAGATGTGTATCGTGTGATCGATCGTCTTAACGATCAATTTCGGCTGGGGGGGGGGAGGGAATCGGATCGTCGCAGTTTTGTTTTTTAAAATATCGTGTAAATCGTAAATCGGGGGAGGGCGGGAAAACCGGCACACTAAACATCCCTAAAACCCACCCCGACCCTTGAAAATAAATCCCCCACCCTCCCGAACCCCCCCAAAATGTCTTAAATTACCTGGGGTCCAGTGGGGGGGTCCCGTTGTGATCTTCCACTCTCGGGCCACGAGTGCGTTGATAGAAAATGGCGCCGGCGCTACCTTTGCCCTGTCATATGACAGGGCAAAGGTAGCACCCGCGCCATTTTGGTTTCTGTCCCCGACGTCACGAGCGTAGAAGATCACTCCCGGACCACCGCTGGACCCCCAGGGACTTTTGGCCAGCTTGGGGGGGCCTCCTGACCCCCACAAGACTTGCCAAAAGTCCAGCGGGGGTCCGGGAACGACCTCCTGCACTTGAATCATGTTGCCGTAATGAAAAATGGCGCCGGCGCCGGTGTCATTTTGCAAAATGGCTGGCAACCAAAATGGCGCCTGCCATATGGCCATATTGCCGTACGGCAAAATGGCGACGGCCATACGGCCGGCACCATTTTTCATTACGGCAACACGATTCGAGTGCAAGAGGTCGTTCCCGGACCCCCGCTGGACTTTTGGCAAGTCTTGTGGGGGTCAGGAGGCCCCCCCAAGCTGGCCAAAAGTCCCTGGGGGTCCAGCGGTGGTCCGGGAGCGATCTTCTATGCTCGTGACGTCGGGGACAGGAACCAAAATGGCGCGGGTGCTACCTTTGCCCTGTCATATGACAGGGCAACGGTAGCGCCGGCGCCATTTTCTATCAACGCACTCGTGGCCCGAGAGTGGAAGATCACAACGGGACCCCCCCACTGGACCCCAGGTAATTTAAGACATTTTGGGGGGGTTCGGGAGGGTGGGTGATTTATTTTAAAGGGTCGGGGTGGGTTTTAGGGATTTTTAGTGTGCTGGTTTTCCCGCCCTCCCCCTCCCCTCCCCCTTCCCCCGATTTACGATTTTTGATGATAAATCGGAGGAATTCCTATTAGATATCGCCTCTAACGATTTTTGACGATTTAAAATATATCAGACAATATTTTAAATCGTCAAAAAACGATTCACATCCCTATTAAGCACTGGCATAGTTTTGAAATGTGTTTTTACACAAAATGACAGTGCCCTGTATGATGGTCATGATCTCCGAATAGATAAGATTTAATTGTGGTGTGTAAGTTGATATTTTCATTGGGTGTTCTCTACAAGGCTACCAATTTCTTCTTTCATCTACAGAGCCACTTTGTGTTGTATATCATTTTAATATAATCATTAAATCTTACAGGTCAATTATGTGGGCTGCATGTGAGTAAAACAGATTTTAAAAAGCCGCAAAAGTCGCAAAATTCACGCGCATTTATCCATGCACATGTCAAAAATAAGGGGGCAGAAAAAGGGTAAGGCAAGGGTGAGGCATAGGCGAGGCATGGGCATTCTGGGTTGGGACCAAGATTTACACACATACCTCTATATTTTAAAATCAAAAACCACAGTGTGCCTACAAGAGATAACCTCCTAACTTTACTGCTGCTCCTGATGAGGAGCAAGTCTAGATCTCAAGTTTTAGGGCTTATAGAACAAGGTAAGGCGTCTGGGTCAACTGGGCAGAGTATAGGATGAAGAACCAGAGGGGTCTGAAAGACCTCAATATTAACAGGACAAACTGGTGGACTAATTGGAAAACTTCGAATTTGTTTTGCATGAGCATGCTTTAAAATCCGCTGACCTATGCCTGTAAAAGCTAAGTCCTATTGAAGACACACATGCACTAGCTGTGCTCAAGTAACCTCTTAAAATCAGGAGCACACTTATGCATGGTTACTATATTTTACAACATATGTGTGCACGATTACAAATTTCAGCTTATGTTCGCTCGCGCACCAATATCCGAGTTTGTGGATGCACGCTTGCTTTTTTTTTTAAATACCATCCCAAGAGGCCCAATTCCATAAAAAATATAGAAGATCTAGAATCCCTTATAAAGGCAGTTTATTTTGCTTTTGTGAGATATCCAGGGCCTTTGACCAGTGTTTTTAACATGCTATGCAATTATTTTTATTCTCTGATGTTTACACTTACTTCCTGTTGTAAATTGTTTCAGTGTTCCAAATTTGTCAGTTGAACATAGTGAGGTCAATATTCAAAAGTCACTTATTCAGATAACTCACAAGTTATCCATCTAAATGACAAAGTTGGCATATTCAGTCACTTATACAGCTAAATTATAGCCAGCTAAGTCATTATCACGCATATCCAGCATAGCCCTCTGCTTCAATGGCAGGGGAGCAAGACTGATACTTCACTTTCAATGAAAAGCCAGCATAGCTCTCTGCTTCAACGGCAGGGGAGAAATTTTGACATTTCACGCATATCCAGCATAGCTCTCTGCTTCAACGGCAGGGGAGCAAGACTAATACCTCACTTTCAATGCATAGCCAGCATGGCTCTCTGCTTCAATGGCAGGGGGGAATGAAGAAAGGTGGATCTATATTCAGGCAACAACCAACAAGGACTGAATTACATAGTCTGGATAAACAGATAAGCATGGGTGTAGCTTGCTTATTGCGGTGGTTAATACCCCTAACTAATTAAGCTATTTACTTAGATGCAGTTCCAACACTGCTCTCTACATTAATGGCAGAGGTGGATAGGAAATAGAATAAAAAAGGTTACTAAGAGCCAAGAGAAACAGATAAGTATGTGAGAGAAAAAAAAAGTGTGAAAACTTGCTGGGCAGACTGGATGGGCCATTTGGTCTTCTTCTGCCATCATTTCTATGTTTCTATGTCATTTCTATGTTTCTATCTGACTATAATTTAGCTGGATAATAAAGGGACGCTCCAGGGAGGGTTTTAGTTATCAAACAAACTTAACAGAATTTCAGATATATCCAGCTAAATTACACAGATAACTTTACACCTGCTTCAGAGCAGGTGTAATGTTATCCAGCCTTGTGTGGCCAGATAATCAGCACATTTAGCACACCATGTAAATAAATGCACCTTCACCTTCTAAAATATCTTTGTATCAGAGTGTTTCTTTCCTGTATAGCCTGCTGTTGAGTCTGGTGATATACGGTATCTCCTGCAATTCCTCCTGCCTCAGGTAGTATGTGTTATGGTCACCGGCTGCGGCGGTCTGTGGCCGGGACTGACTGTCATGGCTGCTGGTCATGGCAGACCACGACCGGGGCAAAAGCCTACCCATGGGGTCAGACGGTCCTCCAGATTCTGGCAAGCGCAGGTGGCCCACTCCTGCACTTCTCTGGGTCATTGCCGCTGACAGCGTCCGGCCGCATGGCTTCCTCCTTACCGGGTTGACTCCGCCCCCCTTTGGGCCTGACTAGGGCCGCGCATGCGGCTGCAGGCCAAAATTAAAGGAACCACGACAGGAAGTTGTCATGGTTCCCCCTTGGACCTCTTCCTGTAAATTGGGTTTTTAAGGCAAGGTCTGCTCCTCAGACCTGTCACAAGGTAAGGGCAAAGGACGGCCCGGTAGCCGGAGGACGGTCCGGAGCGGGAGATCGCTCCCGGGACCCCCACTGGACCACCAGGTACCTGTAAAAAGGTTTTGGGGGGGTCGGGAGGGTGGGGGAAGCTAAGGGATTACTTTTAAAGGGTCGGGGTGGGTTTAGGAGTTATTTTTGTGTGCCATTTTCCCGCCCTCCCCCAAAATGATAAGGGAAGCCCCACGATCAATATCGTGGGGTTTTCCTATTGTTTTGGGAGAGCCCCCGATTTCTGATGATTTTGAAAATATCGACGATATTTTCAATCGTCCGAAGCCCGATTCACATCCCTAATAATATTCAAGCTGTGGTGGAAGGCAAATGTGTAAAGGAACTTTGCACAAACTCATCACTTAAGAAATAAATAAAGCTGTATTGGTTCAAAAAAATGTAAGAAATACCTTTATATTTCACACATTTACAAGGAAATTTAAGAAAAAAAAAAAAAAGACCTCAAACTAGAAAACATTGGAACACATTAACAAAAACTGTTTATGTTTCTTTAAAGTTGTTCTAGAAACATCTGGGAATACCATCTCTCTGTGCCATAAAAATAACAACTTTCAAAAATCACTAAAATAAAGTTTTAGCAACCAGTCTCTCTCTCCAGTTGCAATACTAAGGAAACTACTAAAGTGGAAGCCTTTGTCAAAATAATATACAAAGATTCTAATAATGCAGTCCTATTCAAAGCTTGATCTGTTTCAGAAGGCAGTTGCTGCTGTCATTGCACTAACTCAGCTTCTTCTTTCTTAAATGCAGGAATGTAATAAACTCCTGAAACAGACAGTATAGATTTCTCTGCGACTTTGAGAATCTTAGTCAAATATCTTTTAAACATATCTCTTGGAGAAATTTTAATAATTTAGGAAAGTTTATAAACTTTAAGTTTTCTCTTCTAAGGTGCTCTAAGTTTTTCAGTTTGTTAGAACAATATGTACAGGGGTAGATTTTCAAAGGGGTATGTGCATACGATACGTGCGTACCCCCCGAAAACCTACCCCAAACCCCCCCTGTGCGTGCCGAGCCTATTTTGCATAGGCTCGGCGGCGCGCGCAAGCCCCGGGACGCGCATAAGTCCCGGGGCTTGCATGGAGGGTCGTGTCGGGGGCGTGCCGGGGGGCGTGCCGTGAGTGACGCGGCGTTTCGGGGGCGGGCCCAGGGGCATGGCGCCGGCCCGGGGGCGTGGTCGAGGCGTAAATCTGCCAACAAAGGTAGGGGAGGTTTAGATAGGGCCGGGGGGTGGGTTAGGTAAGGGAAGGGAGGGGAAGGTGAAGGGAGGCGGAGGGAACAGGCAGTGTGCGCTGGGCTCTGCGCGCGCTGGGCTCGGCGCGCGCAGGTTGCACAAATGTGCACCTCCTTGCTCGCGCCGACCCCGGATTTTATAAGATATGCGCGTATCTTATAAAATCCAGCGTACTTTTGTTCGCGCCTGGTGCACGAACAAAAGTACGTCCGCGCGTACATTTATAAAAACTACCCCACAATCTTTTAACCAGTATCCTGTAAATTTCCAATTTGTTGTACCTCATAAGGTCATTCTTTATTGTGCGATGTGCCATATCGCGCGCGGTAGGGCCTTACCGCACACGATAAGGCCCTACCGCATGTGATACCAGCCACATCATGGTGGTATTATTAAAATTAGGGGAGGGGGAGGAGTGTGTGTGGGGGAGGTTGGGTGGAATTATCTCTCGGCAGCGCTGCGGGTGATAATGTTTTTCACATTATCACCGGCAGCACCGCGGGAAATAACTAAACCTTTTCCCATAGCACTATGGGGCCAATAGAGTGCAATACAGCCACATTGTGGTGGGTGAAACCACACTGCTGTGATGCAGCTGACTGCCCACTATCATCTGCCCGACCCCCCTTTTTTTTTAACACATCATTCTGCTATAAATGTGGCAGAATGATGACTCTAGGGGTTAGTTTGTAATTCAGAAACTTTAGATTCTACATTCAAATTTTGATTTTACAGAGACTGGATACAATTTTCCAAAGCTAGATTCTTATAACGCTGGCCAAGCCTTCAATCTCAACCCAGAGAACATCCAATGTAAATTTGTTGGCCCTTATCAGAGAACATTTTGAAGCCGAAGGTTGTACAGTAGTAACCAGCAGTTGTGCAGCAGTAGGAGAATATCCTTGACCATCTTCATCTGTATCTAACTGCAGCCATCCATCCTGAAAATCCCTGGGGTTCTCCATCCCAACTGCCACACCATCAATGCTTCCCAACCTGGGCCCTACAGTCAAAGGTGTTAGCATGTCATCATTGGCAAGTGATACTTCTCACCACAGAATGGAGGTTCGAATGGTGGCAAGGCCTACAGGTGGAGTTCTTGGTGCTGGCCTTGAAATGTTGACAAGCCTGAGACAGCAGCAATCCTTCACCATGAAAATCCCTCCATGGCACAATTTCCAGTGATGCAACACCCCAAAGATCATGCATCTCCATAGGCCTCAACATCTGTGAGGCAGACAGGGCAGCATGATCTCCCCCATATCTCACTTTCCACTTGAGGGCAGGGCACCAGGAAATTATTGTAAGGTAAAACTAGGGGAGTATGAACTCATTTTAAATGTTGCTGTCTGCCATCTTGCACCCCCCCCCCCTTTTGTTCTATTTTGAAAAAGAAATGAAACAAAATATGAAATGCTGACATTAGATTTATTTTTTTTTTAATAAATGCACATCCCAAAACTATACTCAAGCCATAATGTCATGCAAACTAAGAGCAAGGAGCCATAAACATATATTGCAACTTGAGTAGATCAACACGTACAGTCATTTATATCTATCTGTCCATGCAGTATAAATACTATGCTTAAGCTCCTATAGGTGGTGTCTGTGTATTGGGTTCTGTGGTGTATGCATGTGCTCACCTGTTAACATTCACATCCATGAGTCCAACTGGCAAGCAAGTTACAAGGAGGATCCTTACAGAGAAAGGGCGGTGTGCGCTGAAGGGAGACCTGGCGCGGTTGCAGAAGGTTTCAGCAGGTGACATCTACTTAATTGTTATTACTTTATAAAGCAATATAGGTTGACATAAAAACCATGAAAAATGCAGAACTGGATTGGCCAGAGCTTCCATTCAGCTTAAAAGTCTTGTATTTTTTTGATTTCTTATTATACCTTTCTTTGGATGTGCTGTATAGTATATTGTATTTAACTGTCCTATGGTATACAAAGGAGTCAGAAAAGAAAATGAATTATGGGCGAAGTTGCATGCTACACATTCTATCGTTAGGATATCAGTTTTTCTTAACTTTTTTCCTTTGAAGCTTTTGTTGTGGTTGCTGTTGCTTTAAAATGTATCACATGAATCCTTTCTACAGATGTAATGAGAAAGTAAATGCAGAATAGTGCCATGATCATGGGCTGGAGAGGGTTTTTTCTCTCTCCATATATATATATTCTTCTTTAATGTATCTGTAATTTATGGCAAAAGTGATGGAACATTGCTGACTGTTGATTGAAACATTTTATTCATCCACAGAAAGGGTGCAAAGCGGGCAAGTTATGAGTAGCTTCCTTTATTGCTTTTTCTGCAGTTTCTGTCCTAGAGGCATCATTCTCTGCTGGGGATGAGCGTATTGCAGTCTGCCTGTGATTATTAAAGTTTAGGCCTGGAGTGCAAAATGACAACAAACGATGCCAAATTGCAGCTAGTGATTTTCTGCAATTTAGCAACTTTGAGCAAAACTTAAAAGAAAAAAAAAATAAACAAGATCAATGTTTCAGTCTACTAATCTGTTAGGTTTCTGTCATCTTAGTTTCATAATTGACAAATAAAAACTGTTATTATCTTGGACATGCTGCTGTTTCTGTGGTATAACCACTTTTCCATCCTCCCACCAGGAAATCTTTATAAAATATGGGTTCATTTTTTTTATCTCACCATGTTATATTAGTATTACCAGTTGCACAATTGTAAATGAATGTATTATGCACAATTGAATCTAATGCTACTTGATTTAAAACAGAAGAAGTTAGAGTAATACCAAAGGACAATATGGGGAATTTTTGTTTAAATTTTGGGAAAATATATCTTTATGATAATCAGCCTTGCAGCCACCTCCCTTATAAACAAAAATAAAACCAGCCTTTATACAATAATCTGAGTTTCTCAGTCAACACAAAGTTTAAATTGTTTTGGCATGCCATGAAATAGCTGGAAATCCCCATTTAGCTCAAATTCAAACAGTCAAAGAGAGCATGACCTCTATACTTCTATCTTGGATAGCTTGAAATGTCATGAAATGTAGACACTAATGAAACAAAAGTGAATTCACATTGATTCCTGGATAGAACCTTGCTGATAGATACTTTTGATCTTTCTATGCTTTGTGTTATTAGAGAATATTAATTATGACAGACTTTTATGTTTCTGCCAGGGGTTGGGGGTGGCCGGTGAGGAAGAGGTGATCAAATGAATAATTCTATGTTTTATGTTACTATCTGAAAAATTCAAAGCTGAACTCCTAACTGGACATGCATAGAATAGAAGAAGACTAGACAGCAAACATATCCTAAAATAAAGCACACATTCCACTGGTAGTGGGGGTGAATATTAAATTGAAAAACAAAAGAAATGAATAAACATATATTCAAAAATAGAATCAACAGATAAGTTAATGAAAATTGGATGAGCCATTGGACATTGCTTGCAGTTCTACCTTCTGGTGAGGCAGCTACAAACTATCTGAAATAACTTGCTTATTTATACCTGGGCTAAGTATATTCTTTGTCTGGTTTTTGTAATATTTTTTGCCTTTGAGGTGGGAGGGGGGGGTGGTTATTGTATTTATTGGCTTAAGTCCTAAAGTATGTGCTGGATGTTGGAGCTGAAAGCACAAAAACAACAACAACAAAAAGTTTCCTGCAAACAATCTCAACTGATTAGTTGTTTTATTTCAAATACCTATTAATAATCTTTGCTAGAGCCTAAATTTTGCCTTACCATATCTATATGACTTTAAGGAATAAGTGATAATTTAACAAAATTATAATTTAAAAAAATTCAACCTGAACCTGCATACCCTCCTCATCCAACCTAATAATGCTTGATATGTTTATTTATGAAAATGTTCACATTGTTGTACTGTTGCACAACTGATAAGAAAAATGTATACTTTGTAAATCATTATGATGGCTCTACCGAATGACGGTATATAAAACTCAACAAATAAATAAATAAATAAACACATACATAAAATGTCTTCCATTCAATGGAACAATTGTGGTGCTTATGTCACAAGGCCTGTCATTTGGATAATCAAAGGTTGTCCCTTTTGCCTTCAGCTGTCTGCAATTAAAATGGAGATGATTCATCCAAGGGAGGAATTGTCCAGATTTAATTAACCTTGACCATCCAGTATCTCTCACCCATCTCCTACAGAAGTTTCAGAAACCCAGGAAAAATGGTTTACAGTGGACTCTGGCAGAATAAAACATGTTATAAACAGACACCTACCTTCCCCAACTTTACAGCATCCTGTGCATCAACCCCCAATCCCACAGAGATGTCAGAAATCAAGGATTCAAAAACCCAGAAACAAATGGATATCAGTGGACACTGGAAGAATAAGGCCTGTGATGAAGAGACACCCACTCTCCCCACTGTTACCCCTAAAAAATGCTTTTTCTGTATTGGAGAATGAAGAAACCTCAGCAACATATTTTGAAGCGATATCTAAAACTGAAGTCACCCAATGCACCCAGAAGCCCTTCAACAAGCTGGCCAAAAGTTCCTGGAGGTCCAGCGGGGGTCAGGGAGCGATTTCCCGCCGCGAATCGTTTTCGTACGGAAAATGGCGCCGGCAGCAGATCGACTGCAGGAGGTCGTTCAGCGAGGCGCCGGAACCCTCGCTGAACGACCTCCTGCAGTCGATCTCCTGCCGGCGCCATTTTCCGTACGAAAACGATTCGCGGCGGGAAATCGCTCCCTGACCCCCGCTGGACCTCCAGGAACTTTTGGCCAGCTTGGGGGGGGCCTCCTGACCCCCACAAGACTTGCCAAAAGTCCAGCGGGGGTCCGGAAGGACCTCCTGCCGTCCAATCGTGTTCGTCTATGGCCGCCGCCATTTTTCGGCGCCATTTTGGAAAATGGCGCCGGCTGAAGACAACAAGATTCAGTAGCAGGAGCCCGTTCCGGACCGCTGCCGTTCCGGACCGCCGCTGGACCCGCAGGTTATTTAAGTCATTGGGGGGGGTTCGGGAGGGTGGGGGATTTAATTTAAAGGGTCGGGGGTGGGTTTTAGGGGGTTTTAGTGTGCCGGCTCACGATTCTAACGATTTATAACGATAAATCGTTAGAATCTCTATTGTATTGTGTTCCATAACGGTTTAAGACGATATTAAAATTATCGGACGATAATTTTAATCGTCCTAAAACGATTCACATCCCTATGCGATAGTGCCCCTCATTTTTCTAACTGATCCTGCCCCTCCCAAAAATTTGCATTCACGCCATGCATTACTTTTCTTATCGCATGTGTTATGTCATTATCAAGTGTGTTACCGCCATAATGCATTTTCATGAATGACCCTACAAGTGAGAGAGAAAGGCAAAATGACACAGATGGAGGCATGAATAACTCAAGGTACTACAGAAAGAGAAAAGTGGCACAAACACAACAGCTGTGTGAACACCACAGGATACTATCAGAGTGAAAAGTGTCAGTAACAATGTCATAAGTACCCCAAGACACCATGAGAGGGGCAAGTCATCAAGCACAGTGGTACATAGAGCAGCATTTTTCGGTTGGACCTTTAGAAAAGCATCACAACTTTCTGTTTCTCCCAAGAACAACAGCACTCTTAAAACTCTTCTTAATGTACTGAAGAAATACAATATTATAACAAAAATTTACAAACAAATCAGTGAAGGGCATTTCTTTAAATTGATCAGTACTGATAAATATTCTAAGAAATAGCCAAAAGAATTCTGTGATCCCAAAATAAAATATTTAATTAAACCTCTCTTTACTGTCCCGTTCCAAAAGGAAACACAATGGTCCTTTTCCTATTTAACAGCACAGATACTCTAAAAAAATGAAAGAAAAGATATGTTCATACTGTCTTCTTCCAACTTATCCACTATGTAAAGTTAGCTACAGGAGAACAGTTCTAATCCTCCAGGAGAACAGTTCTAATCATAGACCACCATAAAGTTCTTTTCATTTATCAAATAGTCATACTTAAAGGTACATTTTAAAAGCCAGGTGGGTGCCAAAATCATGAGATGCATGCACAAGTCGGGTTTGCATGCATCCATCAAATTTTAAAAGCCACCTAGATGCTTATCTAATTCTCACTGCATGTGCATCTCGCTCAATCTCAAAAAGGGATGTGGTCTGGGCAGGATATGGACATTTCAGGGCATGGACAAGAGATAAGTACATAACATAAGAACATAAGATATGCCATACTGAGTCAGTCCATCAAGCCCAGTATCCTGTTTCCAACAGTGGCTAATCCAAGTCATAAGTACTTGGCAAGTACTCAAACATTAGATAGATCACAAGTTACTATTGCTTATTAATTACCATCATACCAGTTTATGGATTTATCCTCTAAGAACTTATCCAAACCTTTTTTAAACCCAGTTACACTAACTGCTGTAACCACATCCTCTGCAATGAATTCCAGAACTTAACTATGCTCTGAGGGAAAAAGAAACGTGCCAATGTGCACCCACATGTTGCTTTGAAAGTTACCATCCTATTGTCCACAAATTTGCTTCTAAGTGAAAAATTGTGTAAGAAAAGAGTATGAATTTAAGTCACACACCAAAACAGTACCTTGTGCAAACAAACAATACTAACATAATATAGTTGTTAAAACTTAAAAATCTATTTATTTGCTTTTCTTATAGACTGCGATTTACAAGATTAATCAATCAACATGAATGACAAACAACATTCACAATAATAAAAACAACATAGAGTGGGCAAGATGGCATCTTGAGAAGAGCCACACACAGCAATGCTCATCCCTTGGCTTCATTCTTGTTTCATATAATGCCTCCTAAGAGAAAAGGTAAAGTGAAGGTTTTTCCCTCAATCCCTTTCCACTTTGCAGAACAGCTGCTGATATCAATCTTCTTGGATCCAAGAACTGTGGTAGTCAAGGGTGTTAACCCCATTGTGAGTGGTAAAGAAGGAGTGGTGTCTTCACCTGGGGCAGAGATCTCTCTCAGTCTACTCGATAATTGACCATTGTTGGCTAGGAGAGAGATTGCTCCAGGTGTTTTGCCGGCGCCACTGAACGATGATGTCAGAAGTTTGACGCCGGACGAGGAGCTGATGGCTTGTCCATCAGCACAATAGGAGTGGAAAGGTTGTGGAGATTGGTGATCTTGCAGATGCAAGAATCACTAGAGCATCTGATTCGGCAATTGGAGTTGTACGACTGATGCCTTCCCCCATGAGCTCCTCCACAGTTGGGTGAGTTTCCTATCTTCCCTATTAAGCCAGCGATTGTGACTCTTGACATGCTATGGGAACTAATGGCAGGCCTTGCGCAAGCCATTGAGAGCTGCAATTCTAAAATTGATTTGTTCACCAATACTTTGATTGTAAAGTTAAATTCCATGAATAAGCTTTGTAGGGGCTTCGGACCTCTGTTGTAAAAGTGGAGGGGATCACATAGGTTCTCTAGGACTTCATAGAAACCACTATCAAGCACATGAATGCTTTGTCTAGGAGAATAGAACTTTTGGAGAAATTGAATCATTGTCTGAATCTCAGGCTGACTAATTTTTCTAGAATTATAGGCAAATATCCCTTGTTCACCTTTAAAAGGTATCTCTGAGAGGTTCTTCTTATCTCCGAGGATCAAATTCCTTCAATTAACAAAGTATATTTTCTTCCATCTACTGATGAAGGTCATCATTTTCCTGATCCATTTGTTTCTTCCCTGGATTTGCAGAATTTTACTAATTTGTTGGAATAATCTGGATTAGAAGTAATAGATCACCCCACTCTGCTTGTTTCCCTTGTATTTGAGCAGGATATCAGTAAAATAATGCCTCATCACTTTAGAAACTTAAGTTTTCTTTTTCATGGTCATTGTGTTAGAATGTTTTCCACAATCAACTGGGAGCATTGAGAGGAGAGGATCACCTTGCTGGTAGCTAAAAGGAATCAGTAAGTTTTGCTTAGGAATTTTTTTTTTTTTTTTTTTTTAATATTGGGGAGAAGTAAACTATTGGGGTATATTATTTAGTGTGTTTGTGTGTTTGTGCTTTTAATAGTCAGTAAGACAGCTAATAAACAGAAGTTAGAGTATTTATTTTTAAATAGTCAGTTAGTAAGGTAGCTAATAAGCAGAATTTAGTGTGTTTTTTGCACTTTGTACAGAGTTCTCTCAACCTAGCTTGATGTTACCCAGGTAGAGAGTCCATCAAGCTAGGTTGAGAGAACATTGCACAAATCTCATCTTTGAGTGATTTTCCTCACTTCGAGGGTCATCAAATCTTCACAAGAGAATACTGTTCTGTTCGTACGTCTCACTTTGATTGTCAAAGTGGCCCCTAACCCCCTACATCAGGGGTGGGCAATTCCAGTCCTTGAGGGCCACAAACCTGCTGAGGTTTTAGGATATCCTAATGAATATGCATGACATAGATTTGCATACAACAGAGACAGAGTGCATGCAAATCTCTCTCATGCATATTCCTTAGGGATATCCTGAAAACCAGACTGGTTTGTGGCCCTCGAGGACCGGAAGTGCCCACCCCTGCCCTACACTAATACCTAAACCTCACCTCAAATTACTAGATGGGCCTCTCATAGAGATATAAATACCTATGGATACCAGAGCCCAGCCATAGTATCCATTCTTGTCTATGTTAGTCTGTTGAGATTAATCGATAGCAATTCTAGCCAGGTTAAGCCTTTTCCCTTTATTTGTTTTTCACTTCTTTTCCTCCATATTTTCCTTGCTCCCCCTTTTGGTATATTGATATTTATATAGTGTGCCATATTTGCTTAAATGCTATCTTGGTAATGCTCTTTTTCTTTTTAAATTTGCTAGTTTCTATTGGGCCTTATAGTATTTCCTGTATTTCTGCTGAGATACTTTGTACTTTTTAGAAAGGGAAAAAAACCATATCATAACCTAATAATGGTAGCAAGCAAATTTGTAGGAATGTCACATAAAACAAGCCAACAGACCTCAAGCAAATGTAATTAACTCTGGCAAAAATAACCCCTTAGTGAGATCAAAGAAAAGACACTTAAAACAACCCAAAATGGACTTTTATAATATGGAGTTTTTATATGAATAAACATCTATATCAATTGCTGGGATGATAGCTGAGAGAAAACACTTCAAAGAAACCCTTGTTAGAGTTCAACTTGAGTAATACTGTGTGAAGGAAATATTTAAATGTGCCTTATTGCAGCACAGGGTTATAGCAGCATAATAATGAACCCAACTGAAGGTCCTTGTTTCGCCAATCAATATGGCTTCCTCAGGGGAATGAAAAAGATTGCCCGCTGGCTGTTAGGAAAAGAAGCACACATGCATTAGAGTCCATTCTTTAGAAAGCAGGTAACTTTTGAAAAGTTCATCACTGTGTGATGCAAGCACATCTCAACTCTCCGGTGTTTTATATATAGAGAGAACCAAATGCTGAAAAGTCAAAACATGGGGAATCAATGGCCCTGGAGGGATCAAAGTTGATTTGTATTCTGACCATGGATACATCTTTGGCTATACTTTGATTCTGAGAAAAATATAATTTTAACTATATTTGTTTAATTACGGTAATTTCAGAAAATCTTGATGAAACTGAAAGGACTGAAGAACACAAGTAGAGATAAAGTTCCATTAATCATTGTTGTGGTAATTTATTCACTGGGGTGATGTTGCTTGATATCTGGGACAAGGACGGTTCCATCAATCACTGTAAATTTGCACTGATCTTCTCCTACCCTTGGGAGCATGAGATCTTCATGAGACTTCTCCTAAAAAAACAGAGGAACTAAAATCATGTTCATTTTCTTCACCACTTGAGGAACCCTCAAATGAAAAATCTTCGGAACAGTAGAAACTTTAAGTTAAGGATAAATGGGCTCCTTTCTATAGTCACTGTCTTTTTTAGTTGATTTTAAATTGCTTCAGTTCAAATTTGAATTGCTTTGTGGATTTCTTAAGCTCCTGAAGTTTGACATTAAACACATCAATGATTATTTTTTCAAAGATTCTAAAAGTATCAGATACTAACCAAATGTTTAGCTTTGCCAATAATTAAAAGCAACACATCCATTAAACATTTATTAATGTATTAATGTTCAATGTGCCTTATTGCTGTATCCCAGACCTTACACTGTGAAATGTTCTTGCCAGTCTGGGAGGATGCTGTGTAACCCTCATGTTCTTTTGAAGTCTTTATTAGGGATGTGAATCGTGTCCTCGATCGTCTTAACGATCGATTTCGGCTGGGAGGGGGAGGGAATCGTATTGTTGCCGTTTGGGGGGGTAAAATATCGTGAAAAATCGTTAAAAATCGTGAAAAATCGAAAAATCGAAAAACCGGCACATTAAAACCCCCTAAAACCCACCCCCGACCCTTTAAATTAAATCCCCCACCAAATAACTTAAATAACCTGCGGGTCCAGCGGCGGTCCGGAACGGCAGCGGTCCGGAACGGGCTCCTGCTCTGAATCTTGTCGTCTTCAGCCGGCGCCATTTTCCAAAATGGCGCCGAAAAATGGCGGCGGCCATAGACGAAAAAGATTGGATGGCAGGAGGTCCTTCCGGACCCCCGCTGGACTTTTGGCAAGTCTCGTGGGGGTCAGGAGGCCCCCCACAAGCTGGCCAAAAGTTCCTGGAGGTCCAGCGGGGGTCAGGGAGCGATTTCCCGCCGCGAATCATTTTCGTACGGAAAATGGCGCCGGCAGGAGATCGACTGCAGGAGGTCGTTCAGCGAGGCGCCGGAACCCTCGCTGAACGACCTCCTGCAGTCGATCTCCTGCCGGCGCCATTTTCCGTACGAAAACGATTCGCGGCGGGAAATCGCTCCCTGACCCCCGCTGGACCTCCAGGAACTTTTGGCCAGCTTGTGGGGGGCCTCCTGACCCCCACGAGACTTGCCAAAAGTCCAGCGGGGGTCCGGAAGGACCTCCTGCCGTCCAATCTTTTTCGTCTATGGCCGCCGCCATTTTTCGGCGCCATTTTGGAAAATGGCGCCGGCCGAAGACGACAAGATGCAGGAGCAGGAGCCCGTTCCGGACCGCTGCCGTTCCGGACCGCCGCTGGACCCGCAGGTTATTTAAGTTATTTGGGGGGGGGTTCGGGAGGGTGGGGGATTTAATTTAAAGGGTCGGGGGTGGGTTTTAGGGGGTTTTAGTGTGCCGGCTCACGATTCTAACGATTTATAACGATAAATCGTTAGAATCTGTATTGTATTGTGTTCCATAACGGTTTAAGACGATATTAAAATTATCGGACGATAATTTTAATCGTCCTAAAACGATTCACATCCCTAGTCTTTATGCCACTTTTTCCTGTTGCTTTGCCTCTTTATCAGTGTCTTGGTGTTATGGAGTCTCAATTTAGTGGACCCTTGGGCCGACCTGCAAGAGACTGGGAAAGGTATTCAATGTCTCTGGTACACCGCAGGCCGGGAGGCAGATGTTCAGTTAGGACGTAGAGGTGCTTTTCACCCTGGAAGCTGGTGGTCCCCCGGGAGGAGCTCGTGGGAGCCCAGCCGCTGGGACTTAGGTGAGGCTTCACCCTTGGAAGCCGAAGCCCCCCCGGGAAGAGCCCGTAGGAGCCCGGCAGCTGGGACTTAGGCGAGTTGATGATCTTGAGACTGTAGTGGGCAGGCTGATGAGCAGGACTGAGAACTAGAACCAGACTAGAACTGTAGCAAGACTCGGGTACTGGAACCAGGCAGGAACTGTAGCAAGACTCATGTACTAGAACCAGGCAGGAACCGTAGCAGGCAAGCAGGAACCAAGCAGGTACTGTAGCAGGCAAGCAGGAACCAAGTAAGTACTGTAGCAGGCAAGCAGGAAAGGAGCGAGTTCAAAAGGCAGCTCACTCCGGGGCACGGAGCAACAGGGAACTGGTTGGTAAGCCCGTTGCAAGGCAAAGACTGAATGTCCGCAGCCGGCTTATCAAGTCCGCGGCGTCTGACATCAAGAACTGGGCGGAATCACCACTGGCGGGAAACGGCCTAGAAAAGCGCCCAAGTGGCATGCACGCCTAGAGGCAGGGCGTCCATGGGAGGCTTCCCGGCGGTGCGGCCCTCGCGGGGACGCCGCCGAATAGGCTGTAAACTAGGCCAACAGAAGCGGGAACAGGTCCAAGAACACGGAGGTAAGGGTCTGGTCCGGTGCTCGCGGCCAGAACCGTAACACTTGGAGCTTTTCCTGCCACCTTTTCTGCTTTGTTCCCCCTTCATGTTGTCTTAGCATGCTGATGCCACTTCTGGACTGGTGCCACTTTGCCTCTCATGGTCCCTCAAGGGATCATTTCACTGTTGCTGGTGTGCTTTTTTGGAGCCTTGGGGTTCTCTTCCCACATTAGCTATAATGGAATTAGAACCTTGCGGCTGTGGTGTGGTTGGAGAAACCTAGGGAGAAAACCCCCTAAGCCCACACTGACAGCTGGCAGATGCATTCTGGGGCAAGACTAGTCAAGAGCTTCACTTTTACAAGCCTCTTGCTTTGTGGGTTCCAGGGGCCAGCAAGACTAAGGTGAAAGTCTCTCAAAGTATTAGGTGTTAGTGAGATCACAGCCAAGAAAAGATCATAGTTGGGTGGCAGGCAAGAGTAGTCAAGGTCCAGGAAATGGTCACATGCTGGAACTAAGTCCAAAAAGAAGCAGGATCAGGGCAAGGACTGGCAAAGCAAGGCAGGCTTGATGAGATGAGGCAAGGCTGGACAGACTGGATGAGATAAGGTGAGGAAGGGCAGGCTGGATGAGACAAGGCAAGGCAGACTGAAGAGATGAGGCAGGCAATGTAAGGACAAGACAAATGCTGAGGCAACATGAACTACTATGCAGGAGACACATTGTTTAGGCAAATGGCTAGAGTTTGGGTCAGCTTTATATAGACCGGACTGGGTGATGTCATCTAAGGGTGCTGTGGAGCTTTTCCCACTGTGGCCCCTTTAAGAATAGGCACATGTTGCATTCACATGCCTAAGGAGGATCAGGGAGAGCATTTCTCAGAAGCTTCATTGCCATTCGGTGGCAGTCAACGGCATCCATGTTGCAAAGAGGTGCCGGCAGCATTTGGGGTGAGTGAGGCAGCTCACAGGGACATCCCGTGAGGCACCAAACATAACACTAGCTTTCTTCCTTATTCTTCTGGTGATGCCTTGGATAACATGCCAATTCTGATAGGTCTTTTCCCTTTTGCGAAGCCTTAGGCTATTTATACTACTTTTGGTGCCTCTTTGCCACTATCATAGTGCCATTGGAGTTCTTTTCTCCTTTTTTTTTTTCCTTTACATTTATTAAAATTGTCAAACCAATACAAAGAATCATGTCTGTACAGCAACTTATGAGATTCAACAAAATAACATAACACAAAACTAACATCTCCCAGAAAATAAATCTCCTTTATAGATTACAAAAAGAAGGGGGAGGAAGCAGTAAAGAGGAGATCAAGGAAATATCAAAGCAGAAACATCAATTAGTATGAATTAGTCCTGTAGTTAATAGGGATGTGAATCGGGCTTCGGATGATTGAAAATATCAGACAATATTTTCAAAATTGTCAGAAATCGAGGGCTCCCGATAAGAGAACCCCACAATTTTGTTCCTGGGGTTCTCTTATCGTTTTGGGGGAGGGTGGGAAAAAGGCACACCAAAACAACCCCTAAACCCACCCCGAACCTTTAAAACTGTTCCCTTAGCATCCCCCACCCTCCTGAACCCCCCAAAAACTTTTTACAAGTACCTGGTGGTCCAGTGGGGGTCCCGGGAGCCATCTTCCGCTCTCGGGCCGTCGGCTGCCACTAATCAAAATGGTGCCGATGGCCCTTTGCCCTTACCATGTGACAGGGTATCCGTGCCATTGGCCGGCCCCTGTCACATGGTAGGAGCACTGGATGGCCGGCGCCATCTTTAAAGATGGCGCCGGCCACCATTACTCATCAGCCCCTATTATAGAGTATAGTATAATAGGGGCTGATGAGTAAAGATGGCGCCGGCCATCCAGTGCTCCTACCATGTGACAGGAGCTGGCCAATGGCACGGATACCCTGTCTCATGGTAAGGGCAAAGGGGTAATGGCGCCATTTTTTTTAGCGCAGCTGATGCCTGGGAACGGGAAATTGTCCCCCAGTGCCATCTTTAAAGATGGCGCCGGCCACCATTACTCATCAGCCCCTATTATAGAGTATAGTATAATAGGGGCTGATGAGTAAAGATGGCGCCGGCCATCCAGTGCTCCTACCATGTGACAGGGGCCGGCCAATGGCACGGATACCCTGTCACATGGTAAGGGCAAAGGGGCATCAGCTCCATTTTCTTTTAGCGCAGCTGATGCCTGGGAACGGGAAATCGTCCCCCGAGGCCCCCCTGGACCACCAGGTAATGTTAAAAGGTTTTGGGGGGGTCGGGAGGGTGGGGGGTCGATTTAAAGGGTCAGGTGGAGTTTTTTTTTAGCAGCGTGGGCCTCCCTAAAAAAAAAATTAGCGATGTGAATTGGAATCGGAAATCCCCCCCCCCCCCCCAGCCGAATCTGATCGTTAAGACGATCTGGCACACGATTCTCATCTCTATTAGGTACCGCATAACCTTTTAGCACAGGTATCTGAGCATTCACAATAGTCCTGAAGGTTTGCAGGCAGATACACAACAGTAACATTAATGTGGTTATGAGGGCCAGTGATGCTATACTTCCAATATGCACAATATATGCTGCAGCCAACAGCAAAGATTTATTAGCTTGTCAGGCTACCAGAATGAGGTATAAAGACTCAACCAAGGGACAGCCTATCTTATATAGTGCTAGAGGACGTTGTGATGAGGTAGTCACATCTGCCAATAAGACTGCAGTCTTTAATGGCTTTCATCTGCCATTGCTACAGGAGACTCAGGATATGGATGCAGGCCCTGATTTCTGACCCCCATAAGCATGCCCAGTTCACCGCCACAGATGAGATACAACGTTGCATTATGTGCTACACGCTCAGTCATAGAACATACCTTTGGCCTTCTGAAAAGCCGCTTTTGCTGTTTGGACAAAACGAGAGGAGCTTTAATGTATGCTCCACCCAAAGCTGCTAGGATTATCTTGCTGTGCTGTGTTTTCCATAATGTGGCTCTTTGCTATGGAATACCAATGACTATACATCCTGATCTCACCCCTGATCCCCCATGTGTGATTGCATGAGTCCAGGAAAACACAGTCAGTGGCAGCTAGTTTTGGCAGCACCTTATACAGTCACACTTTTATAGATGGCCCAGGACTATCCTTTCCCCCAGCAGGGGAGGTCTGGCTGACTCTTGGTAGGAGCTCCTGTACTCAGTACACCTTATTTTTGTTATGCAACTTGCATAACTAGCTGAATGTGTACACCAAAAAAAAACCATCCAAACTGTTGGTGATGGACCATAACAGTGTACATGTGATAAAATATTAGCTATCAATGTGAACTTGTCAACATGTGTGTGACCTTCATTTCAGCCTCTTTGCCATTCAAAAATAGGCATGTCTGCTATGGCTGTGGAGATCCTAGTTATGACTATGTGCTGTGACAGCCATCATGCTGCACCTCTTGCATACTCCGACAAGGAAATGTCCCACTGTTATCACGGTGTCACTGGAACACATGCTTCAGGTTTATGCACTGTAAGCAAATTCATACCCCTGTGGTTTACCATGGACGTAACACTAGGTTCAAGAACTGCATATATACATGTAGACAGAATGGAGGTTGGTAGAGTAGGGAAGTAGCTTAAATGTACATTCAATAGCAGCATGTTCTTTTTAGCCATTCAGCCACAATACAGCACACATGAGACATGTTCATAGTTACATCTTCCATTACCGCTTTACTGAAGCTTACAGCGATGGTTGTGTTACTTCTTCCATTGTGTATATGTTTAGGTAATTGAGTTTGCCTTACCCTTTCTGAATGCATGCACCCCCACATGGATGCCATATATTCAGTGAGTGCTGCCAAATGTCTCACAATTGATGTGCACAAGCAGGGCCAGTGCGCCCTTTAGGCAAACTTCGGTGGTCGCCTAGGGCGCCGAGCCGTAGGGGACGCCAAAGAGCAGCCACATGGTGCCGCAAGCATGGCCTATCCCGCTCACAGCAAAGAGAAATAGAGACTGTGTGCTTCTCAGGGCCGCGAGTGCGCTGCTCGTGGCCCTGAAAAGCACGCAGTCGGTGCCGAAACAGGTAGGGGAGGCGCGACTGGGGGGGCAGTGCAAGGGTCGCCTAGGGCGCCCAAAACCCTTGCACCGGCCCTGTGCACAAGGGCTGGCTCTTGCCAGTGCTGATGTGATATACATGTGGTAGGCATTCTCTGCTATGTGACAAAGCACTTGCAGGATAGTGAAGGCACAGCAGTGTCAGAAGTACTGTACAGCCTTGACTTCATCAGTCACAAAACACTGACAGCTGTCACATCAAACATGCATACGATTTACAGGCCTTACCTCTGTCTCTCACAAATTGCATCACTGTCATATGCATATGGTTGGTTCTTATAAGGTTATTCTTGTTAATGAGGCATACAGACTCATGTGCACCTTCACTATGCCAAGATCTTCATTTCTTCAACATAAGCTTCATGTGCGGATTGCAGCTACACCGACCACTTTTCATTCTGCATGTGTTATGTGTGAGAGCCATGCCAGCACATACTCTGTACACAGCAATGTTAAGCAGGGAACACATAGGATGGCTTCCTCAACATGATGCATCATTAATGGGAGTGTTAATATAGAGATTCTGCTGCTGCACATACTTGTGTAAATGTCAGTGTACTGCTTAACATCCTAAATCCAGACAACTCTTCAGTAATTGCTGCAACCTTATACAACAGTAATCAATGGGGTTGCTTGCTAAGGTCCTATACACTGCGTGCAGTGACTACTATAAGTCTTTCTGAATGCACAAACAATGGTCAGTTGAAGCACTCATGATCGTACAGGCTATCTACATAGTCACAGGCAGTGCATGCTGTTTTTCTGGGGCTACAGCTCCCATGACATTCACGTATTTTTCAGGCTGCCTCAGGTGCTTACGGTGTATGCATCTTCAAAAGCAGCTATGAACTGGGTGTGAGTGGATGAAGGGGCCCATTAGGCCAAATCCAATTAGAAACTCTGATATAGGGCACACACAGAGGTGTTTCCTGTAAGCTGTTATACTGAATGTTTGTGGAGGAAGGAGTTGCATTGACTCATTTGCTGTAACAGTAAGGTCACCCAGAGCAGCGTTGCCCTTTATCACAAATATTGTATTAACATAGGCCTTACTAAGGAGTTTCTGCTGGGATAGAAAAATGTTGTCCGTACTAGAAACATGTGAATGTAGTTCTGGGGAAATGCTGTTCTATGTGTGCCTTGATCACTAACTGTGTGCGTTTCACACAGCTTCTTCAGCGTGCTCCCTCAACCCACAATTATATATAGATTTTGCATGGGTTATATTGGTCATAGTTTTGGACACTCCGATATCTGGTGCTACTTTAATGGAGTGGTAGCTGTCTGTAAATGTTGGACCTGTGATGTGAAAGTATATGGACATGGCCAACACTGCACTTAAAAGTATCATTTGGGTTTTTCCAGCCTTACATTCACCATTTATATGTTCTGTTTTGGCAAGGGCTGAGGTGTGCAGGTACCCATGGTCACATATGACAAGCATCCGCTAAGTGAACAGATGTACTGTATGTTTGGCATTTGGTCTCAGGTCCTCACTAACACTATGATGTATTTGGTGAAAGTAGTTGTAGTACGGCAATTCCTGTAGCGGTTAGGTTTGGGGTAACCTTCACTCCTTGACGATACCCTTTACAGTAACAGCTGGGTACAGGTACAGGAAATCAAATGCAATGATTGATTGCATGTAGTGCTGCAAGGAGAGGTTCTGTTAATAAAGCACAATCGCTGACCTCTAACAGGTGTTCTCCTACAGATGGGTGACATAATCAGATGGAGTCTGTCATGGAAAGCTTTAGTGAAAGGTTCAACATACTTAGAAGGGCACAGTGAGCATGTCAAGTATGCCAATAGCCACCCGACCATGCGTGGTCCCTCTTCATTCTGCTAACATACACAAGCAGACTATGAATAAATCATACAACACCTGGATGGAGACCCATTCCCAGCAGGGGTGGTGGGCCATTTTCCTGAGCACTAACATGCAGTTGTCACAGCATAACACCTGATACAAGTAAGCAACTCTGCTGTTTCCATCGACCAGCCAGATGGGAGTCCAGACACATGGCAAATTCCCAAAGGACAAGGTGCTCCTAAGGCTTTTATATACCGATGTTCCTGTACTAGTATATATCACGTCGGTTTACATAGAACCAAAGTTGAGGTACCAGGAAGTGGATGGTTCTCCTATGCTCGGGCATCGGGGATTACCAGGCCTCTCTCCCCCCTCCCGAAGCAAGGCGCACGGCGAAAATCGACTCGACATGTTATTAAAGCAAATGTGAATAAAGTGCAACAAAATTAAACTTACTGCATGTGAATGACAAACAGTCCTCTCTCCCCTCCTCCCGAGGCGTCACCACGGCTCCCCTGCCTCCCGGGGGGCAGCCAGCGGCGAAAGCCGCTTCCAGCAGCCCTCATAGGCGAAGGTGGATGAACGCACGCCTGTACATGCAATTTGGGCACTCAAGGCAGTGAAGGCGCATGAGCGCACGCCGTGCATGATGTCACGGCGTTCGGTCATGCACTTTCACTACCTTGAGCGCCCAAATTGCATGTACAGGCGTGCGTTCATCCACCTTCGCCTATGAGGGCTGCTGGAAGCGGCTTTCACCTCCGGCTGCCCCCCGGGACACAGGGGAGCCATGGTGCAGGCCTCGGGAGGAGGGGAGAGAGGACTGTTTGTCATTCACATGCAGTAAGTTTACTTTTGTTGCACTTTATTCACATTTGCTTTAATAACATGTCGAGTCGATTTTGACTGGAGCCTGCCTATTGCTGTCTCTCTCTGCCGGGGCTTGCCTGACACTCCACACTAATGCAGGGGTAAGGGTAGGCGGTAAATTAGCAGGATAAACACGCAGCAAAACTGCAGGTTAAAAGGCGATAATCGGGGCTCACATTACTGTATGGGGGGGAATAGCTAATCCGATCGTTTACATACCATATACATGCCGCGGGCGGAAAGGGTTTCCCGTTGATTTAAAGAAGCAGTAAGGATGGGTTAAAAGGGATAGTGAATCGCGGATTGGACTAACGCAGCCAAATTGTGAGTAGAAAGTGGGTTAGAAGCAGGGTAACTGCGGCCGCACTTTACTGTATCGGCCTGAAAGTAAATACTTTTTAAAAACATCCTACTAGACAGTAAATTAGATATAGTATATTCCTTCAAACTTCATTAAAAATAAAATTGTAGAGATTTAGAATATGCATTGAAGCATTACAATAGTAACAAAAACAGTTCAAATGAGTCTTTTTGATGTTTTATACCCTCCCTTGCCCCCCCCCCCCCCACTCCCAGGCATTCTATGCAAAAAAGGGATTAAATAAAAGTACTCTTAACAATATTGTTCCTTTATTCTCTTGCTCTGCTCAGTATTTCTGAATATTGGTATTATTGTTTATGGTCTCTCTGAAGGAAAACCAATAGACATGTTTAATACAAAAAAAAAAAAAAATTATAGCACATTTTATCATGTCACTAGATCAATATCAATATTCAGTACTCTCAAAATTAATAAAACGTTAGCTTAAATTAATGAGTTTTGAGCTGTTTTTTTTTTTTTTTTTATGTTCGTACGAGATTGTTTATACAAATCTACTGACAGGAGGTTCCATAGCATAATAACTTCTACAGAAAGAAAGCCTTTCTCTGCAGGTAACTAAATTAATAGGGGTGTGCATTCATTTTCAACACATTGGCAATCCCCAACACATAAGTCCCTATTTGTTGTATTTGTGGGTTCGCGAAACACATCGCGATCCCCCACGAATACAGATTCATTCTTTTGGCTCGCAGTGATTTCTTAGCGGCCATTTGAAATAGGAGATAGCAAAAACCAGCCCTTTCCTGTGAGTCATAAATGACCTCACAGCCCTGTCATAAAGTGGATCAGACAGGTTGGCAAGGAGACCAAAATGCAACCAATCAGAGCTAAGCATTGTAAGCATTTTTCTAATGCAGCCAATCGCCGCTCTCAGTCAGTGCTCTGTGACGCTATTCCTGAAGACGCAGCACTATTTATACGTTAAGCACATGGCGTGCCATGCACTTTATTGGCAGTGATGATCTGGGGAGGTGAATGAACTTAGAACTAGTCTGAGTGTCTCAAATCTGTATTCAATTGCTAGCTACTTTGATAAAATTTTCCATTGAAAAATATATTTGTTCGATTTTGCTGCAGTGCTGCCGCCAGCTAGCCATACTTTTTTGACCGCACTTTTTTTTATTGATCTGAGATGGTCTGTCTGTGCCACTGAGAGAAGCTGCTAGCAGTGGCATTTCTCTGCTTATTTTACCCCTTGGGGTAGGTTGCAAGCAGGATTTGGGTGTTGTGGGTGGAAGATATATTCAATTGCTAGCTACTTTGATAGAATTTTCCATTGAAAAAGATATTTCTTCGTTTTTGCTGCTGTGCCAAGCAAGCCATCCTTTTTATTTAATTGCAGTTTTTTTTTTATTGAACTCAAGCTGTCTCTTTGTGCTCTTTTAAGCCAAGAAGACAGGGCACTCACTGGACATCAGTGGGCCCTGGGCAGTTTTGCAGACTCACATACACTGGGACAGTGGTGCTCTCTGAAGCCAAATCCCCAGTAGGTGGGAACAAAATGGTGCCGTGAAGGAAGGTTGAACAAAATGGCGTCGTGAAGGAAGGATGCGTTGAGATGAGCTCCCGATCGCCGGGTAGAAATAATTTCCTTTGACTAACTATGCTGCACACAAAAAGAAAGGGGAAGGTAAGGGAGGTAACATCGACCCCCCTGAAGCCTACCCCGGTTCAGACGATGATCCGAGAGTTCTATGCTGCGAGGGGGTTAAGCCCAGGAGAGTCAGCAGTCATGCGGGAGGAGGAGCAAGCCTCAGTACTTCTCGATGAACCATCGTTAAACCCTGGTACACCAGATATCACCTTCCCCCTTGCCCATGTCAGAGAGTGCGGGTCAGCTGAATCCCCTGTGCTGAAGTTGCTTCAGGTGGGGGAAATGTGCGAGGGAGGCCCAACCGCCAGAGAGACAGGGCAACTTCAGGACGAAGGAGATTTAACCTCCCTGAAAGAAATAAACATTGGGGTTTTAAGTGGTGTAGGCAGCATTCTGCCAGGAATCACCACTACTGGAAGGAGTTTGACAGACCCGACTGAGCTGGGAGAAACAATGCGGGATTCACCGGTAAATATTACTGAAATTACCTTATCAAAAAAACCTGAAATAGTGACTTTAGATATGCTGTAGAATGCATTTTCTGTGATTGAAAAGGCAATTGTTTCTTTAACAAATTATATATCAGGTTTCCAAGATCAATTTAATGTGGTAAATCCAGTAGTCTCAGCAAACTCAGCTAAAATTCAAGACTTGGACTAACAAATTAACTAGATAAAGGGTGTTCAATCTGGATTAATTCAAGGGGACTCTAAGACAAATAAGAGATTAGAAAGTCTGGAAAATAACCTCAGATATAATAATCTGAGAGTAATGAACTTCCCTAAGTGTAAGCTAAAATCACCAAAGGAATAGTTTGCAAAATATCTCTGAGAAATATTGTTGTTTCCAAGTGGTGAGTTGCCCACTATCATGAATGCATATTTTCTGCCTGAGATTACTCAAAGAGGTGGAACAGCTACTGAGAGTGGGGAAAATCGAGCTGAGCGCTCTATATCATCATCATCACCACTTGAAGATTTGACTGGGTTTTTAGAAACATCACAGGAAGATCAAATAGAGAGGAGTGTTGCTATTAAAATTCTTAGTTCCATGGGGGGTCACGTGGGGCGATGTGCTAGGGTAGACGTGCTCTCCCTTAGCTCCGGGCGCCGCGCCTCTGAATCTACCGGCATCGGATATCGGCGGAACAGAATCTAAGTACCGACTGCTTGAAACACTTCTGTACATGTCGATTGTACACTATATGAATAAAACATCGCCGGTAATGGCCTCCAGAGGAGGGAAAAGGGATAAGGATAAGGACAAGTCAAAACCTGCGGATCCCAAGATGGCGGCCAGAGCCGGAGAAGCAGGGCCCGCTGCGGGATTGCCATTAACAGTGGAGGTCCTGCGACAAACCTTGGACACTGCCTTAGATGACAAACTAGCCGGCATCATGCAGCAGCTTCAAGAGGTAAAATCGGCGCTTTTGGAATTAAACCCGCGAATCGACCAGCTAGAGGGGAGAGTCGGAGATATTGAGGATCGGGTGATTAAAATGGAGGACGCGGCTAGCACGCATACTGCGGCAGTAAAAACCTGTAATGAAAAGCTTGATGATTTGGAGAACCGACTTAGGCGGGATAACCTCCGCTTTCTCGGCCTCCCGGAGACAGTAGATGAAAACAGCTTAGGAGGTTTCCTGGAATCTTGGCTGCCGGGGGCAGTGGGACTCGCCGACCTTACGGGGGAACTAAAAATAGAACGAGCGCACCGTCTTGGGGCCCGCCGACAGTCAGACGTTCGACCCCGGGTAGCTATTGCAAAGATCCTAAATTCGGCGGTCAAGCACCGTATCTGGCTAGCTTATCGGAAACATCCAGACGTAACCTACCAAGGGCACAAAATCCGCATCACCCAAGATTATTCTGTGCTGGTGTCACAGCAACGGAAAAAATTCTCGCCCATCTGCTCAAAACTTTTTGAACGACAGATCAAGTTTGCGCTCCATTACCCAGCGGTTCTTAAAGTATGGCGCGACGGCAAACAACACAGCTTCGCGGAGCCAGAGGAGGCGCAGCAGTTCCTGCAAGGGGCTAGTGGCTGATATTCGCGTCCATCTTGGGGAACAGCCATTCAGTCCGCGGTAGTGGATGAAACCACTCAATCTGGTAGGACACCAGATATTCTGCATCGTTGTTCAAGAATTATCCACCACTTTAAAATAATCTTTACTATGACCTGTTACACGGCCGCCGCACGCCGAATACATGGATTGAGTTTTTGAAAGACAGTTGGTATGACAACCCCAGGCTGAAGCCACTGGAACCTACTCCCAGCCCGTTTGGCAGCCTGCACGTGGCCCCATCGACTGCCTTGTATTAGAGTTCGGGTTATGGCTCCAGATCAGGTTTACACGGCTGGGAGTACCCAGTTCTATTTGATGAAATGTGGTATTGGACCGCAGGGTTTGACAGGACAATCTGAGGAGCGAGAGCCGATAACAGGGATACCTGGAGGGTTTTTCTTCATGGTCATACGGACATGGTGAAGAAGACTTGTTACCGGACAGCATGTACATTAGCAGCATGAGATTCTATAGAGGGTTAACAGAGGCGGGGCGCCCGACCGCTCTAAGAGCGTAGACCCACCTGTCTGCCCCTGAGAAGTTGGGGGACAGACTACCTACTGCATATATTTAGGGGCTAGCTTTGTTGGGGATAGTGGGGATAGAGGGGGAGGGGATGGGACAAAGGGGGGGTGGGGGAAGGGGGTGGAAGACTGGGGGGGAAGAGTGGGGAAGCGGAGGGAGGGACAGGAGGGGAGTAGAAAAGAAAATACAGGCGCTTATTCACTTTTCCTGGTGGTGTACTGGCAGCACGTCGTGTTCTGGTTGTCCTACTCATGGGAGTTGGGGGCTGGGCCCGGGAGGGGCGGGGAGGGAGGGTCAGGCTGGGAACTCTCCTTCCACTTTTCTTGGAAATATCATGTGTTTCAGCTCTGGCCCTAAACAGCCTTAAACAATGTTAAAACTGATTTCTTGGAACGTTAATGGGTTAGGCACCCCTGTAAAGAGAAGTAAGGTACTGGCTCGACTCAGGCGGCTTCATGCCGATGTCGTGTGTCTCCAAGAGACCCATCTCACTGCGCTAGAGAGCAGCAAACTACGCCAGGAATGGGTGGGCAGATGTGAATATACAGCAGCGAACCACCGTAAAGGGGGAGTGGCTATCTTAATAAACAAATCAGCAACCCTGCAAGTGACACAAAGCTTTTCTGACACTGAAGGCCGCTATATAATCTTATTGGGAGAATGGGACGGTAAACCAGTCACCATATGTTCAATATATGCCCCCAATACTTACTCACATAAATTCTTTGTAGACTTCTGTAATCTACTCCAGCTCCATGCACGGGGGTCCTTGTATATTGCAGGGGACTTTAACAGGGTTCACGATCCCACAATCGATAAAAGTGTGTCCACATTCGACCCCCCGGGGCAAAGAAAGCAAGGAATAGCCTATCTCTGTCAACAACTAGAGCTACTTGATGTGTGGCGGGTGCTACATCCCACAGAGCGGGATTATACCCACATATCGAGAGCCCACGGCACACAATCACGAATAGATTATATCCTAATCTCCCAGAGCGTTTTTTTTGAAGTGAGGGCCGCCAATATAGAAGTACTCTCTATATCGGACCACACCCCTATATCAGTGGAGATGCATTCGCAACCGTTTGAAAACCGCGCGCGGATTTGGCGTTTCCCAGCCTTCTTAAAAGACGACAGGCAATTCCAGCAGTTTCTTAAGAAAAAATGGACAGATTATGCTATGAACAACAACCAGCATACTGACACCCCTCACTTATATTGGGAAACGGCGAAAGCAGTTATACGTGGGGAGATTATTTCCTATGTTCATGCCAGAACTAAACGCATTAATCACTCAATTTTGCAGCTCGAAGCCCTGTTGAAAGATAGGAAACAGGCCCTGTTACTTCACAATAATGATAAAGAAAGGGCGGCATATTATAGCGTACTGGGGCGGCTTAACACCCTCTTAGATAACCGGGCGCGGGCTTATGATTGGAGGAAACAGAGGGACTTTTTCCGGTTTGGGAATAGACCGGGCAGATTACTGGCGAATTTAACAAGATCACAACGACCCCGATCCTTTGTAGCGAGCTTGAAAACATCAGCGGGAACGACCACAGCTAATGAACAAGAAGTTAGCGAAGTGTTTAGGCAATTTTATAATACGCTTTATACCTCGGAAAATTCGGGGGCGCAACTTGAGGAGGCGGATTTTTTTCGGGATCTCCCTATACCGACCCTCAATGCCTCCCAACGGGTTTTCTTGAACCGCCCTTTGCAGGAATATGAGATAGAACAAGCTATAAATGCGGCTAGCACCGGGAAATCTCCTGGCCCAGACGGCCTCTCTTATGAGTTTTACAAAATTATGTCATCCTTCGTTCTTACTCCTCTCATTAAATATTATGAAACTGGCCTTACTAATTGCAATTATCCCGCTACCTTTAATGAAGCACATGTTATAGTACTGCCTAAGGCAGGGAAGGACCCTACCAACCCGACCTCGTACAGACCTATATCGCTACTAAATTGCGATTATAAAATTTTCGCTAAGATTCTCGCAGAACGACTGAATGTTTTTCTGCCCCGGCTGATCTCACCGAGTCAGGCTGGATTTGTAAAAGGCCGCCGGCCAAATGCAAATATGATAAGACTGTTAACAGCCATAGCCTTATGCCAGCAACATGATATCCCGGCATTGGCCATCAGTTTGGACTCGGAGAAAGCATTCGATCGCGTAGAATGGAATTATTTGTTTTCGGTCCTTCAAAGGTTCGGTATACAGGGGGATTTTTTGAGATATCTGACCCTGCTATACTACAACCCCCACTCTCGTATACTTGTCAATGGATGTCTCTCTGGGGAGGTGACAGTCCAGAGAGGAGTCGGGCAGGGATGCCCCTTGTCTCCGCTACTTTATATTTTATCTCTGGATCCCCTCCTCAGGAAATTAGCGGATAGTCCCCGGGTAACGGGAGTGGGAGGACCCATGCACGTGTTCAAAACGGCAGCCTTTGCTGACGATCTCTTAGTTTTTATTACTAAACCCGAGTCTTCCCTGCCCGTGGTGTTGGACATACAACGCCGCTTTGGTCTTTTTGCAGGCCTGAAAGTAAATTATGCAAAATCAGCGGTGTTGGATGTTACAAATACTGTGCGCGCCCAATGGGAGGGAGATTTCCCTTTGCAATGGGCGGAGGGAGCGCTCACCTACCTGGGGATTAGAATTCCCGGCCAGAAAGGGAAACTTTACGGAGCCAATATCAAGCCGTTAATGCAGCACACTCTAGATGCGTTGAGGCGATGGACGTCCCTCCCCTTGTCCATAACCGGGCGCATACAGTTATATAAAATGATGTTAATCCCTAAATGGCTGTATTTGCTGCAGATGGCGCCGCTCTGGATCACTAAAGCAGACCATAGGGCCCTTCAGACAGCCCTGCGAGCCTTTCTCTGGAAGGGCAAAAAAGCGCGCATACCACTCTCTGTTTTGATGCGGCCCGATGGGAGAGGGGGTCTAGGATGCCCAAATTTGGAATTATATAATCTAGCATGTTGCCTTCGTCATGTCAGTGATTGGGCTCTGGGCACTTCTTCCCTAACTCCACATGCATGTCTCCTTGAGTGGCTGAATACGGCCTCACTCAACCCCTGGCTTCAACTCCCAGCAAGGCACGTTCCCACCGCAATGCGAGAAATGGACTTGGTGAGTTCGTGTAGAAAAGGGTGGCTTCTTTTATGCAAACTGTGTAACACCCCGAGTACACCTACACCCTTGCTAACTATTGTAGGGAATGTGCTATTCCCCCCAGGGTTCAACGGGGGAGTCTTTCGAAGATGGAGAGATCAGGGAATAGTACATATCTCGGACGTCCTAGATGAGAAAGGAGAAGGTGCATTACCGTTCCCCGTAATCCGAGACCGCTATCAGTTGATGGCAGTAGACATTTATGCTTACCAGCAATTGGTACATTTCCTTTATAAGACCCGACCTCCGATAGTGGAAACCTTGCAAACACAAAGGGTTCGGGAAATACTAAAAAAGAAGAAGGGGGGTAAACCCACAATATCAGGTTTTTATGAAGCAGTGGGAGACTTGGGGGATGCCCGACCTCTCTATTCTTTGTACCTTCAGTGGCAAGCATGGCCACTTTTCTCACTGTCTTATGCTGAATTTATGAATTGCTTTGCAGCTGTATGTAAAATAGCAGAAAGTGTTTTGATGCGCGAGGTGCAGTATAAGTTTCTCTGGCGTTATTACATTACCCCCTCACGAGCATACAAAATGAGAATTGCACCTACCCCGGCCTGCCCAAAGTGTTTTTACCCAGATGGTGGATACCATCACTGTTTTTGGGATTGTAGTGCAAGCTCCTTACTTTGGAACAAAATAGCCCGGACCTGTTCCCTTTTTTTGCAGATAACTTTGCCCCCGGACCCCAACCTTTGGCTGTTTGGGATCCCAACTTCGCTTCCCACAGCGCTGCCTCTTCCTGCGTATTTATTCATTTTGAAAGCGGGAGTGGTGGGAAAGCAAGTCATTTTGGCAAATTGGCTGAATACAACAAGCCCAAACTATGAACACTGGTTCAGGCTCATGACGCGGCTTTGTTCCCTGGAGCACGCGCTGCTATCCTGTAGGGAACCCCGGAGAGCTGCACTTACCTCGCGCATATGGAGTGCATTCACGACTCGCTTAGCTCCTGTCACAGGCGTGAACATTGACCCGTGGGAGCCAGGCCCGGCTACAGACCATACAGCGGATGCCACATAACGACCACGACCCCAGAAGGACCCAGTCTACACTGAACCACGCTTGAAAATGTCCATTCGAGTGGACAACTACCTTGCCAGGAAAAGAGATCTAGTGAAGACCACCAGGACAATGGGGGGGCGGGGTGGGTAGGGGGGAATAGTTCTTTACGTTGTAAACAGATTGTTCTTCGTTGAAGGTTGAAGGTTGTAACTTACAAAATTCAATAAATATATTGAAAAAAAAAAAAAAATTCTTAGTTCCTGGAGAAAGAGACAACATACTCAAAAGTTTCTTCCACAATAGAAACAAACTTTACTTAGGCGAAAGACTATGGATATACCCGGACATTACAAGAGTAATGCAATTACATAGAAAAATTAATTCTCTCTTTGTCAAAGAGCCCGTTTATTAGGAGCTCAAATATTGATAAAAGTTCCCTGTAAATGTGTACTAACAATGGATAATAACAGATATATTTTTATGGAGCCCGAACAGCTGGAAATATTTTTGAATTCAAGAAATGAATCCAGGTTAGGTTTAGTTGATGTACCCAGTATATAATAATAACCCTGTAACTTATTTTATTTCAAAGAGGATTGAATTCAGAATACGTAGAAGTATTTCATTAGAATTGCTCCATTTTCTGTTTGTTCTCCCCAAATTTCATGCTAAATAGGTTAAGGAGTAAAAAAGAGTAACAAAGTTGTCGGTATGGGATAAGACAATGGAAAAGAATGATTTTAAAACTTCTACTTTGATTTAATGTTTAATTATTTCCTTTTTTTTCCTTAAATAAATATAAATGTTTACTCCTTCTGGTATAAGCGTATAATAATGCTTTATGTAACTGTTTTAAAAATTTAATAAAGATTAAATATTAAAAAAAAAAAGAAGTGTGAAGGCGGGGAAGGTTCTCCGACAAAAGCAGATTGATTTGGAGATGCCTCACAAGTATCTCATTCAAGGTATTGCCACCCGGTGGAATTCCACCTTTATGATACTGCAGAGGTTAGTGGAGCTGCAGACACCCCTTTATGAACTTTCTGGTTCAATGGACATAGGTGTGCAAAATCCCCTAGGGCATCATGATTGGTTAGTCATGAGTTAGCTGGTAAAAATCCTGCAGCCCTTCAAGGATGTCACGGAGGAGCTGAGTTCCAGAAGTGCCACCTTGGCTGACATCATCCCTATAGTTAATTTTCTGGAGGAAAATTTGGAGGGCTTTAAACTGGAAGAGGGAATGACAGCTGAGGTGCTGCATTGTCTGGACATTTTGCAGAAGTAGGTGCAAGAGAGATTAGGGCCTTTAACAGAAGAGAACACATACATGCTCGCCACAGTCTGTGATCCCCGTGTGAAAGGGAAACTCGCCCTACAGTCCAATTGTCTCTCATTTGTGAAGGAACTGCTGTTAGCAAAAGTCCATGATCAGGAGTGCCATAGGCAGAGACAGATTAGGCATGAAGCAGAGGAGGAAACAGCGACGGGCACTTCATAGAGTTGTGCTAGCCCAAGCAGGAGCAGTACTCTGTCAGCGACAGCTACTTCCTCCTCCTCCTCCACTTCAGTATGCCAAAGGCATGTTGCCCATAAAGAATCATCTGTTCTGCTATGGGCTAGAGAGAAAGCAGCTGGCATGAGTGACTCTCAGCCCACCCAAGCAAAGGAGACACCAGCACAACTATCAGTGACACGGTATCGCTCAGAGCCCACAGAGGACATGCAGACAGATTCGCTGGCATATTGTGCACACAAGTCCACTGTTTGGCCACAACTAGCCAAAGTGGCTCAGCGATATCTGTCATGTCCACCAACCAGTGTGCCCAGTGAACGTGTATTTTCAATGACATGGGATATCATGAGCCCTCACCGCTCAAGGCTGGTACCAGAGTTGATGGAAATGCTGGTGTTTTTGAAAATAAACCTGCCTTTGCTTGTGTTTCCAAATTTTCCCTATGAATGGCAAGATGAATAAAAGCAATTGAAAGCCTTGCAGCAGCTCCAACTGCCTCCTATGTTCCAGATAATATCAGCACATGTACCTGACCTGAAACGCTGTGCCTGTCCATCCACTTTCCAGGCCGTACGTCCCTACAAGGGCCTGACCTGAAATGCTGTGCCTGTCCATCCACTGTCCAGGCCGTATGACCCTACAAGGGTTTGACCTCAAACACTGTGCCTGTCCATCCACTGTCCAGGCCGTACGTCCCTACAAGGGCCTGACCTCAAACTCTGTGCCTGTATGAGTTTAGTTCTAGTATTTCTAATTTCAGTTTCATGTATTTGTGCATCACTTCTCTCCAGAATATTATTTTCTTGTTTTGCAACATTTGGAATATAAGAACATAAAAAGCTGACTTCAGATGTTAATAGCTTCTGGGTATTCACAAATAATCTCCAGCTCATTTCTTGCTTCACAAATGGCAGTCTCTATTGCTCTAAAAGCATCCTCTGATGAATTACAAGGGCTTTACCTCTAACACTGTGCCTGTCTGTCCAGGATTTATGTCCCTAAAAAGGCTTGACCTCTATCCTCTAATGCTGTGCCTGTCTGTCCAGGCCTTACATCCTACAAGGGCTTGACCTCTAATGCCTGGCTGTGGACTTGCCTGGCTGTGGACCTGCCATCCAGGCTTTATGTCTCTGCAAGGGTTTGACCTTGAATGCTGTGCCTGTCTGTCCAGGATTTACATCTCTACAAGGGTTTGACCTCAAATGTTTTGCCTGTCTATCCAGGCCTTACATTCCTAAAAGGGCTTGACCTCTATCCTCAAATGCTGTACCTGCCTGTCCATTCAGGCCTTATGTCCCTACGAGGGCTTGACCTCTATCCTCTGCTGTGCCTGTCCATCCAGGCCTTAAGTCCCTACAAGGGCTTGACTTCTAATGTTGAGCATGTCCATCCAGGCTTTACGTCTCTACAAGGGTTTGAACTCGAATGCTGTGCCTGTCCGTCCAGGCCTTACGTCCCTACGAGAGCTTGACCTCTATCCTCTAATGTTGTGCCTGCCTGTCCATCCAGGCCTTATGTCCCTAAAAGTGCTTGACCTCTAATGCTGTGCCTGTCCGTCCAGGCCTTACATCCCTATGAGGGCTTGACCTCTATCCTCGAATGCTGTGCCTGCCTGTCCAGGCCTTAAGTCCTTATGAGGACTTGACCTCGAATTCTGTGCCTGTCCATCCAGGAGCCTTTTCCTGCTCAAATGAAAGGAAACTCTCCCTGGGTGTAGCCGGCCTATCTCTTAGTACTGTTGACCCATGTTGAACCGCTGTTCACATGGCACCATGCTCCACATCACATCACTTTGAAGGCTCGTGCTCCACTCTAGGGGCCAACCCATTCCAGGGAGCCCTTTCCTGCTCAAAGGAAAGGGAACTCTCCCCGGGGTAGCCAGCCAGCATATTAGTACCTGTTGACCCATGTTGATCCACTGTTCACATGGTACCCTCCTCCGTCTCAGCCTTGAAAATTTTCATTTGTATATCTGCTAACTCACCCAGATTTTAAAAGACCAGTGAGAGCTCACTGGATGCCAATGGAAACACCCCACTCTAGGGGCGAACCCATTCTAGGAAGCCCTTTCCTGTGCAAAGGAAAGGGAACTCTCCCCGGGGCCAGCCTGTCTTGCCCCTATCAAAACCAAGGGACCAGACTACCTTTGCTCTGCCAGCCTGTCTTGCCCCTATCAGCTTTCTGCCACTCTGCCTTGCTGCCATATACCAGATGACTCACTCAACTCCTTGTGGTGTTCTTGCCACTATCATGGTTCCTCAGTATGTTGGTGCTAGTCTTTGTGCTTGCTATGTTCCCCCTTCATTGTGCTGTAGGATGTTGATGCCACTTGTCTTGCCACTTTGGCTCTCGTACTGCCTTCGAGGGTTCATGCATCTCTTAAATGTGCTCTCTTTTGAAGCTGTGGTGTGTTTTTGACACTCTTGCTGCTGTTTTGCACCTCTGTTAAAGCACTCTTGCCACTCCTGGTACCCCTTTGCCCTTTTTAAGTGCCTTAGGCTATTCATGCCACTTTGGTGCCTCTTTGCCACAGTCTAAGTACCTTGGAACTCTTTTCTCATTCTGATGATTGCTCCTCAGAAGTTTCATCAGAATTGATAAGAAAACTCCAATTCTGCAGCCAAAAATAGGCTGCAAATACTTCCCTCTTTGACTTTAATGGGAAATCAGAAAATGAATAAAACTAAACAACAGATGGGTTTTCCCTCCTATGAAACGAATGCAACAAATGTGGGTCCCGGTGAAACAAAAACTGAATCAAAACTAATTTTTTCCTTCTGCACAACCCTATAAATTAATAATTTTATAACTAGGAATTTCTAACAAGCATTGGCCTTCAGTTCTTAAACACCTCACAGGCCAATAGATTTTTAAAAGAAAATTTATATAGGGTGGAGGTCTGTCACTCAATGCTAAATACATCATGACTATAAGTTTATATTGAATTCTAAAGTTAACTGGTTACCAGTGTAAGGAATTTAAAACTAGAGATATGTGTTCACTATACAACATGCCAGTCAGAATTCTTGCTGCTGAATTCTGTATCATCTGAACTACTCTAATAGTGTAGGCAGGTAAACCCAAAAACAATGAACTGCAATAATCCAAACAAGCTTGTGCTCCCCGGCCATGGCAAGTCCACAGCCAGGCTCACTCACCCCTGACGCCGGGCCCCTGGAGCTGGCCCGATCTCCTTGGTGGAGGTGGGCAGTTGCCTCCATGCCCGTGCTCCCTCCATGTTCCCGGGACCCTCCTGTGCTGCCATGAGCTCCTCCAGGGCCAACCAGGGCTCCCTATGTGTGGTGAGGGGAGACGCCGCCACCACCTCCTCTCTGGCAGGTTGTCCTTAGGCGTGCACACGTTTCTCTCTGGGTTTTAAAGACGTCGCGGCAGGAAAGCCTCCAGCAGCCCCAGGTGATGATGTCAGCCAGCTCCACTAATTAAGGCAGGCTCAGACATTCAGAGCCTGCCTTGGCAACAGTTCTCTACACTTCTCTGTTGTGTGCTTTGTTGTTACTTTAGTTCCTGATCCAGTACCTGTTCCTGTTCCAGTTCCTGATTCAGTACCTGTCCAGTTCCAGTTTCTGCTCCAGCTCCTGTTCCTGTTTCTGCTTATCTTCTGATGGACCATCCTTGGCTTTGACACTTTGCTCAGACTTGACCTCACCTTCAGCCGCCTATCTTTGACCGTTTGCTCGGACTTGACCTTTGCCTTTAGCCGTCAGCCTCAACCCTCTGTCTGGAGCCCACCTTGGTTCTCGCCTCATCCTACTGGAATCCTTCATCTCTGCTGCTACCCAGCACTCTGCCTCTGGACATCTTCTCTAGGATCAACAATGCGGAGGCCCGCCTAAGTCCAGTCGGCCCCGGTACCGAAGGGCTCACCCTGCAAGGAATGAGGGCTGGTATTGTCAAAGCTTCAGTCGGCCTCTGCTTCCTTCTTGGCCTCACCTCCCGATGGTAGGGACCCATGGGAGTTTCCCCTATGGGTGGCACCGACACCAGCTCGGGTCAGGGGTCCACCTCCACAACAAAGAGCTTGCACAACCATCCTATAATCTGATATGTCTAAGTAAGGTTTTAATCTGCAAAGTATTCGTAATTTCCAGTAAAACTTGCAAACTAGTGTTTGACATAATCCCTTAAAGTTACATCAGTATCAATAATGGCTCCTAAATTCTTTGCACTTCTCCGTATGGGTATTTGATATCCTTCAAATTTAAAATGAGAATTAAGCTATCAGCCTTCTTACTGAAGAAAATTATCTCAGTCTTTCCTAAGTTAAGTACCCATTTATTATGTGCTAACCAACTTTTAATTGCTGCCATATATATTTCTAATGATCCAATTGGAATACTTACAGTGGCATAGCAAGGAAAGAAAAATTGGATGTCTTCTGCATAGATAGAATAGTGCAAGACCAAACCAGCAAGCAATTTAAATAAAGGTTGAAGGAAGATATTAAATAAAGTCGTGGCAAACAAGGAGCCTGTGGAACACCTTATTTCAAAGTTGCCCATGTGGATGTCATAGATCAACATTTGAACTGTTTGTTCTTTTTTACAAAAATGAAGAAAACCATCCCAAAACAACACCTCCAATACCAATATATGCAAGATGACCAAGTAAGATATTGTGATCCAAAGTATCAAATTCTGTGGAAAGATCTAGTAAAACTCAGAAAATAATTAGTACCGTTTTGTGATGATTTGGTGGTAGTTCCTGCAAAGAAAAAGGACTGTGACTTTAAAAAAGCAGTAGGTTTTTCCTGGCTTGAGAATAACAGGGCTAAGAAGCTGATATAATTTGGTGTGGGACCTCATCCCCTCAAATTTCCTTGCTGACTGACTTTGGCTAAGAATGGGATGAATGAACATTGGGTATGGCCAATCACACCTCTGCAGTAGCACTAGGGGGAGAGCAGAAAGGTGCTGGCAGCCTCCAACAGTTCTTCTCCAGCCCCAGCTATGGAGGAAGATGCAGAAGAAGAGGATTTTGAGACTGACTGGACCAACCACCACTTAAAGTTAAGTTAAAAGGTATAAGTCACCAGAAGAGTCTGTCTTAGTTTATTTACTGAAGATTGACTTTAGAGAAAAGACAAAGTGATTTTGTCACTTTTGTCTAGTTATGTTGAAGGGGAAAAGAACAGCTGTGCAATATTGAGAAGCTTATGAGTTGTGTATTCTTTTGGCAACAAGTTATACTGTGACTCTGTAATTATCTAAAACTCTCTGTGAACAGAGTGACATAAGGAGGCTTGATTTCTGTAAAAATCCCTTCCTGAACCAGAGAGAAAGTGTATCCCAGCAGGGTTTTCAAAAGAACCAATATCCCTAAAAGAAAAATAGTACATAGTGGGGAAAAAGCACTGACATTGCTCTTGTGTTTTTGTTTTGATTTTTGAGTAATTGTCCTTAAGAAAAGCTTGGTTTGATTCACAAGCACAGCTATGGACTGGCTCCTTCTTATCAGGGTATTTTGAAGGAATTTCCTGCTAGAAAAACTGTGTTCACTCCAAGAGTACTGCTCCAGAGGGTTTGCAGTTAGCAGAATTATTGGTTGTTAGTCTGTTAGGACGAATTAGTATACTAATTAGAGTACCTGCAGCTAATGGAGCTTAGTTATCTGTTAGGAGAAACTGCATAATGAGTTAAAAGTACTGTTGAAGAGGAATTCCAACTATCATTGTTATAAGGGAATCTGTGTGTTGGGTTCAAGAGTCCTGTGCTAGAGGGTTTTCAATTTACACAGAATTATTAACTAAATGGTCATTAAAAGAAACTGCAGTTTTGGTAAAAGAAATACATGGGAATAAACCCAAAGGGGGTATGTTTGTGAAATCTTAAACTCTGAATGAGATTTCTAAAATTAATGGAAGCTGTATGTAACAAGAATAAATGCTTTTTTCAGCTGTTAATCTGGTCTCAGGCTCTTAGTGTTAAATCCTGCATTGAAGCTAACTGAAGTTTCCTAAACTCTGTGATGTTTTGGGATAGAATCTCATCTTAGCCCTTCTATATAACTAAAGGAGGAGGAAAATAAAACTGTGCTCAAATATATTTGAGTGGCTGTGTGATGATTGGCAGAAAATTAGGGGTTAATAAAGGGTTTAGAATTATAGTGTTTCAAACTTCATCTTAAGTTTTTTGGGAATGAAATTGGTTGCTGGGGTGATAGGTGACCATAGAGGAAGCCATTATTAAAGGTGTATCTCAGGGCTTTAGAAAAGGGTGATGGACTGACTGCTCTCAGGGCTCTTCACTACCAAACTCACTAGTTATCATGTCTCCCATATAGAATCCAGGCAAAGACAGTGCCTCCTGGAGAACCAGTCGCAGGTGTGTTGGCTACACTTTGTCAAATCCTCATTGATTGACATCAAAATTGGATTTTAGCAAAAGCTCTGTACTATGTTCCTTACAAAATCAAAATTGATGGTTTACTAAAATCTGACAGTCATCTAAAAACTGTTGCAGGTGTTGCAACACAGTACATTCAAAATCTTTTGCTGGAAAATTTATAAAAGAAATAGGTCTATTGTATTGTAGGTCCTTTACATCCCACTGTGGATTTTTTAACAATGGTCAAAAAGATGCTTGTTTAAGCAAAGAAGTTAATTCCCCAGCTTCTAGGGATATATTTATTAAATATGAAAGTGGTAGAGCAAAGTCTTCAATAATAACCTTCATTACTGCTCTACTATATGGGTAGAGGGGACAAATGGTCAAATTCAAGAAGAGTCGGGCTAGCTCTGGAGCCAATGGGAGGCCAAGAAAGGGGACAAAGTGGGCCATTTTTGAGAAGTGGTCAATGATGACCCAGATTACAGTATTTCCTTTTGAAGGAGGTCGATCCATGATGAAATCTGTGGAGAGACTTGACCAGGGTTCGGTGGGTGTAGGAAGTGGTTGAAGAAGCCCCCATGGATGGCTAGTCGGGGGGGGGGGGGGGTTTGCTGTGTGCAAGCCGGACAGGAATCCACGTATTCATGGGAGTCTTTTGTCATACCAGGCCACCACTAGTGCCTTTGGAGCATTTCGAGAGTCTGGGCTCAGCCGGGGTGACCGGCCAGCTTGGAATCATGAGCCCAATGGAGCACGCGTTCACAAAGACAGCGGGGGACCACTGTCTTCCCAGCTGTTACTGTGGTGGTGACTGCTAGTGATATGCAAACTGGATCAATGATGTGTCTGGGAGTCTCGGATGTGTCCTCTGGCTCAACGGAGTGAGAGAGTGCATCTGCACAGAGGTTTTTCACCGCTGGGCAATAGCGGAGCTCAAAGTTGAAGCACTCAAAGAACAGGGTCCAGCGGGCTTGTCTAGGGTTAAGTAATTGGGCCTTTTTTAGGTGTTACATGTTTTTATGGTCGGTAAATATTGTGAATTTGTGCTGCACCCCTTCAAACCAGCGATGCCATTCCTGGAGGGCTAGGAGTTCATGGTCCCCTATGGTATAATTCTGTTCTGTGGTGGAGAATGTATGTGACTAGAAAGAACATGGAACTAGGGTTCCCTTGGTGGAGAATTGACTCAATACCACTCCTGCTCCATTGGCTTTGGGAATGGATATCTCCTTTATCTATATTTATCAGTATATGAGGAAATGCATTATTTTTCTATTTCTCCAGTGTTTCACTGCATGCAGAATCTGGCTTTTTAACAATTTCCATTTTTTAAATGTACGTTTATATATCTGTGATACCTTATTCTGTATTTGCTGATGGTCTGTGGTCTGCATGTGAGACTGAGATGAGGAATTCTATCAGTATGTAGGATCTATGAGGGGTCCATAGAAGTCAGACCATTGTAGTATGTATTGAGATGAGTTGATTATGCAGTTATTGTTATTGGCAAATATTAGGTCAAAAATGTGTCCTATTTCATGAGTGGGGTTGGTTATGAATTGCAACCAGCCCATTGATTCCATAGTATCTAGGAATATTCCACAAGCTGTAGTTTTGGGTATGATATCTAAATGTAGGTTGAAGTCCCTTATGATTAGGGTGGATCCAGGTGATGGAAACGCTTTTGTGAAAATTTCGATTAGGGGGAACAGTCTTTTTGTAGTGTTCTGTGGTGGGCAATATACTGTGCCTATAATTAGTTGTGAAGATTTTAGTATTGTCACCTTGTCGGGAGGGTAAATCTCAACTTTGTACTTTAAATTTGAGCTCTTTTTTACTGATTATTAATATACCCCACCTTTATGTTTGTGTCTGGGAAAATTAATATCATAGTTGGGGTGATCAATTTGATTGAAGAGAACATTATCCTTGACTTTCAGCCATGTTTCAGTTATGCAGAAGATAGTGGGTTTTAGTTCTTCTAGCAAATCATTTATCAAAGGGACTTTCTTTGATAGTGATTGAATGTTTAGTAATAGGAGAGATTACAGGAGAGTTGATACTTATTATGGGTAGATCAGCTTTGAGGTCTTTCTTTTCTTGTGTTTTAAATGTTTGTAAATGTTCCTTTTTAATACTCTGCTAAATGTTCCTTTTTAATATTCCCTTTCAGTTGCCAGCACTCTATGCTGGATTTGTTCTCATTATTCTGTCACAGAATTGTAAGCACAGTCAGAATTCTATCCCTTTTCCATGCCAACTGTGTATTCTCCTTCTTGTAATCAAAGATTATTCTTAGATTCAGAATTATTCTCAAATTCACACTGTCACTTATTACACAGGTTTCAATATTAAGGGATGTGGCATCTAAAATCTGTGATCCCTTTCACAGATATTTCTCCCTTTATTTAAGATTTGTCTCCTTTCAAGGAAATTTTTAATTTAACCCTCACAGTTGTAAAGTTTTTAAGCAAAGGATATACCTCAGATTTTACTTGGATGAGAATGAGAGCTTAGTAATAAATCTGTCTCATAACAAACTCTCTCTCTCTCACTCAATCTCTGTCTATCAAAGGTTGACTTCAAATCCCCCATGCCAACCAAAATTTTAAACTAGTAACTGACTTCCCTGGTCCTATCTACTAGATAAGGGAGCCCTGACCGACATGCCGCAAATGCGCAGTAGAGAGCAACTCTACCGCGCATGCGCGGGCAGCACGTCAGCCAGAGCGGAGCATGCCCAAAAAAAAAAATGGTGCCTGCTCCTTAGGAGCAGGAGCGGCGGCGACGAGCAGAAGCGGGAGGAGCAGAAGCCGCGGTGATGACGGCGATGACGACGACAACAAGCAGGAGCGGGAGGAGCAGTGGCGGCGACGCGCACGAGGGAGGGAGGAGCAGTAGCGGCGGTGGCGGCGTGCGCGTGCGCGAGGGAGGGACACCCCCCTGTCTGCCGGGTTTGGATGACTGAAAGGGGAGGGGATTGAGAGAGGGGGAGTGAGCTGAGAGGAGGGAGGAGAGAGTGGGGGGGTGAGGTGAGGAGAGGGAGGGAGGTGAGAGTGAGGTGGGAGGGAGGAGAGAGTGGGGAGGAGGGGGGAAGGAGAGAGTGGGGGAGGAAGATAGGGGAGGGGGGTGAGAGTGAGGTGAGGAGAGGGGAGGAGGTGAGGTGCGGTGGGGGAGGGAGGAAGTGAGGTGGGAGTGAGGAGAGTGGGGGAGGAGGGGAGGAAGGAGAGAGTGCTGAGAGGAGGGAGGAAGAGGTGAGGGAGGATAGTGGGGGAGGGGGTGAGAGAGTGAGGTGAGGTGAGAGGAGGGAGGGAGGTAGAGTGAGGTGGGAGGGAGGAGAGAGTGAGCTGAGAGGAGGGAGGAGATAGTGGGGGAGGGGGGTGAGAGTGAGGTGAGGAGAGGGAGGGAGGTGAGAGTGAGTTGGGGGGAGGGAGGAGAGAATGAGGGGTGGGGGGAGGGAGACTAGAGGGTGGAGGAAGTGGGAAGGAAATGGACCGAAAAATTTTTTTTTTAATGTAGCCCGTTGTTACGGGCTTAACAGCTAGTTTCTAATATTTGATTCCAGTTTCAAAGACAGACTTTTTCTAAACACATTCATACAAACTTTTCTACAGAATGGTATGCCTGTCCTCTCTGTGCTCAACTTTTAGTGGTTTTCTGGCACTTTAAAGCAGAAGGTCTGACACATTCTGCTCCCTCAATTGATCAAACCCAGACTGACTGACTTCTCAACTGCCACCCTTCAGTGACATCAGTACTATAGGGCAGTGGTTCTCAACCTTTTTCTGTCGGGACACACCTGATAGATATTTCTCATATGCGTGACACACTGAACACATGACAGTCACAGGGCTAAATGTAAATGTACATTTTTGGGGTAGATTTTAAAAGGTGAGCGCGGGAGTAGATTTGTTCGCGCAACCCAGCGCGAACAAATCTACTCCCAATTTTATAACATGTGTGTGCTGCCGCACGCATGTTATAAAATACAGGGTTGTCGTGCGCAAGGCTGCGCAGCCATCCTCCGTTCCCTCTGAGGCTGCTCCGAAATCAAAGCGGCCTCAGAGAGAACTTTCCTTCTGCCCCCCCCCCACCTTCCCTTCCCTTCCCACCCCATCCCTAACTAATTCCCCCCCACCTTTATTTTACAAGTTACGCCTGCTGTGCGCGCCGGACTGCTGCTGGCACGCCATGTTCCGGTCTGGGGGCTGGTCCGGAGGCCACGGCCATGCCCCTGGAATGCCCCTGGGCCGGAACCACACCTGCGGCCCCACCCCTGGAAATGCCCCCCGATGACGCACCGGCCATGACACGCCCCCCCCCCCCCCCAGGAAAGCCCTGGAACTTACGCGCATCCCGGGGCTTGCGCACGCCGCCGAGCCTATGGAAGATAGGCTCGGCGCACGCAGGGGGTGGAAGGGGCAGCTTTTCGGGGGTTACACGCGTATCTTACATGCATAACCCTTTGAAAATCTGCCCCTTTGTATCCACGGGACACCCATCCCCACCCCAACCCTCAGCAATGGGTTTAAAAGCAGAACTAAAACATTCTCCATACAACTCACCATACAAAAAAAATATATTCTGGTGTTATCTCAATAACAGCAACACAAACTTCCTCTACTACCACTACCTCTTCACCACCAATGCACGTCCTATTGAGAAAACACAACAAATAAGGTGAGGTATTTTACTAGCCTACATGCTAGTTAAATACTTCACCTCGGTCACACACATAAAATTGACCTTCACCAAGTACAGAAAGACCATAAATGACAAATATGGAGACAGAAACTGGAATGGGAACCCAAAAAAGCCACTCTGCATGCAGTATAAAACAGGAGAAATGGAAACAGAAATATAACACCTAACATAATACCAGGATCTGCAATTATGCACACAACCTGATCCACACAAAGTTACACCTGCATTATGGCATGCACTCAAGTGGAACAACTGTACCTATAAAAAGGCAATACTACAAATATTAAACCAGGCCCTAAATACCAATATACCTCCAATTAGGAATATAGAAAAGCCAAGCTGCTATAGAACCCCACATAGTTTTATAGTTGTAAAACTAGAGGAATAAATGTTTCAAAACAGCTGATGAACAGAACAACATCTAACAATTAAAAATTATTAAAAATTCTCCAAACACTGATAAAATATTTCAAAACAGCAAACATATCACATAATACTGAATAATTAAAATGGCAGCCAATCAAGAAAAATTAACTTAAAAAACCACTATTACTTTCACTCTCCAGCAGTTTCCCTTGCAGCCCACACCAGAAGCAGCAGTAGCTGCTGAAGCTGTCCTCATGACATTTTTCCTTAGGGACCACAACCAGTCTCTGTCTCTCTTTCATACACTCACATACCAGTCATCCAGTCATCTCCCTAACCAGATTCTCTCTCTCTCTCTCTCTCTCTCTCTCTCTCACACTCACACACACATACCACATACACACACACACCAGTCACCTCCCTGTTCAGTCTCACACATATACACATCACCTCTCTGACCAGTCTCTCTCAATCACATGTTCTCTCTCTCTCACACATAGACTTTCAATCACATACATGCTCTCTCTCTCTCTCTCTCTCTCACACACACACACAGACTGAAGCACCCTCCCCTGGTCTCCAGCGGCAGTCAGTGCTCCAGTCATTGCCCCTGCTGTGCTGGAACTTGGCAACACACTGGTGTGTCGCAGCACATCAGTTGAAAATTGAAGCCATAGGAATGATCTCATCTTAAATAATTCCCAAGGGGGCTTTACAGCAAGTTTTAATCTACATTTAGCTCATAAACACCCCCTTCTTTGTATAAAGGAGTAGGAATATGCTTTTGGGAATTTTTGAGCCTAATTACATACCTGGATGGGATCTTGATTACTTGAGTAGAAAGAACTCAAATGTCTTATCCCACCTGGCTTTTCACAGCACTGCTTCAACACAGTTCATTTACATACACATTGGTGGGAATTTTCCACAGTATTTCCCAATGTCACAGGCCCTTACTATAGAAAAAGAAATTCCTCCTATGACACCATAATACAATTTAACACTTTGTTTACCAATTTGCCCCACAACAAAAATATGTAGAGAGTCCCCCAGTTCTACTTTGGGGTTCACAGGTGCTTATTCTAGCCTTGGATACTGTTTTGGGTCCCTTCCCAGTTTCTACAAATCTCAAGTTTAGGGCTCTTAAAACTCTTCCAAACTCCCTTCAAAACATAGGGTAGGGCTACTGAGACTCCCCTCACCTGACCATCCCTCTCAAATAGTGTCAGTTAGGGCTATCTATAAAGGTTGGGGCACCCATTTGAAACAGGGTAATTGGAGTGCAGTCTGCGCTCTAAAATCATATATTTATGATTTTTCTGGAGGTAAAGGAACTCTTTACCTCCAGAACTCAGGCAAGAACAATGCCCGATCACTTTCAAAAAGAGACTCAAAACTTGGTTATTCGAGCAAGCATTTAATTAATGCCAACTAATTACTCTTACCTTACATCACCATTCTTCAGACTCTCCACTAAATTACCGATCAGATTATATAGTAGATTAACACTCCAACTCTACATTCCTTCATCACAAATAAATGATCCATAGTCCATTTATTATATTAACCTATTTCACACCCAGAGCTATAGCCAAACTCTCAAAAGAATTGCAGTATTATTATTATGTTATACGTTATGGTGTTATTACCTTGTTCACTCTTATCCTAGTTTTATTCCCCTGTTTTAATGTAATTGCATTCTTACATGCTTGTTATTGTTATAATGTAAACCAAAATGATATGTAACATTGCTACATGAATTGCAGTATATAAAAATGTCAAATAAATAAGTAAATAAATACATAAATAGATATATGCTGGCTTCATAGGTCCCCCTGACCTGTGCACAATCCTTATTTGGCCATAGTTTTTAATTTTAAAAGAGGTCTGGGCACTTGATAACCTTGGGTTTGGTGACCATCACTGAGACCCTGCAAAATGATGTGGAGGACATCTGCTCCCTTCCCTCACCCAGAAACAGGAGTTATTTTGATGCTCCTTTCTGTACTCATATCCATGATCATATTACTCCTGTTCCTGAATCATTACACTGGCTTCCAATATCATACCATATACAATAGAAACTGACCTGGATCATACATTCAACTAGTCATAATTTCCATTCCACTTGAATTTCCTCTGTACTAAAAATCCATACCCCTTCTCAATCCCTTAGATCTGCAAGTCAATTGTTTCTAGATGTTCCCTCCCCAAAACTAACCCATATTGATGAAACAAGAGAGCGTGCATTCTTTTCAGCAGGTTCACTGTTATGGAACAGCTTACCAAAAGAAGTAAGATGCCTTCAGGATAAAAACTTCTTTAAAAAATCGCTATAGACTCACCTTTTCAAAAAAGCCTTCCCAAACTTAACCAACAATCTATAGCCCTCTGGTATCCCTTCCGTCAAGCAATATTCAGGCAGTCCTCCTTGGTTCCTCTGTGGATTCTTCAAGTAGCAAAGTTATTGAATTATGTGCTTACCTGGATTGTTTTGTTTCTACAATGCGATTTAATGATCTGTTATTTTAATTTCTACTGATTTTTTTATCGGCATGTAATTTTATTTGCTATGAATGTTTTATTGTACTCCACCCTGAATGTAGGAAGGGCAGGTAACAAATGGTTTTAAATAAGTAAATAAATCAATTAATTAATTAGTTTATTGGTCTAGAGGATATGCCAGACAGCGCAAACAGAAAATTACAGCACAGACAGGAGCATGGGATTCTGCTGCTCCTTTCTGGGTCTGGATCTGAGTCATGTCTAGCCTAACGTGTGGCATGTGTTACCTCTGGAGGAACCCTGTGTAGCCACACATGCATTACCAGTGATGCCAACTCCTACATAAAGATTGTAACTAGTTAAAGTGAAAAATCTCTAGACTGAAAAATAGGTAGAACCATGTTGCTATGTGGCAGTGCCAACATAGATGAGAATTTTTGATTTCTGCTTGCCTTAAGATTAGTTCAGATTGGCAGCAAGTATCTCATTCTCACTCATACACACACACACACACTCTCTCTCTCTCTGTCAGCCACATACACATAAACACTTTCTCTGACACACATTCTCTCTTTCTCTTCCCCCCCTCTTCTGTTGGTATTTTGTTGCTCATGTACTCAATAAACAAGAGCTTCCACCACCCCTCCCAGCAAGCAAATTCAGGTAATTGTATTGGCATGCAGCAGCACCATATAAAGTTCTTACTCTGGCTGTCAGCCCTTCACCAACCTGCAGCAGTCATCTTCCTTCCTTTACCCTCCCTCTCCCCATATGCTTACTCTCTCATGCACGCACTAGCTTTGTCGATGGTGGGTCCATTTCCCCTCTCTGGGTTCAGGCTGGCTGCATGTACATGGATACTGTTGCTCGACTTAGCAGATATTGTGACTGATGCCCCCGCCCTCCTCCATTGCAGTTGCACAGGACTTTCCCCCAATTCATCCTCTCCATTCATGTGACAAAGCTTGCTTTCATCTTCATCATCCAGAGCTCTTTCCTATTGGCTGTTCCACACAAGCCTACTGACTCCTGCCCCTGCCCACATATTATTGGTCAGTGGGAACAGATACCCACCTCAGTGAGTCAGCAGAAGCATGCTAGGATTTTAATTTTGAAATCCTTGTACATGCATTCTCCTACTTTTCCCCTTTTTCTTTAATTTGGAAAAGTATGTAGGGAAAAATCTTTCCTTGATACCCTGACATATTTCTAAAAGTAAACTCAGTGGGAGTTTCCCTTAAAAAATCCAATTGCAGCCCTGTTGGTACAAAATATCCATGGGTTGCAAGCTTCCAGCCACTACTGAAAATTGTCTTCCATGATGCCAGAAATACAGATCCATTTCCTTGCTTAATTTTGAATTTAAAATATATGCAACATTTTTAACCCTTTGATTTTGTTAAATTATTCAGAATTTGATTAAGCCAGTGTGAATGGAATTCCTTATGTGGTATTTCTCTCCCAACAACTTCAAGCTGTATTGTCATCCTGCTTCTTTTCCTAAACCCTAACAGGAATGGATCAAGTCTACTGTAATTTTCTAAAAAAATAAAATAAAATAAAAAAATAGTAAGTTAGGTTGCGCCACTTTTTTCTCCCCTCAACAGCTTTGCTAAAATGTCCAAACTGGTAGAAATATGATAGCAGAAAAAGATGGCCTATTTAACCAGCCCATTCAAACCAACTGCTCAGCTTTATGATCCTTGCCACTCCCTCAGAGAGCCTCTGTATTTAATTTAGTCCATGCCTTCTTAAATTCAGATACTGTTCTTGTCTCCACCATCTCTATGGTGAGACTGTTTCATTCATTCACTATCCTTTTCTTAAAGAAATATTTCTTTATATTACCCTTGAGTCTATCCCCTTTCACCCTCATACCATGACTCCTTGTTCTAGAGCCTCTTTTTCTTCGAAAGAGGCCCACATTCTCTGCATAGAAACCATGGAGGTATGTCTCTAGCATATCTCCTCTATCCTGCCTTTCCTCCAAGGTATACATATTTATTAGGGGTGTGCATTCGTTTGCAATGTATTGGCAATCCACAATGTATAGAGCCATATTCGTTGTATTCGTGGGGAAGCGAAACGTATCGCGATTCCCACGAATACAGCAAATCTTCACCGAATTATTCAGCCGTCAAAAGGAGCGAATTTAAACAAAACCCCCACCCTCATGACCCCCCCAAGACTTGCCAAAACTCCCTGTGGTCCAGCAGGGGTCCGGGAGCCATTTACTGCGCTCACACTGTGGGCTGCCAGTATTTAAAATGGCGCCGATAGTCCCTGTGACATAGTAAGGGCAAAGGCTATCGGCGCCATTTTGATTACTGGCAGCCGATGGCATGAGCGCAGTAGATGGCTCCCAGACCCCCGCTGGACCACCAGGGAGTTTTTATCAAGTCTTGGGGAGTTCAGGAGGGTGGGGGGTTGTAGTTAATTACATTTTAGCCGGGAAACGAATAAGAATGGAATGCATGAACAGATCGGGGCCCCCCCTTGCCGAATGCAACGTATCTGCCCCCCCCATGAATACGAATATTGGATGTAACGTATGTGGTCCCTCTGCACATCCCTAATATTTATATCTTAAAATCTGTCCCCAGTGCTTTAGAATGAAGACCATTTTTGTAGCTAGCTCTGAACTAACTCTAACCAGTTTATATATTTTGAAGATGCAGTCTCCAGACCTGAATACGTATTTCAAATGAAGTCTCACCAGGGACTTATACAGGGGCAATATCATCTCCCTTTTTTTAGCTGACCACTTCTATCCCTATGCATCCAAGCATCCTTCTGGCTTTTGCCATCACCATATATGACTAATTGCTACCTTAAGCTCATCAGATACAATTACCTACAAATCCAACGCTTTTTTTATGTTTTGAAGAATTTCACTCCCTTTACTGTTTTTGCAGCACAAATGCATATTTTAGCATTAAATCTTAGCTGTCAGACCCTAGACCATTCCTTGAGCTTTGCCAGATCCCTCCTCATGTTATTCACACCTTTCTGGCTGTCTACCATTTTACAGAATTTGGTATCATTGGCAAAAAGACAAACCGTCTACAACGTTGCTCACAAAAATGTTGAAATGAACCAGTGCAGGCACTAACCCCTGTGGCACACTGCTAGCAATACCCCACTCTTCAGAGTAAGCTCCATTTCCTGCTACCCTTTGTCACTTCCCACTCAGCCAGTTTCTAGCTCCGCCAGTCATGTGAGGGCCCATAACAAGGGTGTTCAATTCATTTATATGTCACCCATGTGGAAACATGTCAAAAGTCTTACTGAAATTCAAGTATACTAGATCTAGTGCCTTCCCAATCCAAATCTAGTCACCCTATCAAATAAATTGATCAGATTCATCTGAAAAGATCTACCTCCGGTAAAGCCATATGCCTCAGATTTTGTAATCCATTGTATTTCTAAAACTGAACTACCCTCTGTTTTAGCAGTGATTCCATGAATTTGCTTACACAGAGGTTTAATTAACTGACCTGTAGTTCCCAGCCTTACTTCAACTTTTGTGATTTATATTTATACTTTATATTTTTACATTCCGCTTGTCGGCACTTTAAAGTGCACATCAAAGCGGATTACATGCAGGTAACTATACATCTGCCTGTCTCCACTCCTCCAGAGCTACTTTTGATTTTAAAGAAGCATTGAAAAAGTCAGCCAGTGGAACTGACAGAAATTCTTAAACACCTTGGAAATACCCTATCTGGCCTCATTGCACTATCTACCGTACGTTAAGTGTAGTCAGCTTAATCCTATTTGTGTTTCTTTTATGTTGTCCTGCTCCTGGCCCTTACACTATGAACACTGAATAAGGTATTTATTAAGCAATTTTACTTTTTCCTCTTAAACTTCTGCATATTCCTCCCCTTTACCTCTAGGTCTCACAATGCCACTTTTTTACTTCCTCCTATCACTAGCATAGCTTAAAAAATGTATTGTCCCTCCTTTTTGCCATATTTGCTATTTTTTGTTCTATTTGCTTCCTTCCATTCCTGACTACTTTCCTAGTTTCTTTTCCTTTTCCATATATTGTTGCCCCTCATCCTCTTTCTGCATCTCTTGTAGTTTAGGACCACTAACCTTTTTTTCCTTACCTTTTTAGCTATTTCTTTAGAAAACCATAGTGGTCACTTTTTCCTCTTTCCTTTATGTACTTTCCTAACATAATTTAGTTGCCTTTTTAATATTGCCTTTTAATTTTTCCCACTATTCTTCTGTTTCCCTTTGATTTTTCCATCCAACTACTGATTCCTTGATGTAAACCCCCATTTTCACAGAGGGTTTTCCTGATGTTTAGGATCCTTGCATTTGTATGAACTTTCACTGCCTGCACTGTAATACTGAATCACACCACCCAGTGATCACTGGATCCCAGATGATTGTCCACTCCCCCTTCTTCTGGTAATAGCACTGTAGCTATTGGAGCATTCAAGGTCCAGAGTTTTTTCAAAATAGATGTAACAATCAGATTCTTCAAGGGTATGTGTTCCATGCCCATAATTTAAAGATGTGTTTCAAATTTTTAACAACCAGCCCAAAAAACTCATCACAAAACAGTTTCACTGATTCTACTGACTCATGTAGACTTTTGCACGGTGCTGCAAACCCTCATTTTTTTCAAACTTAAACAACTGCAACTTCCTTCTACTCAGGGTACCCAAAGGTCTTATTAAAAAAAAACAACTACTACAAAGTGCTGCAGCTAGACTCTTAACAGGATCCAGGAAATTCGATCCCATCTGGCAATCACTGATAGCTCTGCATTGACTATCGATACAATCCCCAAGCCAATACAAAGTCTTAATATTAATACATTCCTCCCTACATTCTGATAACTCCAGCATGGTAGGAGTGGTGATACAACCATACAAGCCACAGAGACCACTAAGATCTCATAATAGAGGATTACTAGCTGTACCATCATTGCAGAATACACATCAGACAAAAATAAGAGACCATATGTTCTCCATAGCCCTATACTTTAAAATTCTCTACCTGAGACTCTAAAACTGACCCCCTGAAACAAAGAAATTCAAACATGACCTTAAACCATGGCTATTTCAAAATGCCTATAACCTAAATTAAGCTTTTCTGAAATCAGTACTTGCTCCTTCATGAACAAATTCATTACGAACCTAACTAAAGAACTCAATACCACTTTACTTTCCAACCCAGATAAATATATATATTTGTTTCTCTCTACCCCTTTACCTTATGTCCCTCCGGAACCTTGCATTAAATGTGCTACCTTATCCCTGCCCCCTCTCTCTGTACATCCCTCTTCCCCTACCACCTTAGTCAATGTATGAGTCTTTAGCTAAAACATATGTTATATGAACTCATCAAGTGAGTGCAATTGTCTACCAATAATATTTATATCATGATGTAAATGGTTGTGATCTTCACTTGGAACACCGGCATATAAAATGGCTAAATAAATAAATAAAATGAATTTATATTGGGTAAGGATCTAAGGTATAACAGGTAGGCCATAGATTGGTTTGTTGGATCTTTAAATCTGTTATTGCAATAGGATACAAGCTGTCTACTAGTTCCTCACTATGCTGCACTGTTTATATCTGCTGGAGTCCTGGGATGAGACTGAAAAGGAGTACACTCAGGAGCAATTTTAGTTAATACTTCTTTACAGAAAACGTAGTGGATGCATGGAACAGCCTCCCAGGGTAGTTGGTGGAGACAAAAACTATTTGAATTCAAGAAAGCATGGGATTAACAGAAGGGATCTCTGAGGGAGTTTTGGGATTGGGAATTATAAAGCTAAATTTGTTGGGTGGATGGGCAGACTAGATAGGCCATACAATCTTTTTGTACCATCACTTGTTTATGTTTGTATGCTGGGGAACAGTTTTTCCTTGTCATGAGATAGCCATAGGAATTCTTCACATATTTTATTATTTTTCCATCAAAGTAATCAGCTAAGCTTTCACAATCAGGAATATTTGAGTGTCCTTTTCTGACAACAGCAGTTCCCAGTAATTTACTCACTACATGTTAGGGAATGTCAGTTTAGTAGAGATGTGAATTGGAACCGGAATCGGTTCGGATTCCGGTTCAGATTCACATGTGGGTTTTTTCCCATCGGGCCCGATCACGTTTTGTTTATCGACTGCCCAGCTGATAAACAAAAAACCCACCCCGACTCTTTAAAAGTAACCCCTTAGCTTCCCCCACCCTCCCGACCCCCCCCCCACTGGACCACCAGGTACCTTTTTATAGGTACCTGGTGGTCCAGTGGGGGTCCCAGGAGTGATCTCCCACTCCGGGCCGTCCTCCAGCTACCGGGCTGTCCTTTGCCCTTACCTTGTGACAGGGTATCCGTGCCATTGGCCGGATCCTGTCACATGGTAGGAGCACTGGATGGCTGGCGCCATCTTGTGCTCCTACCATGTGACAGGGGCTGACCAATGGCACCGGTAGCCCCTGTGACATAGTAAGGGCAAGGCTATCGGCGCCATTTTGGTTCCTGGCACCCGACGGCACGAGTGCAGGAGATCACTCCCAGACCCCCGCTGGACCCCCAGGGACTTTTGGCCAGCTTGGGGGGGGCCTCCTGACCCCCACAAGACTTGCCAAAATTCCAGCGGGGGTCCGGGAGTGACCTCCTGCACTCGGGCCGTATTGCCAGTATTCAAAATGGCGCCGGTGCTAGCCTTTGCCCTCATATGTCACATAGTGAGGGCAAAGGTAGCGCCGGCGCCATTTTCAATACTGGCAATACGGCCCGAGGAGCACTGGATGGCTGGCGCCATCTTGTGCTCCTACCATGTGACAGGGGCTGACCAATGGCACCGGTAGCCCCTGTGACATAGTAAGGGCAAGGCTATCAGCGCCATTTTGGTTTCTGGCACCCGACGGCACGAGTGCAGGAGATCGCTCCCGGACCCCCGCTGGACCCCCAGGGACTTTTGGCCAGCTTGGGGGGCCTCCTGACCCCCACAAGACTTGCCAAAAGTCCAGAGGGGGTCCGGGAGCGACCTCCTGCACTCGGGCAGTATTGCCAGTATTCAAAATGGTGCCGGCGCTAGCCTTTGCCCTCATATGTCACATAGTGAGGGCAAAGGTTGTCATCTAGCTAGACATTGACAGTGTGGCTCAGAATTTACTTTCCTGAATACCAATCAGTGTGCCTAGTGAAAAGATATTCTTAATGACAGGAGATATTGTGAGATCATATGGTTTATTGCTGGCACAAAAGATGGTGGAAAAGTTGATCTTTTTTTACAATAAACCTCCTTCTATTGGATTTCTCAGAATTTCCATGCAAGTGGCAAGAAGTGAGAGGTCATCTTCAGAGAACCCTGTCCATAGTATAAACCCTAGCAGTTTTGCTATGTTGCTGCCAGGTGCCTCTGTCGTTTCTGCTGCTGTATTGGCCTGTCGCCTCTTTGTGACCTGCCTCACTCCTCATTCTTCACCTTGCTATCTTAATATATCACTCTTGGGTACCAGTCTGGTTTTCCCTCACTGCTTCTCTGTGGGTTATACTGGGGTATTTTTTCTCCAAAAAGAAAATTGTAAAGAAAGAAGAAAAAAATTGCATATATCTCTTCCCACCATTCCTCTTTCCTGGTTCAGCATCTTGCTATTTTTTAATACCATACTGGGATCCTGGCCTAGTTCTCCCACCTTGCTTCACTCTTAGTTATACTGGACATTTTGTCCCCAATATGAGAAAATGTAAAAAAAATGAAAAAAAAAAACACATGGCAGTTTCTCTTCCCACACTTTTTCCTGTTTCTGTACCTTGTGTGTTAGTTTTCCACTCTTACTACATGGCCTGCTCCTGACCATCTTATTTTGTCTTTGCAAATTCCTGCCACTGCTTTATGGTGCCTTGGAGTTTTCATGCCACTATGAGTGATACTTTGTTGCTCTTGTGGTGGTTTGGGATGTTCATGCCACTGTTGCTGGTGCCTTTTGCACTTCTCACAATGCCTCAATGTTTTGATGTCACTCTATTCACTGCCATACCCTGCATGCTATGCCTTGGGAATTTTGATGCCACTGTACTATTTGCTAGGGGTGTGCATTTGTTTTGAACTTAAATGTAAAACGCAACTTATTATTTTTTTTAACTTAAAAAAGTAATGAGGCGAAAACGATCGGATTTCCAACTTATTCAACATAGCTATGTTGAATACGTTGGAAATCGCGATTGTTGATCCTAAATAAAAATTCAAACCCCTCACCCTCCTTAATCCCCCCCCCCAAGACTTACCAAAACTCCCTGGTGGTCCAGCGGGGAGTCAGGAGGCCATTTCTGAACTCCTTTGCGAGGAGCACGTGACGTCGGCGTCACGTGATTCCCCGCGCGTTCGCTCCGGGACCCTCGTTCGACCCAAAAGGAACTTTGGCCAGCTTGGGGGTGTCAGGAGGCCCCCCCAAGCTGGCCAAAAGTTGGCCAAAAGCTGGCCAAAAGTTCCTTTTGGGTCGAACGAGGGTCCCGGAGCGAACGCGCGGGGAATTACGTGACGCCGCGTCACTCCGACGTGACACCGACATCACGTGTTCCTCGCAAAGGAGTTCAGAAATGTCCTCCTGACTCCCCGCTGGACCACCAGGGAGTTTTGGTAAGTCTTGGGGGGGGGGGGATTAAGGAGGGTGAGGGGTTTAAATTTTTATTTGCACATATGGACATAGACTCAACTTATGGAATTCTCCATATGTCCATATTGACCGCAAATGACCCCCCCTTTCGACTTATGGACTTATGAACATAAACTTTTGGTCTGCACATCCCTACTATTTGCCATACCAGGCACTCTGTACCATGCGCTTTTGATGCCACTTTGTTGTTTGCCATACCCCACTCTTTGCCTTTCGGAGGGCGGGGTATTTGATGTCACTGTGATGTATGTCATAACAGGTACTCTACACCTTACAATTTTGATGCCACTTTGTTGTTTGTCTTATCCCCAACTTTACCTCTTGGGGTTTTTAATGCTATTGTGCCATTTGCCATACCCTGGATTCTTAGCCTCCAGCTGCTCATGCCACTATTGTTGCTGCTTCACCCTCTCACTATATCTTGGGGAATTCATGCAACTGCTGTTGCTGCTTTGTTGCTATCAAGGTTCCTTGTGGTGTTCATACCAATATTTTTTGTGCCCTTTATTGCTCTATAGATGACCTGTAGTATTCATTCTTCTATGGTTGGCACTCTTTGTTGCTCTGTAGATAACATGTGGTGTTCTTGCACTATTGTTTGCACTCTTTGCTCCTCCGAAGGATCCATGTTGTGATCATGCACCTACTGCTACTTCTTTTCCCCTCTCACTGTGCCTTGAGCTGTACATCCCACTAATGCTGCTGTTTCACCTTTCTCATTGTGCTTTGGATTCTTCATTTCTCTGTTTGGGCTGTGGTACCTCCCTTTGAACTACCCACCACTTCCTTTGAAGAGCTTCAGGGAATTGATGTCACTATTCTTTCTGCAGGGGAGTGGGGAGAGGAGATAGAAGGAAGGATGATATCCAGAGAGAGTGGGAGTGGAGAAGGAAGGGAAAGTGAATATGCAAGGTGGTGAGGGGAGGGGGATAGGGAAAAGATGCTGAATATTAGGGATGTGCAGAGCAAAATTTTATGTTCATATTTTTTATGTCCGAAAGGGGGTCCCACTTGCGGCCAATATGGACATAAAAAAAATCCAATGAGTTGGGTATATGTACATATGTGCAAAAAAAAAAATTAAACCCCCTCACCCTCCTTAATCCCCCCCCCAGACTTACCACAACTCCCTGGTGATCGAGCGAGGAGTGAGGACGTCATTTCTGCAATCCTTGGCGAGAAGCATGTGACGTCGGTGGCACGTCGAGTGACGCGGCGTCACGTGATTCCCGGCTCGTTCGCGCCGGACGGCTCGTTCGGCCCAAAAAGAACTTTTGGCCAGCTTGGGGGGCCCTCCTGACCCCCCCAAGCTGGCCAAAAGTTCTTTTTGGGCCGAACGAGCCGTCCGGCGTGAACGAGCCGGGAATCACGTGGCGCCGCGTCACTCAGACGCGACGTCACGTGATTCCCGGCAAGGATTGCAGAAATGGCGTCCTCACTCCTCGCTCCATCACCAGGGAGTTGTGGTAAGTCGGGGGGGGGGGGATTAAGGAGGGTGAGGGGGTTTATATTTTTATTTTGGCTCAACAATCGCGATTTCCCACATATCGAACATATCTATGTTCGATATGTGGGAAATCCGATCGTTTATGTCGAATCAATTTTTTAAGTAAAAAAAAAATATGAGTTGCGTTTTACTAATGCGGTCAATCCGAATGCACACCCCTACTGAATATTCCAGGTTTTAGGAAAAGGGAAGGGAAGGGGAAGGTGAACATGGCAAAAAGTTGAGAGAGAGAAGGGAAGGTGATTATGCCTTCAGGGTAGGGGAAGAGGGGCGTTGAATATGCCAAGGGTTTGGGGGGCAGAAATGGCAGGACAGGAGTGACTGGGGATCATTCCTGCCCTATCTGCAATGAATATTCCCATGGAAGGGATATGTGGGGCCCCAATAAGTCCTGTCTTAATTGTGGGGCCGAGTGAAGCCTGGGTAGGCCAGAGCATGTCTTAACTCAAAAACAGCCCCAGTCTTTCCTCCAGGGAGCAGTGGAGTCATGAGGGGGCCCAGTGAGGCCATGGTCATTTCAGTCAGATACCAGCAAGAGTTCAGTGAGGCTTCCTTTTTTTTTTTTTTTTAATGCTTTGTTCAATTTTCAGATACTTTCAGGTTAGTCAGTTTTTTATTTGTTCCATTTGTATCAAACCAAAACTCAAGTTTTTCATTATGAAAACAGTACGGGCCGGATTTTAGAAAGATTACATGTGTAACCGAGCTTACGCGTGCTGGGCCTATTTTCAAAAGTCCCGGCGACATGCGTAAAGCCCCAGGATGCAGGTAAGTCCCGGGGCTTTACTAAAGGGACGAGGCATGGGTGGGACATAGGTGGGTTGGGGTGAGGTGGGGCGGGGTCAGAGGCTCCAGGCACAGTGGCCATTTGCCTCTGTGCCAGGGTGAATTGATTGAAGGAGGCTGGTTAATTGATGTGGTCAGTGGTGCCAGTAAGTTGTTGATTTTCTTCTCGAAGAATAACGCCAATTCGGTGGATTTAGATTGGGCTTCAGCTTCTGGGATGGTTGGGGGAGTGGGTTTTGTGAGAACAGAGACATAGGAAAATAGTGCCTTTGGGTCAAAGATACAGCTATGTATTTTCTTGACATAAAAGTCTCTTTTAGTACGTAATATTGAGATTCTGTAGGGATTCGAAGCTGCTTTGTAGGTAGCCTGTGTGGCAGGTATGGGATCTTTGCGCCAACGATGTTCCTTGCATTGCAAGTTTTTGTATGAGCTTCTTAAGTTCTGTTGAGAACCAGGGTTTTTTGTTGAGTCAGGCTGGGTTGATTTCCTTAGATGTCATGGGACAAATTTTGTTTGCTACAGTGTTCGTGATGTTGAGCCATGAGGTTGTGGCTGAGTCAGTATTTGAGATGTCCAGGTTCAATAGATCCGTGGAGAGGTGGGAGCTGAGGTCGTCCATAGAGCAAGGTTTTCTGAAGTGGATTGTTTTGGGGGGTATGAGAGTTAATTTTTTTCTTATAGACAGTTTCGTGGAGAGCATCGAATGATCTGACCAGGGGATGGGTGTACAGGAGGGCGGGGCGGTGGGCGAGATGGATTCATTTATGAAAATGAGGTCCAAAGTGTGACCAGCTTTGTGTGTGGGTTTATTTATAATTTGCTTAAAACCCATGGCCTTGAATGAGTCTAGGAGGGCTTCGCAGTTAGGTGATGGTGTGGGTGAGTCAACATGGATGTTGAAATCTCCTAATATGATAGCGGGGTAGTCCGTGTTGATGTGTTTGGCTATTATTTCAATGAGAGGAGATGGCTCAGATTCTAGAAGCTCTGGGGGGGGGGGGGGGGGCATAGATTAAGCAAATTTGATGTTGGTTAGATTTAAAGAGGCCAATTTCTAATTTTGAAGCCGATTTCAAGGTTTGGGGAGATAATCTTAGTTCTTTTTTTGCTGCTAACAATAGTCTGCCCCCCTCTTTTTTTTAAGTCTGGGTAATGAGAAAATATCGTAAAGTTGTAGCGGCAGTTGGTTTGTTAGAGCAATATCTGTATTTTGCAACCAGGTTTCTGTGATGGCACAGATATCGGGTTGGGAATCCATAAGGTAGTCATTGAGAATGTGGGTCTTTTTGCTGAGGGATTGTGAGTTAAGAAGCGTTAGCGTGATTAGGGAGAGACCCAGGAATTGGGTTAGAGGAGAAGTCATGATAGGGATCAGAGGTCTCTTTGGGCGCTGGTAAGTCAGAGTAGGTAGTTTACCTCTGTTAAGGTAGTGGTGTGTGAAGATAGGGATAGGGTAAGTTTTTATCATGGTGTGTTTAGTTTTAAATAGCTGAGATGAGAGTTGCCGAGAAAGTGTAGGCTCCCCTGTATGGGTAGTGAATTGCGTGGGAGGAAGAGCTGTTGCCCTTAATAGCAGCACAAGTGCTGGAGCATCTGACTGAATGCTGGAGCATTTGGATGAATGCTGGAGCATCTGGATGAATGCTGGAGCATCTGGAGGACTGCTGGATCATCTGGGTGAATGCTGGAGGTGGCTGGGAGTGACTGTGAGAGATAGGATACGTGTCGGGTGTCTGTGTAGATCGGGAATAAAATTTTTTTAGAGAGAGGTATAAAGCAGAAAGTAGGGATTCTGTCCTGAGTCCTGGGGCCCACAAAGGGGCGCACTAAGGGGCAGGCCCCTTAGGCCATGCTCCTTTGTGAGCTCCTTCCTTAGAGTTGCAGGTAAGTAAGAATCCTCTCTCCTACTTCATAGGAATACCTATCATACTCTATCCCTCCTCCCTGCCCCCTCATGAATGCATGATTAACATCATATATTTTATTAGGTCCATTTAAGTTAATAAATGTTTGTGCAGTTTGCTTGCAAGAGCTTGTGCATGCACACCACATAGATTAGTTTTTAAAGAATACACAGGAATCTCTCTCTTCTATTTGTTGTTTTTTCTTTGAAAATCATGATCACAGCAGTTTGGCTTTTCTGATGAGTACTTCCTAAATGGAATATTTGAACTTCAAAAAAAAAAAGACAAAATTGACATTACATTTGCAGCTTTCACAATGTACAGATTACAAACTGATACAGGTTATTATAATTACTTATTCTATCTCTGTGCTGACCTATTTATAATAGTGATAATGATTAGTAGTTACTGTAGAAAACAAAAAATGTTCCACTAGACAGAACTTTGAAAAGAGAACAGAATACCTTAAAACATTGTCTAGACAAAGAATAAATGTATCACACTATTATAAAACATGTAATCATATAAAACATGTATTAAATATGGTTTTGTGATATGATTTAGAAGTGAAAATGTCAAGGAAAGCCACAAAACATTCATTCATCAAATTTTATTACATTTTAAATGGTAAATCCAATGCAGGCTTTCTCTATAGCTTCACTAAATCCATGTCTTATGAAGAAAGAGAAGAAATATTAAGAGCATGCTAAATAGCACATCAGCAATTTGTGTCATCAGAAACAGGCAATGGTATAGCATGTTAATATTGATAGGCAACATTTAACAAGATAGAAAATTAAGCATAATACAGTATTTTATTCGAAATGGGAAAAGTAGAAAATAGATCTTATTAAAATATAAACCAAGGGACAGCTTATAAATTCAATATCCATTTTATAAAGAGTTGGGGTTTCTTTAAGTAAAATCTCCAAACGTTTAATCATTAAAAACTCCATGGTGTGACTAGAATAAACTAGAAGCCAGATTGAAAGAAGGGGATAAAGCAGAGCTTACCAAACCTGTCCCTGTTTTCAGTCTGTTTTTTTGGATATCCCAATGAATACACATGAGATAACTTTACATATACTGAGTCTCCATGATATGCAAATTTATCTCATACATATTCATTGTGGATATCCTGAAAATGAGACTGGCTATAGGGTCCCCAGGTCAGGTTTGGTAAGCCCTGAGATAAAGAAAACAGAGAGAGCAAGAAGGCACCACAGATAATAAAGGTACTGTATTTCATTCTAGGGATGTTCATGTGTTTTATTTATTTCATTACTTTATGTGCACACTTTTTCTTAATGTGAATAAAGTTATATCTATGCACATAAAATAGATTGTTTATGCAACACACATGCATGCAAAAGCACATTTCATGCCTGGAAATTAGGAAATGAAACAGAACAAAATTAAAATTTGCATCAGGCACTCTCCTAATTCATCCCCCTAACATTAAGATTTAGAAAACTGTATTACCAAAAAATATTTGCAGAGCTTGGCAGATAAAGATAATCACACCATAGTTTCTAGAAACTATTGTCATCACAGAAATGTGGCTCAATGAATCCTATTACTTACATATATTTATTTTTATTCAAGATCGTCACTGACTCAGAAGGGATGTGAATTTTTTGAAACAAATGGACTAAACATAATGATATGCCCATATTTGTTCCTTTCATGGCCCCCAGAAAATGAATGGTAGAGGTCTCACAAATTAAACAAATAATCTTTATCTGGTTTGTTTGTTTTCCATTCATTTCTATGGCCCATTGAAGTCTATAGCTGTCTGCTGCTGAGAAAAAAAAACTGGTAACTATAGCAACCAGATTTTATCAGAGCCAAGGCAGGACAAGTTGGCAAGGAGACTAGCCAAAGGACAAATCAAAGTGCAGAATCTTTTAATCCAGCCTATCTCTGCTATCTAGATCAAATGGTACTGACCTTTTCCCATCCTCTGAATTTCCCCTCTAGCTCTTTATGGAGAAGAAAGTGCTACAAAAAGGACTCACAGAGTTTTTAAAAAGCTTACAAACTTTGGGATTTGGCACTGGTAAAGGGCTGCTTCTGTCCTTCTCTGTGCTGCAATAGTCTCACACACTCACTGTGCCAGAAAGAAAGGCAGTGCACTGCTGCTGATTTTAATTGTTCTCTTTACTGGGGAAGGGTCAGGGTGAAAGATAGCATGGAGACTGACATTGCACTGGTGCTAGTGAATTTTGTTTCTCTCCAGTGTGATCACCGCCAGTTTAATAATCTCCTGGGGGATCGGGTTGTTGTTCACTCCTTCTTCAATCACACGCGTCTCTAGCTGTCTCTAGAGAACTGGCTCCCACATCAAATCCTCCACCCTCAGGAGCCTCCAGACATGTATTCTGGAAGTGAAAGTGTGCCCCAGCTGCATTGGCCATGGCGGGTCCACCCTGCTGGGCTTGCCTAGCGACGTCTCCATCCAGGAGCCCTGCCCCACAAGGCTCGCGCAGGGGAGAAGATTGAAGTGATTTTCGGGGATCAGGTGGGCTCAGCGTCACTTCCCTTGGTGAGAATGGGGCTTCTCTCCCTGTCTTGCTAGCGGGGCTGGAAGCCCTTAATTCAGAGGTAGGAACCACATACTGAGATATAAAATGCTGCTCTGCAGGGCTGGCAGGGTCCGGTGGAAAGACTCATACTTTTCCCTTGCTTTTGTGTGGCATTCTTCCAAGTTAACCCAGGATGTGGAACAGCTACAGCAGCATCCTCTCAAGTGGCCATCTTGAATTTTTCCCCCAGTCTGCCAGTCTTTTGCTCTGTTTTTTTAATTACATTTTTGTGTGTGGACTCAGCACTAGTGCAAACAGCACAGCACACTTGGTATATTTATATGTGTGTGTGAGATAGAGACATAGTTCTACATATGTTGGTACATTGAGTAGAGGTATAGTTGCATTGTTATTTGTATTATATAAACCCCCAAAAGGCAGTGCACTTAAACAAATTCCATAATATTAGAAAAATGGAGAGGATGTTGGCAGAGGCAGCAATAAAACAGCAGTCCTGCATCTAAATTGAATAAGGACCTTTTTTATGTCCAGAATGGCAGAAGAGAAAGGCAGCTCAACACAGAAGGAATTGAAATATGATGAGCATGTACAACTGCTGCCTATTCCTTTTTCGTTTTGTTGTGGGGCAGATGGAAAAAATGGGAGAGTTATTCAAGACTGGCAGTAGCAGGGAAGTGGCAAGGACAGAGGCAGGAAAAGTACAATATCCAAAACTAGCTGCACACTCCTCTACATTGGTTTCTGCTTCTCAGGCAATGGAGTAAATATTGTCAACAACTGATTCTGAGGAAGACTCTTGTCTGGGATTCTCTGGATCAGAACATGAAGAGCTAGTAACTGAAGAAAGATTGTCAGTAATGTCTTAGCCTTCAGTTCAGTGATGGGGGAGAGAGATAATACTGATGGTAATTTGGGCAACCCCAGCAAGAGAGGGAGTGCAGGTAGAGAGAATGAGTGATGCCATTGACATTTTTCATAGGGTCCATCTATCTCAACTGAAATGCTAGCATAAGGCCCCAAGGATGTATAGAAGGAATCAAAGAAGAAACCCCTAATCTGGAGACACTTTAAAGTGAAGGGGGATCCACATTTTGCTCAGTGTATTTACTACAGAAAGTAAATGTGTTAAGGGTAGAAAATGGTGCATCTCTCAAACACTGGTATACAGCATTACCTGCAGAAACAGCAACTGTTAGCATTGGCATCAGGGGAGGTTGGCAATACTAGCCTGGGGACCCCTTCTGCCACTCCAAGTAAAAGTCAGAGAAAAGGGTTGAATATGGGGAACCGTTTACTCAAGATGATTCCCTGGGCCATTCTACCAATCAGGTAACAGACCAGAAGTCCCCAGACACACATCTGAAGCAACAACTCACCACAGAGGAAATGGGGTAGTATTTCATAGCAAGAGATAGTAAGAATCTAAAACAGTAATAAGGAACACTAGGAACATGATTGCCAATAAGGACCAACCCCTGTAAATAGTGGAGAAAGTTTATTTTATTTTTTTTATTTTAAGAATTTAAATACTGCCTAATCCAAGGGTCAAGGTGGCTTACAAAAGAAACATTTATAAGCATTAAATGTAATCATATTGTTGCACTCAGGGGTGGACCCTTGTCCTGGGACAGTGAAGGAACACCTCCTGAAAGGGAACAGGAGGTAACTGCCCCCAGAGGGCAGAGCACTGGAGGAGACAGAGGCTGTGAAGAGCTTCACCACTGGAAGCCCAAGGTCCCCCCGGGAGGAGCCCGTAGGGACCCGGGCCACTTGGACATAGGTGGGCCTCGCAGGGTCTCCTGAGAGAATGAAAGTCTGGCATGCCCATGGACACAGGGGGAGTGCGATCGTGTTTGAAGATGGAGGCTGGTTGGAAGAAGGAGAACCAGAACAGAGTTGATGATGACAAGGCGAGGAACAGAGCCAGAATCTGGAGATGAGGTCAGGCAGGCAAAGGTCAAGATCCAGAGGTCAGTCTGAGGAATGGTCAGCAAAGCAGGGGTCAGGTACCAGAGGTCAGACGAGGTCAAAGGCAGCCTGAGGTCTAGAGGCAGGCGGCAGGCAGGCAGGTCAAGAGAAAGCTGAGGTCTTTGAGGCAGGTGGCAGGCAGGCAGGTAGGTCAGGAGAGAGCTGAGGTCAGTACCAGTAAGACAGTCCGAAGGTACTACCTGGGTAGACAGACAGATGAACACAGGAACAAGCAGGACGCAGGAACTAAGATGAAGGAACAAGTCAGGAACAGAACTGGAACAGAAGGATCCTGGAACGAGACTAGGAACAGGCAAGAGGCATTAACAAACACAGAGGCAATCTTAGAACATACCGACCTGATTGCCAAGGCAAGGAAGCATAGACAGGACCTTACTTATATTGAGGGATCATTCAGGGCATGCCTCGGAGCTAAGACCCGCCCTTGGCCCTACATGAGTCTGGGTGGTCTGTGCGCATGCGCGCGTAGGGGCGTGGCTAACATGGCAGAGGACGCTGAACCTTGGCGTGAGGCCTGGCGTGCAGTGGAAGGCCCGGCGACCACCACCGCGGCACATGGGGCCTGGCAGGGCTGGCAACTACCGCGAGGGAGGTCATCCTGGGTCCCGCTGTGAAACCATGAAGGTGAGCAGGCCCGTGGGCGGGACGGCCACAGGCGGGGCGTGTAACACATATGGCTTAAAACATAAACAGGTAACTAAAGTACATAACACTGAGTGTAATTGCTCCTGGGGAACATTTCCTGCTGAGTTAGACTACAAATTAGATGCTTCACAAAAAAAAAGTGTGCTTTCAGATTTTTTGCTGAATATCTTAATTTGGTTTGTTTGCAGAATAATGCAGGCAGATGGTTCCACCATGTTGAGCCCATGAAAGAAAATATTTTTTCTCTGCATCTTACAACTCTTATAACCCTGAAACTTGGTATATCCAAGAGACCTTGGCCTGCTGATCTTATATCTTAAGTTGTGAATTGATATTTGCTGGAGCATTCCCACTCATGGCTTTATGAATCATTGTGAGCAGTTTGATTTGAATATGTTGTTCAATGGGAAGCCAGTGTTGAGACAACAAAATAGGTGAGTTGTGATTATATTTAGATGTATCTGACAAGATATGAGCAGCTGTGTTCTGGATAGTCTGAAGAGCTTTTAAAGTTTATTTGGAAAAAAAACTAGGTGCATGGAATTCAGTTCTCAAGTTCTGAAATTACTAACAATTAAAGGACTGTTCTGAAGTTAGATGGTTCCAAATATGGTTTTCCATAGAATTCTTAACTTCCAAAATGATTCCTTTATCACTTTATTAACATGGGATTTGAATAAAATTTGTGAAACAAAATGAGCCCTAAATTTCTATACTCCCATACAAAAGCAATCAAATGCTCTTGGAAAGAGATATGAGAAGGGAGATGTGTTGGCTATGTTCTGCTATGATAGATCACCTTGGTTTTGAACAGATTTAGTGACTGTTATGACTCAGCTAGGTTTTAATTGCAGATAGGTAACTAGAGATTAAACCAGAATTGTTATTATCATCTTTTAAAGCCAGAAAGAAAACATATATATAATCCACATATAGACAATATTAAAGATCCAGAACTCCAAGAAGTTTAATTAATATATTGAACAAAATTGCTGATAGTGAAGCACCTTGAGTAACACCTGTAGATAGAGGATACCAAGATGATGATGATGATGATGATGAATCAATTCTTACATGTTGGGAGCGATTTGAGAGAAATGAAGTGTATCACTTGAGAACAAGTCTATTAATTCTTATCTGGGCAAGACAAGATAAAAGAATGGAATTGTCAAGTGTATCAAATGCTATGGAAAACATCTAATAGAACAAGAATTTAGATGGTACCATTATCAAAACCTATATGGATGATGTCAACACTTGATCTGAGAAGAAGTTTGGTGCTATACTAGGGTCAAAATCTAAATTGAAACAAATAAAAAATGCCTTGCTCATCAAGAAAAATTTGAAGTTGTTCCAAAATGGCAGTTTCAATTACTTTGGAGAGAAATGAAATGAAGGATTTGGGATGATAATTAGATATGTGAAGAATCAGATGAAGGTTTCTTGAGAAGAACCTCATAGAAAGTTTCAGGAAAATAACAGGAAATTTTGATCAAAGCATTAAGGCAGGGCAGCTTCTTTGTGAGAAGCAGAAAGAATGCAAGATATTTCACAATTATCTGATTCAAGATGTTGGTGCCCACTGGAATTCCAACTACATAATGCTGCAGAGGTTAGTACAGGTGCTCCTTCATGATTGTCTCTAGAAACAGGGATAGGTATACAATACGTTTGCTCAGTGAATGTGTCTCCTCAATAACAGGGGACATCGTGAGCCCTCATCACTAAAGGCTCAAACCAGAGTTCATAGAAAATCTGGTCTTTTTGAAAATTAATCTGCCTTTGCTTGGATTTCCAGAATTTGCATGCAAGTGAGATGAATGAAAGCACATTGAAAGCCTTACTGTCATTCTGCCTATCTACAATGCCCCAGCTGTACCATCTTAGGTCTTGCTGCCACCAATTTGCCTACCTGACATGCCCCAATGTAATACCTTATGGGTTTGGTGCCACTGTTCTGCCTACCTGCCATGCAATTGATATAATTCTTCTGCTACTGCTTTGTCTAACTGCCATGGCTTAAATGTACCACTTTAGGGATCTTTCTGCCACATGTCTATCTGCCATGCCCCTGATATTTATTTTATATATTTATTTAAATTATTTATTTTCTGCTTATATTAATGTTATTGTAAATGAATTGCAATTTTTCTTTAACATATACCACCTTAGGTATCTTACTGGCCACTAATCTGCCTCCCTGGGTAGTTGCCAGGTTCTTTTGGCCTGGATTGGCCACTGTTGGAAACAGGATGCTGGGCTTGATGGACCCTTGGTCTGACCCAGTATGGCATTTTCTTATGTTTCTTATATGATATACCATCTTAGTAGTCTTATTGCTACCTTTCCTAACTTCTATAGCAATTTTAGTTCCTCCATGCTATTTTCAGTTTTGATAACTTGTTTCTTTGTTCCTTATACTAGAGCATTTCCCCCCCAAAAAAGAAATAAACTTGAAAAAAATATACAAGTTTCTCCTCCTACCACATCATTTTACTGGTCCTCTACCTTACTGTTCATTGTACACCTCAAGGATTCCAGCCTAGTTCTTCCACTCTTCTTTTTTGGCTACACCAGGATGTTGTCCCCAAAAACCCTCAGTCAGAAGGAAAACATGCAGGCTCAACCAGAAACATACCAGGAGAGACCTTTGATATGTTGTGAATATTGGAAAGATTTCAGTAGAAAGAGATGTCTAATGCATTGCCAGCTACAAAGTATGGGAAAAACTTTCTTAGTAAAGCCATTGTCATGTTCTGATTGTGACAAAAGTTTCAATCAGAAAGCAGATTTCACAAGTAACCCAAAATTCCACATAGCAGCAAAATCAAATTCATGTAGGTAATGTAATAAAGTTCTGTAACAAAAGTGATCCTAAAGACAGATCATTTTCTTGTACTAAATCTAACAAGTGGAAAATGCTTCAAAAGGAGGGCAGAATTTCCCATGCCACATTCCTTAATGCTATACTACTTATCTTTCGTCTTAGGGGTCTTTTTCCACTCAATATTGCTGCCATACCCAGACTTTGTATCTTGTGGGTCTTGTTGTCATTCCTCCTTGTTATCATACCACAGACTCTACCCTTTCAGGGCATTCTTGCCACTGTGGGGGATTGCTTTGCACTTCTCATAGTGTCTAGGTATATTTATGCCACTCTTTGTGCTGCTTTGTCCCTCTGGGTATTTCCTGCCACCTTTTCTACTTTGTTCCCCCTTCATGGTGCTTTTGTTGTCGTTGCCACTAGTGCCACTTTGCCTTTCATGCTGCCCTTGAAAGTTCATGTTACTATTATTGGTTTCCTATTTTGAAGTCTTGGACAGTCATTCCCACTCTTGCTGCTTTTTGCTCCTCTTATGGAGGCTCAGAGATTTCCTGCAACTGCTGGTACCTTTATGCCCTTTTACAGGGCCTTAGGATATTCATGCCACTTTTGATTTTACTTTGCCACAGTCTTGATCCGTTGGAATGCCTTCTCCCTTCTGATGATCTATATCTATCTATATCTATCTATATCTATCAGGAGCCCCCTCCTGACCCCCCCAAGGCTTGCCAATAATCCCTGGGGGTCCAGCAAGGGTCCGAAAGCGATTTCGTTTTCGGCTGCCAGTAACCAAAATGGCGCCGATAGCCTTTGCCCATACTATGTCACAGAGGCTTTCGGCGCCATTGGTCAGCTCCTGTCACATGATAGGAGCACAAGATGGCGCCGATGGCCATGTGACAGGGGCTGACCAATAGCGCCGAAAGCCCCTGTGACATGGTCGTTCGGGCTATTCGGCACCATTTTGGCGCGCGGCTTGCACTGGCACGAACTAGGGCACGGAGGGCATGGCAAATGGAAGCCGGGACTCCGCTGGACCACCAGGGATCTTGGTAAGTCTTGGGGAGGGATCGGGGGGTGGTGTATTATAATTAATTTAAATTTGGGGTGGTTTTTAATAAAAAAAAATAATTTTTGCCCCTCTCCCCAGGCAAACCCGAAAACGAATTTTCCCCCGAATTGCGGGGAAAATTTCATTTCCGGTTTCGGGGGCTCCGAAATAACGGCGTTTATGTCGTGTTTCGGATACTCCGAAACAGAAACGAATTAGGAAATTTCGTTAAATTTCCTAAATAGGGCGAAAAACGAACCACATCTCTATTAAGTAATGCTTACTATGAGGATAAGTTAGCTGGATATGCCAATCTAGCTAATTTAGAAATCTATCTAAATGTTGAATATCTACCTGTATGTATATTGGTCTCTGCTTGGAGATAAATCTATTCTGAAGTTTCCTAAAGACAGAGAAAAGGAAACTGTTCTCAAATGATAAACATATAACACTAATTTAAATTAGTTTTGAAGTTTTAGAAACAATTCCTGAATCAATGTGTAAAGCTTCTCTTGAAAAAGTAAAATTTTATGGCTAAGGAATTTAAAGGTACTCTGTAATGACAGAGATATCTGTAAAGGAAAAAGATAGAGAAAAATTAGTTTGAAAGAAAACTTTGTTGAAAGCAAATTAACAAGCAGAGACAATGAAAAAGTAGGAATTCACTTAAGTTAAGATTGAAAGAGAATAACATTTTATTGGACCTGCTGGGACTTATTTAGTCATGAAAAAAGTGAATGTATTACTGAGCCTGTTTAAAAATAAAGGGAGAAAATGTCACATGGGTTTCCTTTCAGGGTGAGGAAGGTATGAATCCAGAGGAGACCAGGATCCTTAGTAGCTATGTTAATTTGCTTGAAACAAATGGATAAAACATAACAAATGGGCCCCTATTTGTTTTATTTATCAGTCCACAAAACAACTGAACTGACAAAATATTCAACTCATTAGATACATTTTCCCATTCATTTCTATTGCCCATTGAAGTCTATGGCTCTGCAACAAAAGATAGGCATTGGCAGTTGCAGCTAATTTTTCTCTTCACTAGGTAAGGTTCTGAATGGGAGATATTGTGGGGAGTTGCAGCAGTGTTAGTAAATTTTTGCCTCAGTCTATCTGAGCTCCAGAGGGGTAAGTACCAAGCAGTAAAGAAACACTGAAGGAGAGTCTATACTAGCCTGCTAGTATTTTTGGTTGGTGTTTTGTTTTGTGTTTGGAGTCTGTCAGCACTAGTACACAGCACTGGATGCAGCACACATACAAACTGTATTGTTTATATGTGTGTGTGAGACAGAGGGTTCTCTGAACACAGTAGAGTGGCACTCTACGTGGGATTACAGTTATGGTACCAATAAATAGAACATTCATTGTAATATCCAGATATCTAGTAGGCATTAGGCAAATTCCATTGAACAAATTCTATCTTGGGATGCTTCATAAGTGTCTGATTCAAAATGTTGACACCTGTAGGAATTCCATCTATATCATGCTGCAGAGGTTAGTGGATCTGCAGATACTAAAGAGAGAGATGATGAGGTTGTGTCTGCAGATCCACTTACCTCTGCAGCATGATATAGATAGAATTCCTACAGGTGTCAACATTTTGAAACAGACACTTGTGAAGCATCCCATGATAGATTTTGTTCAATGGAATTTGCCTAATGCTTACTAGATATCTGGATATTACAATGAATGTTCTATTTATTGGTACCATAACTTTAATCAGGTCCCCCCGAACCACAACAAATTAGGCAATTTCGTTGAAATTTCGTTGAAATTGCCTAATTTGTTGAAATTGCCTAATTCGTTATAAATGAATGCACATCTCTAGTGGAGAATGGATTCCTGGTAGGGAACAGGAAGTACCTGCCCACAGGGGGTGGAGCACAGGAGGAGACAGAGGCTAGTATGAGCTTCACCAAGAACCCTCTGGGTGGAGCCCGTAGGGACCCAGCCGCTTGGACTTAGCTGGGCCTTGCAGGGTCTCCCGGAGAGGTATTAGAGAGGTGTGTCCACGAACAGCAAGGGAGCACGGTCAGACTTCATGCTGTTGGTCTGGAGGAGCAAGGAAGGCCGGAACAGCGTAGGCGATGACAAGGCAAGGGACAGAGCCAGAATCAGGAGACGTGCTCAACAAGGCAGGATTCAGGTTCCGGAGGTCAGACAAGATCACAAGACAGGCAGAGGTCAGGATACAGGCAGCAGACGGAAAAGTCAAGGAACAGGCTGAGGGCAGTACCAAAGAGACAGTCTGAGGGTACTACCTGTGGAGACAAACAGACAGATGCAGGAACAGAAGGATGCTGGAACAGAAGGACACTGGAACAAGACTGGAACAGAAGGATGCTGGAACAGATGGACGCTGGAACAAGGCTGGAACAAGACTGGAACAAGACTGGAACAAGACAATGAATGCAGAGGCAAACTACTACACTTACAGTGCCGACCCAATTGCCAAGGCAAGGAAGTGCAGGCAGGGACTTCCTTATATTGTTCCATCAATCAGGGTGCGCCGCAGAGCTAGGACCCACCCCTGGCCCTACAAGAGACCGGGCGGTCCGCGCACATGTGCGTAGGCGCATGGCCAATGCCACTGGAGATACCAAACTCCGGCGTGAGGCCTGGTGCGCAGTGGAAGCCACCACGGGATGCCGAGGCCTAAAGGAGCTAGCGGCTGCCGCTGGGGAGGCCGACCCATGACCTGCAGAGGAGCTAGTGAGGTGAGCAGGCCCGTGTGCGAACCGGGCTTGGACGGGGCACAGAACAGTACCCCCCCCCCCCTTCTAGGCCTCCCTCTACGTGGCCATGGCTTGTCAGGATAGGTCCTATGGAAGGCTTTAAGGAGTTCTTTGTCGAGAATGTTGTGGGAAGTTTCCCACGAGTTCTCCTCAGCCCCATAACCCTCCCAGACTAAGAGGTACTCCCATCTACCTCGACGCCAACGGATGTCAAGGACCGCTCTTACCTGGAGTGATGAGTCTGGTTCGGTAGAGATCCATGGAGGTGAAGGAACTCTACAAGAGGGCCAGGAGAGGACCAAAGGCTTCAACAGCGAGACATGGAATGTGTTATGGATGCCCATGGCACTTGGTAGCTAGAGCTGATAAGATATTGCTCCCACTCTTTGAAGCACTGAAAACGGGCCAATATACTTGGGAGCCAGGCAATGAGAAGGTAGTCTCAACCTTATGTGTCGGGCGTTTAACCACATCTTCTGACCAGGATGGAAGAGTGAAGCAGGGCATCTATGGGCATCAGAAGTACACTTGGAGCATTCAGCGGCCTGGGTAAGGTGCTCTTGTCCATGAATCCACACATGGTGAATGGTGTGGGCCATGAATTTCGTGGCTGGAGAAGGAACAGTCAGAGGAACTGGAAGTGGCAGCTGAGGTTGTCGTCCGAATACCACAGAGAACGGAGATACATCGGTGGCAGCAGTGACGTGGGTATTATGTAACAACTCAGCCCAGGGTAGCAAATGAGACCAGTTGTCCTGCTGGTCATTCACGTAGGAACGAAGGAATGTTTTCAAGATCCAATTGGTCCCTTCAGCTTGACCATTGGCCTGTGGGTGATAGGCCGACGTGAAATTCAAGGTAATATTAAACTTCTTGCATAAAGAGCGCCAGTACTTGGTGGCAAACTGTGGTCCTCAATCGGATATTATTTCCTTTGGGAGTCCATGGAGACGGAAAATGTGTTTCAGGAAAAATTTTGCTAGTTCTGGGGCTGATGGGAGACCCGGCAAGGGAATAAAGTGACCCATTTTTGAAAAACGGTCGATGTTGACCCAAATTACAGTATTGTTCTGGGACAGAGTCAGGTCTGTGATGAAGTCCATTGAGATGATGGACCATGGCTCGGTAGGTGCTGGAAGCAGCTGGAGTAGGCCCCAAGGCCTTCCAGTAAGTGGCTTCTGTTGGGCGCAGATGGGACATGAATCCACATAGTTATGAGAGTCTTGCACCATGCTGGGCCACCAGTAATATCTCCGCAACATCTCTAGGGTTCTGGTACGACCCGGGTGTCCTGCCAACTTCGAATCATGGGCCCATTTCAAAACTCATTCACGCAATCTACGTGGAACGACAGTTTTCCCCACTGGAACTGTGGTGGTCATGGCAAGGGATACGCAGGTAGGATCTATGATGTGTCTGGGAACATCAGGGACATCCTCTGGATCAAAGGACCTTGATAGTGCATCAGCACAGAGGTTCTTGGGACCTGGGCGATAATGTAGGATGAAATTGAACCATTCAAAGAAGAGCGCCCATCAGACTTATTTATTTATTTATTTATTTATTTATTTAAAACATTTTATATACCGGCATTCATTGTGGACATCATGTCGGTTTACAGTCAACAAGTTAAGTTTGGAAAATTACATTTTAACAGGGAAGTTCAAACTGGGAGAGGGGGTAACGATAGGCAGCTAAGAAAAGACAGGGTAAACAAAACAAGGATCCTCGCGGTGAGGAGATGGATTGTAAAAAAAACAAAAAAAAAACATAGTTCCTCAATATGAGAAAAAGGGAATAGACGTATTGTGGTCTACATTGGCATGGGTTGATGACTTTTTATTCTGGGTAAGCTTGGTTGAACAACCATGTTTTCAATTTCTTTTTGAAGTTGTTCATACAGGGTTCAAGGCGTATGTCAGGAGGTAGTGTGTGCCAGTGGGTGGGACCTGCAATCGAGAGAGCACGGTCGCGCAAGGAGGGCAACAGTAGGGTGCCAGCTTTTGCCGTTCTGGTGGGTCGACTGGACTTAGGAGTTGTAAAAGGGAGGTCTAACCAGTTGGAGTTGTGCGTGTGGATTGTTTTGTGGATTATGGTGAGTGTAGATAATGCGTGATGTAATGGGGAGCCAGTGTAAGTCTCTGAGGATGGGGGTGATGTGATCATATTTGCGGGAGTTTGAAATGAGTCTCGCTGCAGCATGTTGTAGCATTTGTAGGGGTTTATTGATAGAGTAGGGGAGTCCAATGAGTAAGGCATTGCAGTAGTCCAATTTGGAAGTAATGGTGGCTTGGATAACTGTACAGAAATCATGGGTGTGTAGGAGAGGTCTCAGTTTTTTGAGCACATTAAGTTTGAAAAAGCAGGCTTTGAGTATAGAGTTTACGTAGTTCTTCATGCTTAATTGATGGTCGAGGATGACTCCGAGGTCCCTAACAAAGGGTTGTGTAGAGGGGAGGTTGGGTTTAGTAGTGTAAGGCAGAGGAGAGGAGGCGGATGAGTGGGGGTAGATGAGTAGCAGCTCCGTTTTGTTCGTATTGATGGCAAGATGGAGATTAATGAGAAGGGAGTTAATGGCTGTGAGGCATTTCTCCCAGTGTTCGAGGGCATCAGCAAGAGTTCTGTATAGGGATGATGATCTGAACGTCATCAGCGTACAGGTAGAACTTGAGTTTAAGGTCAGAGAGGAGGTGGCATAGGGGAGTGATATAAATGTTGAAGAGGGTGGGAGAAAGTGAGGAGCCTTGGGGGACTCCCTGCTGGAGGGGTTAGGGGTGGATGTGGCGTTCCCGATTTTAACGGAGAACTTTCTGTTAGAGAGGAAGGATTTAAACCAGGCAAGAGCAAGACCTGAGATGCCAATGTTTTCCAGAAGGGTTAGAAGATGATGATGGCTAATGGTGTCGAAGGCTGAAGAGATGTCGAGGAGGGCAAGGAGGTAGCTGTGGCCTTGACCCATGCCTCGGAGGAGATGGTCAGAAAGAGAGAGAAGTAAGGATTCAGTGTTAAAGTGTTTCCAGAATCCAAATTGTGATGGGTGGAGGATCAGATGGTCTTCGAGATAAGCCATGAGTTGTGAGTTGACAACTCTTTCCAACCATGAGTTGTCAACTCACAACTCATGGTTGGAGATTGGGCGGAAGTTGGAGGGATCTTTGGGGTCAAGTGAGGGTTTCTTGAGGAGGGGGTCTGACTACTGCGTGCTTGAGTGCATCTGGAATGGACCCATGCTCCATACAGCAGTTGATGATGTCTGCTATGGCTTTGACTATAGCGTGAGGAACGGCTAGTAGTGCTTTGGAGGGTATAAGGTCTTCTGGATGGGAGGAGGGTTTGAGCTTTTTGATGATAGCTTGGATTTCTATGGTGGAGGTAAAGTCAAGAGCGGGCATTGAAGGTTGGCAGGGGGTGGGAGGGGCAGGCAGGATGGGTGAGGGTCTGTTCGAGGATGGGGGGAATCTTTTTAGGAGGGTTGCAATTTTGTTGTAGAAGTATTTGGCTAGTTCCTCGCATTTGGCGGAGGCATCATAGTCCGGTGTGGTAAGAGAGATAGGGGTGGTGAGACTTGAGACATAGGAAAAGAGTATTTTGGGGTTGAATCTGAGGTCATGGATTTTTTTAGCGTAATAGTCTCGTTTATGTTTTTGGGTGGAGATTCTGTAGTTGTGGAGAGCTGATTTGAAAATGGCGAAGTTTCGAGGGGTCTGGTCTTTGCGCCATTGTCTCTCCCATTGCCTTAGAGTCGTTTTTAAGCTTCTGAGTTCTGGAGTGTACCATGGGTTGGTAGGTTTTGAGGAGTTTCTTATAACTTTGTTGGAGACTGGGCAAAGTTTATTGGCGATGTCTCCTGTGAGGTTATTCCAGGATGCAAGTGCTGTATCCGGATCTGAGCAGTTTAAATTGTGTAGTGAGGTAGTTAGTGCATTCGCCATGTCGATACTAGTGGGGAATTTTCTGAATGTTACGGTCTTACTGTTATTGTTGTTGCTGGGGGGGGGGGGGGGGGTGTTGATGGAGAGCTGGCCCTCTATCAGAAAGTGGTCAGACCATGGTATAGGGGTGGAAGTGGGATGGTTGGTGACTTGGATGGCGGAGTTGATAAACATTAAGTCTAAAGGGTGTCCAGCCTTGTGTGTGGGGGATGTAATGATTTGCTGGAATCCTAAAGCCTGTATGGATTGTAGTAGGGATTCACATGAGGTAGTTTGAGGGAGGGAATCAACATGGAGGTTAAAATCTCCAAGGATGACGGAGGGGATGTCAGGTTTTATCCAATCTACAATGAATTCGATTAGAGGAGAAGGGTCAGCTTCTAGGTAGGTGGGAGGGGCATATATCAAACAGATTTGCAGGGCAGTTGATCTGAAAAGGCCTATTTCTAACCTGGGGGGGGTGGCTATGGGGATGGGTTTGAGGTTTAGAGATTTCTTGGCCGCTAGCAGGAGGCCTCCCCCTCTATTTTTGGGTCTGTGGATTGAGAAGAATTCGTATGAGGAGGTGGGGAGTTGGTTAATGAGGACAGTATCGGAGTCTTTAAACCAAGTCTCCGTCTACTTGTCTAGGATTCAAGAGTTGAGCTTCTTTCAGGTGCTCAAGATTCTTATGATCGGTGAAAATGATAAATTTATGATGCGTCCCTTCCAACCAGGGGCACCACTCTTGGAGCGTCAACTTGACAACGAGAAGTTCTCGATCACCAATGGTGTAGTGCTGCTCTGTAGGAGAGAACTTGTGGGAGTAGAATGAACAAGGTATCAATTTACCCTTTGGAGAAAACTGACTTAGGATGGCTCTGGCTCCAATTGCGGAGGCGTCGACTTCAATGATGAATGGACATCTTGGGTCTGGATGCTGAAGGCAAAGGGCTAGAACAGAAGACTTCTTTTAACATCTGAATGGCGGCTTGTGCTTTGGGTGTCCACACATGAGTGTTAGCTCCTTTCTCGGTCATGGCAGTGAGTAGAGCAGCTAGGGTAGAGTAATTGGCAATGAAGCTTCGGTAATAGTAAAACCAAGGAAACGTTGTAAGGCCCGTAGGCCTACTGGCTGGGCCAGTCTCGGATCCCTTGGACTTTCTCTGGATCCATGGAGAAACCTCAATCGGATATGATGTACCCTAGGAAGGGTAAGCAATTTCACTCGAAGAGGCATTTATCTAACTTGGCATATAGATGATTTTCTCTTAGACGTTAGAGGATGATCCGAACATGATCTCGATGGGACTCAAGGTCTTTGGAAAAGATCAGGATGTCGTCAAGATATACAACTGCGAATGAGTGCAAGAGGTCTCGGAGGATTTTGTTCATGAGCCGTTGAAAGACCGCTGGGGCATTGCATAGTCCAAAGGCCATCACTGTATATTCATAGTGACCATCCCTCGTATTGAATGCAGTTTTCCAGATATCTTCGGGTTGGATGCATACCAGATTGTACGCACCCCTTAGATCCAACTTGGTGAAGATCCGAGTCCCTTGAAGGCGGTCAGACAGCTCACTGATAAAGGACAGGGGGTAACGGTCTTTGCAGGTTATGGCATTGAGCCCTCTGTAATCCATACAAGGGCGGAGACTGCCGTCCTTCTTGACAAAGAAGAAGCCCACTCCAGTAGGAGAATCAGAGGGATGAATGAACCCTTTTCTAGGTTCTCTTTGATATACTCAGACATGGCTAGTGTTTCTGGGTGAGACAATGTGTAAGTTCTGCCCTTGGGAGGTGTTGTGCCTGGCAGAAGCTCTATGGAGCGAATGAACTTGCATAACGGAAGCAAGGTATCCGCCTTCTGTTTTGAGAAGACATCTTCGAACTCAACATACTGAATAGGCAAACCAGATAGAGTGGTAGACTTCATGATCGAGACTGCAGGGGATACTTGATGTAGGCATGGCTTCTGGCATTGGGAACCCCACTGTACCAACTGCAGGGAATGCCAATCGAACTGGGGATCGTGGACCTGGAGCAGCTACAAAGGCAAAAAGTGTGCAAGACGCGTAGAACTTGTTAAAAAATACCATCTTAGAAGCACAGTCCAGATGTATTCCATACATTAAGAAAGGTGGAAGGAAGGCAAAATGATTACCAGCAAGTTTAAAAGTTGAGGTGAAAGAGGCTATTTTAGCCAAAAGATCTTCATTCAAAAATTGGAAGAAGTATCCAACAGAAGAAAATAGGATAAAGCATAAGCATTGGCAAATGAAATATAAGACATTGATAAGACAGTCTAAGAGAGAATTTGAAAAGAAGTTGGCCATAGAGGCAAAAACTCATAGGAAAAACTTTTAAAAATATATCCAAAGCAGAAAACCTGCAAGGGAGTCAGTTGAACCATTCGATGATTGAGTGGTTAAAGAGGCACTTAGGGAAGATAAGGCCATTGCGGAAAGATTAAATGATTTCTTTGCATTGGTGTTTACTGAAGAGAATGTTGGGGAGATACCCATTCCAGAGAAGGTTTTCATGGGTAATGATTCAGATGGACTGAACCAAATCATGATGAACCGAGAAGATGTGGTAGACCTGAATGACAAACTGAAGAGTAGTAAATCACCTGGACTGGATACCATACATCCCAAAGTTCTGAAGGAACTAAAAAATGAAATTTCAAACCTATTAATAAACATTTGTAACCTATCATTAAAATCATCCATTGTACCTGAAGACTGGAGGGTGGCTAAAATAACCCCAATATTTAAAAAGGGCTCCAGGGGAGATTCTGGAAAATACAGACCAGTTACCCTGACTCCAGAGCCAGGAAAAATAGTGGAAAGTGTTCTAAATATCAAAATCACAGAAAATATAGAAAGACATGGTTTAATGGAAGAAAGTCAGCATGGATTTACCCAAGGCAAGTCTTGCCTCACAAATCTATTTCACTTTTTTGAAGGGGTCAATAAACATGTAGATAAAGATGAACTGGTAGATGTAGTGTATTTGGATTTTCAGAAGGCATTTGATAAAATTCCCCATGAGAGGCTTCTAGGAAAAGTAAAAAGTCATGGGATAGGTGGCAATGTCCTTTCATGGATTACAAACTGGTTAAAAGACAGGAAACAGAGAGAAGGATTAAATGGACAATTTTCTCAGTGGAGGGGAGTAGGCAGTGGAGTGCCTCAGGGATCTGTTCTGGGAACCGTGTTTTTCAATATATTTATAAATGATCTGGAAATGAATACGACGAGTGAGGTAATGAAATTTGCAGATGATACAAAATTATTCAGAGTAGTTAAATAACAAGCGGAGTATGATAAATTGCAGGAAGATCTTGTGAGACTGGAAAATTGAGCAACCAAATGGCAGATGAAATTTAATGTGGATAAGTGCAAGGTGATGCATAAAGTTAAAAATAACCCATGATTTAGTTATACAATGTTAGGTTCCATATTAGGAGCTACCACACAGGAAAGAGATCTAGGCATCATAGTGTATAATACTTTGAAATCATCAGTTCAGTGTGCTGCAGCAGTAAAAAAACAAACAAACAGAATGTTGGGAATTATTAGAAAGGGAATGGTGAATAAACGGAAAATGTCATAATGCCTCTGTATCACTCCATGTTGAGACTGCACCTTGAATACTGTGTACAATTCTGGTCGCCACATCTTAAAAAAGATATAGTTGCTATGGAGAAGGTACAGAGAAGGGTGACCAAAATGATAAAGGGGATGGAAAAGCTCCCCTATGAGGAAAGACTTGGAGAAGAGACGGCTGAGGTTGGATATGATAGAGGTGTTTAAAATCATGAGAGTTCTAGAATGGGTAAAAGTGAATCAGTTATTTACTCATTCAGATAACAGAAGGACTAGGGGGCACTTCATGAAGTTAGCATGTAGCGCATTTAAAACTAATCTGCAAAAGTTCTTTTTTACTCAGCACACAATTAAGCTCTGTAATTTGTTGCCAGCTGATGTGGTTAATGTAGTTAGTGTAGCTGGGTTTAAAAAAGGTTTGGATAAGTTCTTGGAAGAGAAGTCCATTACCTGCTATTAATTAAGCTGACGTAGAAAATAATCATTGCTATTACTAGCATCTGTAGCATGTGATAGACTGTTTTTGGGTACTTGCCAGGTTCTTATGGCCTGGATTGTCCACTGTTGGAAACAGGATGCTGGGCTTGATTAATCCTTGGTCTGACCCAGTATGGCATGTTCTTATGTTTTTATGTTCTTAAGTATTTTGCTCAGCTAGTGGCTACAGTGCATGCTGATGCATGCAACACACAGAAAAAGCAAAGAATGATTATATTGCTATACTAGGTATGTGACTGATTACTGGTAAAACAGAAGTAAAAGTGTGAATGCACTAGTAATTTAAATGCAGTAGCAAAATAAAATAATACACACAGTGGCTGGGTGTACCTGTGGTGGTAACTGGTGCATACCTACTTCACTCTTTGTGGACGCACTGATGTATCTAACAGACACAGTCCCAGACAAAGAGAGTTAAAACAACCTCTCTATGTGAGATACTTTGGCAGGAGTCAGCTACGTTGCTGGTACTATGCTGGTTAGCAACATGTTCACAATTTAATAAAGAACTACAAACATATCCAGTGCCAGCCAGGCAGACTAGAGTGACATCCCCCTAAAGGGAAGGGAATGCTGGAGAACACTAGCCTTCCTCTAAGTCAGTAGCAGTCATGCAGTGAGATGTTCATTTTCACAGTTTGTTTGTTTTTTTTAACACAGTGTGACAGCAGCTAACAGCAAACAGGATTAGAACTGATGGATTGTTTCTAATCTTGAACCAAAGCACTGTTGATACAGAAGATTGTAGTTATTAGGGATGTGAATCGTTTTTCAACGATTAAAATTATCGTCCGATAATGTTAATATCGTCTTAAATCGTTATAGAACACGATACAATAGAAATTCTAACGATTTATCGTTAAAAATCGTTAAATCGTGTTAGTGCGCACTAACGGGTGTTAGTGCGCACTAACTCCCAGTTAGTGCGCACTAACTCGATTTAGTGCGCACTAACTGAAAATGATACAAATAAACACTTTCCAGGTCACTGAAGGTCAGTTAGGAATGAATATGTGTTCCTATTGGCTGGCTGCCCTCTTATCTATTGATGTTACCAAGGTTACCACTGAGGTGATGGTTGGGGGGATGGGAAATGGAACTGGAAACTAACGAACACCAACAGAAAATGAAACAAAGTGTTTACACTTCCCAGGTCAGTAAAGGTCACTTAGGAATGAATATGTATTCCTATTGGCTGGCTGTGCTCTTATCTATTGATGTTACCAAGGCTAACACTGAGGTAATGGTTGGGGGGATGTGAAAATGGAAACAGTTGGAAGCTTGACAAAAAAAAGTAATGTAATGATCAGCACTCACGTGACTAGAACTTGTTTGTTTATTATTTTTGTTAGCAGGCACCTGAAATGCTAGTGCATGTTGAATTTGCCAATCACTGTGCATTTTAGAAAGGTGGTCCTGGGAGATCACGTGATGTGGTGAGCTGGTCGGACGTCTCCTCACCAGCTCCGGGGCCCACTTCACATACCGCGTTGCATCTGCATGTGAAAAACCCACGAACGAGATACAAACTTAGCTGGCGAGAAGCGCACATGTCCATAACCCGCTATATGAACAAATTGAACACCCCGATGACATCTAAAGGAGGTAAAAAGGAGAAAGAAAAACCGAGGACTACCTCCCCCAAGATGGCGGCCGCGGGCGAGGGAGGGCTCTCTCAGCCCTCTTCAGGGCTCACCATCGACGATATTAAAGTGGCAATTTGCGAAGCTCTGGACGAAAAATTAAACCATATTACCACGCAGATGGGGGAGATCAAAGAGACACTGGCCGAGTTGACCCCTCGTATCGATCACATGGAAAACCGCATCTCCAGTGTAGAAGACGACGCACTTCAAACTGAGCGTAAAATGGCGGACACGGAAAAACAACTCAAACAATTGCACGCAAAAGTAGAGGAACTTGAAAACAGAGCTAGACGGGAGAACCTACGTTTCTTGGGCTTCCCGGAGAGTGTGGAAGAGAAAACATTGAGCACAGTTTTAACTGAGTGGCTACCGGAGGTTCTTAAGCTCCCGCATTTGAAGGACAAATTGATCGTCGAGAGGGCCCATCGACTAGGGGCAAGGAAGGACGGCCAGGCGCGTCCTCGTTTGGTCATCGCTAAGATTCATAACTATGCCCATAAGGCGGAAATATGGCGGGCTTCTCGCAACATTAAGGAACTGGAACACCACGGGCATAAAATACGCATTTTTCAGGACTTCTCGGCGGAGGTCTCTGAAATGCGCCGCAGTTTCTCCCCCATGTGCACCCGCATGCATAACCAGGGCATAAAATTCTCCCTGCTCTATCCGGCCCGGCTACGCATTTGGCATGAGGACAAAAGCCATCTCTTCGAGGGGCCGGAGGCAGCAAAAGTTTTTCTCGACAAGCTCAAGCATCCATAAATAGTCTCCATGTCATGGCGAGGCCGGCGAGGGAGGAAACAGGTTTTGTTGAAAAAAAAAAAAAAAGGAGTTTTTGCTGTTCCCGGCGCACGAGTACCATCATCCACCTTGAATTTCCTCTTGTCGCCCCATCAGCTAACATGGCAGACGAGCAGTACTGAGGAGGGAGCTCGGATGCTGAGCCAACAGTAGCCGACGGGTGGCTTTCCTTTTCTTTGGTGGGGATAAGCGGAGAGCGACGCCGTACCCATAAACAAAAACAGAGAGGGGAAACAAAAGATGGAAGGCGAAATTAAAAATTGGACCCGGGCTCCCCACGTTAAAGGTTTGTTAGCGAAGCGCAGTCTTGGGCGTGGGGAGCACTCCCCGGGAGTTTCCTCGGGGGAGGCCCGGGGGTGCCCGCCCGGGGGGGGATTCGTGCACTTGACTGGCAGTTTTGGGCCTCGCGAGTGCGGAGCATGTTCCCTGGAGGTGAGCTGTCTGTTTTGTGCGCTTCGTCTACTACCCCTTCTTCGCGAAGTCGGATATTCTAAACAGCATACCTGTCGCTGGTGGCCCACGCCCGGACTAGGGGGCCGTCTCCCATAACCTTCGGAGAGCGTGCCGAGAGAGGATAATACACGCGGACTGAGGCCGAAAATCCCCTAGGAGCCAGAGCGATGGCGACACTCGGGAGCCACAGTTTGGGTATGCTCCTGAGCCATAGTCCAAACAGGCGCGCTGACTTTAAAAAAAAAAAAAAAAAAAAAACCCGGTTATGTTATCGAAATGCAGGTGTTTAGGTTTTGTTCGCATTAGGTGAAGTGGTACCCCCGGACACATTAATCGGGTCTCCACGTCTCCAGTTAGAATTGGAGACATGTTGTTCATGTTTCGTTTGAGATTGGGGGACAGGGGGGGGGGAGGGGGAGGGGGAGGGAACGGGAGGCAGGGGGGGAGGAATGGACGGTAGGGGACTGTTGATTCATATGACTTTGATGTGGTGGGTTGGATTAGGTGCTTTGCTTGAACTCTGGGAACGAAGGGACCAGGCACAGGGAGGGGGGACAAACCCTCCCTATATGGAGGCTGGTGGATGGGGCGTAGTGCAGGGAAGGCCAGGCTGGGGGCCGACCCTAGGGATGGGTTTCTTTTACCAAATTCAACTCGAATCCCTCTTATGTGAGCTTGGGTAATGCCACATCTGGTATCGTGGAACGTTAATGGGTTGGGCACCCCAGTAAAACGTAAAAAAGTGTTGGCACATTTGAAACGGTTGAATGCGGATGTGGCCTGTATTCAAGAGACCCACCTCACAAAAATTGAAAGTCAAAAATTACAAAGGGATTGGGTGGGCACCTGTATCTATGCTGAAGCGCAGCATCGCAAGGCAGGGGTGGCCATATTAGTGAACAAAAACATACATTTTCAAGTGGTCCAGACTATTGCAGACCCTGCTGGCCGATATCTTATTGTGATGGGCAACTGGAACAACAAACCGGTGACTATTTGCAATATCTATGCTCCAAATGTATATAATCAGGGGTTTTTTGAGAACATATGTAATTTACTTCAGATACACGTTCACGGCACGCAATATGTGGTGGGAGATTTTAATGGTGTACATGATGTTTCCTTGGATAAAAGCGCTTCCACGCTGCCACCTAAAGGGGGAAGTCTAAAGGGAGTCGCCTACTTATGTCGCTATCTTGACCTTCTCGATGTTTGGAGAACTCTCCACCCAAATGAGAGGGACTACACCCATATCTCGAGGTCCCACCACACCTTCTCCCGTATTGATTACATCCTGGTTTCCAGACGGGAGTTTTTCACAATTTCCAAAGCCCAGATAGAACCCTTCGCTATCTCAGACCACACCCCTATTTCCATCCAGATCACTTCTCCCGGAACCACAAATGGGCACCGTATATGGCGCTTTCCCCATTTTTTGAGGGATGATTCTCGTTTTAAGGCATTCCTCAAAGAGCGATGGCTAGATTATGCCAAAAATAACAAACAACACATCACTAACATACACCTATTTTGGGACACAGCAAAGGCCGTCCTCCGCGGTGAAATTATCTCGTATGTTCATGCCCGTAATAAAAGCATAAATCAATCTATTTTAGACCTTGAAGCCCGACTTGGAACGGCAAAAAAGACAATGATCCACCGAAATACTGAAGAACATAGGAAGGCATTTTATAGTATTTTGGGACAGTTGAATACTCTACTGGATACGAGAGCACAAGCTTATTTGTGGAAGGGCCAGCAATCTCTTTTTAAATTCGGTAACAAACCCAGCCGTTTGCTGGCACATTTAATAAAACCGCAGAGAAAAAAATCCTTTATCACTAGCTTACAATCCGACACTGGGGGAGAGGTGCATAGTGAGCCCGAGATTACTGAGCTATTTAGACAGTTTTATAGTACCTTGTATACTTCTGAGGCCCCACCAGATGAGACCGCGGAGACTGAATTCTTTAAGGATGTTAAAATACCCATGATTTCAGCCTCACAACGCGATTTTCTGAACCGCCCACTTCAAACATTTGAAATCACGCAGGTAATTTCGGCCGCCCAGCCGGGAAAATCCCCCGGCCCCGATGGGTTCTCCTATGATTTCTACAAAATTTTGTCAGAATATATCGGGGAGCACTTGACATGCTACTTTTCAGAGGGATTGGAAAAAGGTAGTTTTCCTCCGCTCTTCAATGAGGCGCACATAATAGTGCTCCCAAAACCAGGGAAAGATCCGAAACACACGGCCTCATACAGACCCATATCGCTCTTGAATTGCGATTTAAAAATACTCGCCAAGGTCTTAGCGGAGAGACTGAAGATCCTTCTCCCCAGTTTGATCTCCCACCAACAAACGGGTTTTGTGAGGGGCCGAAAACCGGCTCCGACTATTGTAAAACTGATAACAGCCATGACAATTTGCCAAACCCAAAATATCCCGGCGCTGGTCGTGGGCTTTGATTCAGAAAAAGCCTTCGACCGAGTGGCGTGGCCGTACCTTTTCTCTGTTCTCTCTAGATTCGGGTTGAGAGGCGAGTTCATGCACTATCTATCTTTATTATATACACATCCCGTGTCCCACATGCTGGTCAACGGTCACTTATCGGAGGGCATCGCTATTCAGAGGGGAGTGCGTCAGGGCTGCCCCTTATCCCCTTTGCTATATATCTTGGCCCTCGACCCCCTTTTACGGAAGATTGAGGGTAGTACGTACGTGAAGGGCTTCGGAGGGCCAAACCATATATTTAAAATAGCGGGGTTCGCGGATGACCTCCTAGTATACCTCACACAACCCTCGACATCCCTGCCGGCGGTGCTGGAATACTTGGACCAGTATGGTTTATTCGCGGGACTTAAAGTTAACTACGCTAAATCGGAAGCTCTGGATGTCACGGGCCTATTACAGGCCAGGTGGGGCGCAGATTTCCCCCTCCGCTGGGCGGTCAAGGAACTGAAATATCTAGGTTTGCGAATACCATTGAAAATCTCAAATTTATATGCAGCAAATATTAAATCATTGATGGAGAAAACATTGTCCGCTTTTCGGAGATGGGGGGGCCTACCACTTTCGTTGGTGGGGCGTATTCAGCTCTTTAAAATGGTCCTTGTACCGAAATGGCTTTATATACTTCAGCTAGCCCCGTTATGGATTACTAGAAAAGATCATTGTAAATTTGTACGGGCCCTACGCTCTTTTCTCTGGAGAGGAAGGCGGGCCCGACTTACCATGACTATTTTGATGAGCCCAACAGATAAAGGGGGACTTGGCTGCCCACATTTGTTACATTACAACTTAGCCTGTTCCATACGTCATATAACGGATTGGCTTTTTGCCACCTCCACAGTCTCACCATACACGTGCCTCCTAGAGTGGTATGGGGTAAAAACCTTGAACCCACTAATATTGCTTCCTACTCAAATGCTCCCTCCACATATAAAACCACATCTCCTGTTATGGACTTGTAGGAAAGCTTGGAGGACGCTCTGCACCATGGGCAAATTACAGAACCCTCTTGACCAGTTTCTTACTATTAGGGGGCATGATTTGTTTCCGCCAGGGAAGGCCGGGAGCATTTTCCGACGTTGGCACCAACAGCGGCTTACGTACTTTACGGACTTGACGGATTGGTCAACGGGAGCTTTGGTGTCGTTCCCGACCCTCCAACAAAGATATTCTCTACCGCAGTCAGACTATTATGCTTACCTTCAGGTCTCTCACTATATAAGCGCTGGACAGCGTAGAGCAGTGGTCACACAAACCAGTAATACATTAAGAGATCTCGTTCAGGGGGGGGGGGGGGAAAAGACATCAGTCTGTTTCCTATTTATACAAGGAGATTGGGGAGTATGCTGACTCCCTCCAAGTACGACTTTTATACTCCCGCTGGCAAGCATGGCCACTGTTTTCCTTGACGTATGTTGAGTTTGAAAAATGTTTTGTAGATTTAAAAATGATTTCTGAGAATGTCAGTTTACAAGAAACGCAGTACAGATTTCTGTGGATGTGTTATATCACCCCTATTCGGGCACACCAAATGAAGTTGGTACACACATCCCAATGCCCAAGATGCGGAGCAGGTGCTGGAACTTATTTCCACTGCTTTTGGGAATGCAGTTCGATTACAAATTTCTGGAAGCACTTATGTCGTATATGCTCTACCATCCTGAAAACATCTTTGCCACCAGACCCAAATTTGTGGTTGTTTGGGATGGCAGATTCGACTCACCCACGGTTATCTACCTCAGGAAATTTATTTATTATGCGAGCTGGTCTAGTGGGTAAGAAAATTATCTTACAAAATTGGATAACTACAGATCTTCCTAACCCTGAACATTGGTTCCGAAGGATGGTTTTATTGTGCTCCTTGGAGCATGCCATTCTCACCCAATATACACCACAGAGATCTGTACAAATAACTTCTATATGGTCCGCCTTTAAGGAGTATTTGGCTCCCAGGGTACGGTGAAGACTAGGTTGTCCGATGCGATTGCGGAGATGTTGCTGAGTACCCGCAGCATAACACAGCTGGCCCATGGACACCCGGAACCTTTCCAACAGCCTGCAAGGACATGGTGAAATGGCAGGCAGGCGCCGTCTGCCCACCGATTACAAAAAAAAAAAAAAAAAAAAAGGAAAAACAAACCAAACAATTTTTGCTTCCTACTGGACTTTCTGACCTCCACAGACTGTATATGGTTGGGGGGGGGGGGGGGGAAAACTGTGGGGTTTTTACTGTTTGGTTAAATCTATGGCTAAACCTATCTTTGTTGTAAGTTAAACCTCAATAAAGAAAGTTTCAAAAAAAAAAAAAAAAAAAAAAAAAAAAAAGAAAGGTGGTCCTGGCTGGAACTGTACACAGTTCAAATATATGTAATTGATTGTTGGTAAGTGTAGATTTTAAGTGATTTTCCTGCACACAGTGCCCTAACCCTGGCACAAGGGGTGTTGTGATCTTCCTGCACACAGTGCCCTAACCCTGATACCAGTCTGAGACAGCTCCCTCCCTGCATTACTAGTGAGAGGCTGGCTTCACAGACAGGGGGGAGCTGCCTGACCCTCACTCCTGACTTCCCCCATGTCCCAGCTAGTGAATGGTGTGTGGGTGAGGGGGGGGGAGGATGGTGAAGTCTGAGACAGCTCCCTCCCTGCATTACTAGTGAGAGGCTGGCTTCACAGACAGGGGGGAGCTGCCTGACCCTCACTCCTGACTTCCCACATGTCCCAGCTAGTGAATTGTGTGTGGGTGAGGGGGGGGGGGAGGATGGTGAAGTCTGAGACAACTCCCTCCCTGCATTACTAGTGAGAGGCTGGCTTCACAGACAGGGGGGAGCTGCCTGACCCTCACTCCTGACTTCCCCCATGTCCCAGCTAGTGAATGGTGTGTGGGTGAGGGGGGGGGGAGGATGGTGAAGTCTGAGACAGCTCCCTCCCTGCATTACTAGTGAGAGGCTGGCTTCACAGACAGGGGGGAGCTGCCTGACCCTCACTCCTGACTTCCCCCATGTCCCAACTAGTGAATGGTGTGTGGGTGAGGGGGGGGGGAGGATGGTGAAGTCTGAGACAGCTCCCTCCCTGCATTACTAGTGAGAGGCTGGCTTCACAGACAGGGGGGAGCTGCCTGACCCTCACTCCTGACTTCCCCCATGTCCCAGCTAGTGAATGGTGTGTGGGTGAGGGGGGGGGGGGGAGGAGGATGGTGAAGTCTGAGACAGCTCCCTCCCTGCATTACTAGTGAGAGGCTGGCTTCACAGACAGGGGGGAGCTGCCGGACCCTGACTCCTGACTTCCCCCATGTCCCAGCTAGTGAATGGTGTGTGGGTGAGGGGGGGGGAGGAGGATGGTGAAGTCTGAGACAGCTCCCTCCCTGCATTACTAGTGAGAGGCTGGCTTCACAGACAGGGGGGAGCTGCCTGACCCTCACTCCTCCGGGGTATTGTGATCTTCCTGCACACAGTGCCCTATCCCTGATACCAGGGGTGTTGTGATCTTCCTGCATGCAGTGCCCTATCCCTATTAATACCAGGAGTGTTGTGATCTTCCTGCACGCAGTGCTCTATCCCTAATACCAGGGGTGTTGTGATCTTCCTGCACACAGTGCCCTATTCCTGATACTAGGAGTGTTGTGATCTTCCTGCACGCAGTGCCCTATCCCTGATACTGGGATGTGTGCAAGAAGATCCCAACACCCCCGGTATCAGGAATAGGGCACTGTGTGCAGGAAGATCACAATACCCCTGGTATCAGGGTTAGGGCACAAGTTCTAGTCACATTGACTGATCACATTACTTGTTTTGTCAAGCTACCAACTGTTTCCATTTCCCATCCCCCATATACTGTCAGTGGGAAGCTTGGTAACATGAATAAATAAGAGGGCAGCCAATAGGAATACATATTCATTCCTAAACTGACCTTAACTGACCTGAAAAGTGTCAAATTGTATCATTTTCAGTTAGTGCGCACTAACTCTCCGTTAGTGCGCACTAACTCGAGTTAGTGCGCACTAATCGGAAAAAACGATTTTTAACGATTTTTTTACTAAAAAATCGTGCCTAACACGATTTTCTTGCCCTGCCACACGATTTCTATCGTTAAGACGATATGGAAAACGATTCACATCCCTAGTAGTTATACAGAATTCTAGGACAACAGCAAAGCAGGATGTATCCTCCACAAGTGAGAGATTGAATCCAACTGCATGCTGAAAAAGTCAGGGCTTGCAATACAAAAGATGGAAAGTTCAGTGATTTGCTGATTTAGAAAAATGCTTCCCTCTGATATGTTCCTTTGCTTTGTCGGTTTGATTTTCTTAACAATAGATCCCAGTTCTCCCCTTACCTCACACATGAGTCATAGGCATGAGAGTAACTCCTTACTTCTAGGCCTCCCCTACTCTACTATTAGACCCCTGCAAATGTTACAGAATGCCATGGCCAGAATCCTAACAAATACCCGCAAAGCCGACCACATCACCCCCATTATTAAGGAACTCCATTGGCTACCCATCTCCTCCCGCATCAGACACAAAACCCTCACCATTATTCACAATTCCCTGTACAACCACAATCACTCCTGGCTTGAGGATGCACTTCGCTTCTGCTCCTCCAGTCGTCCTACCAGAACCGCACACACAGGAACCTTCTACACCCCCACCCTTAAAATCGCACACAATACGTCCACCAGAGAAAGAGCCCTTCTATCACAGGCCCCACCCTCTGGAACACCATGCCACTTGAGCTCCGATTTGAACCATGCATTCAGAAATTCAAAAAAGGGGTTAAGACTTGGCTCTTCAAATTGGCCTACCCTGACTTGGATCCTAATTAGTCCCCCTGTGCCCTCTACTCTATCAGAGAAAGAGCCCTGTCATTATTGCACTTATTGCCTTTCTCCTTTCCTCCTTATTTGTACCCTGTGTTGTCTCTCATACCTCTGCAGCACTGTATATACCTTCCCCTCCCCCTTTTCTTAGACCCCTTACCTTTACTGATAGCAATATCTGACAGATTGTATATATTTCTTTTTTGAACGTATAATTTGCAATGTTATATATAATATTTAACAGGTTGTTTCTACCATCTCTGTACCTAGCTCGCCATATGGTACTGTTCCTATATTTTTATTTTCTCTTTCTGTCCTGTTTTCCCTCTCCTCGCTCGGTTCTTCTATCTTCTTAGCTGCTCCCCTCCCCCACCCTGTTTTTTTGTATTTTCCTCCTTCAGTTATATTGTAAACCAGCATGATGTACCCACGAATGTTGGTATAAAAACGCTAATAAATAAATAAATACATAAATGCCTGATATTTATACTGGATCTACGCCTTTTAACAAAGCCTACTTGACCATAAGAAATCAAGCAAGGAATTATATATCTGCCAATCTATTAACCAGTAATTTTGCATAAATCTTGATATCCACATTCAAAAGAGATATAGGGCGATATGAAGACGGCTGTTGTGGATCTCATCCCTGCTTGGGAAAAACAACAATGTGTGCTAATTTTAGAGTATCCAGCACTATGCCAGTCTGAATCATTGCATCAAACAAATACTTCAGACTTGTATTTACTGAGAGGTTCAGCACTTTCTGAAAATAGGTTGTTAAGCCATCCAGCCCTGGAGTCTTAAATTTGGTAGGGATGTAATTATGGAAACAATCTCTTGCTCAGAGCAGGCCTAGGCCAAGGCCCAGGTGTCAGAATTTTCCATGCTGGGCAGTTATGTCAGATCAGGCAAATGAAAACATTTTTGGGGCCTAGGCCTTTGCTTGGGTTGGCCAAGGCAGAGACTCATACAACATGCTCAGGCATAGGGTGTAAGCTGCGGACTATGCCTAGACCTCAGGCCTAGGCCGAGGTGCTAGAGTCATCCTTGGGCATAGGTTGGGACCCCTGCTTTGTGTCTTGGCCTATTCCTTAGATGAGACCCTGGCAAGAGAACAATTGGAGAGTGCAAGATGGAAAGTGTCTATACACACACACACACACGCTCCCACATGCCCTCTACTACCACCTACACTACCACCCTCCGTCATCCTGCCCCCCCCCCCCCAATACACACACAAATTAGTGAGGAGAGGAGGCTGTTAAGAGTGTGAGGGGGAAAGAGGGCCCTCAGCAAGGGCAAGATATAGGGCAAATGGCAAATGGCACCATGGATGAAATGTGCACCCTCTCCAGCTGATGGTACACTCCCACTCCTCTCTTAGACTGCAGTGGGATGGGATCCATCACAGCTATGTGATTCCAGTCTTCAGTCATAGCCAGGCTAAGCCTGACTTCAGCCACGGCAGGGTGAAATCTGTCACAGCCAGGTCGGGTATGTCTTTGGCAGTGGTGGGATGGGATCTGCCGCTGCTAAGCTGGGCCTCTCCTCCCCTGTTATCACAGTCCTCAGGGTGCCCTTCAGCTGATGATGCCCCAGGCAACCGCCCAGCTTGCTTACCCCAAAAACCAGCCCTGCCCTCAACCTCATACACACACATACTGGGTTGGCGAATGAAGTGAGCAGGGGTGCAGCCCCTAGTGTCAACATAAGTTGATAGATTTTATTTTGGTTGGACCTTATTTATTTACTTATAAACACTTACGTTCTGTATATAGAAGAGATATTTCTGCTATGCAGATTACATAAAATGCATAAACAAACATTATAATAAAACATCTATTCTGTTGAAAGGAAAAAAAACAGACAAGCTTGTTTTGAAACAGCATATAATCAGTATAGATATGAGCATTCCAGGTGACAGAACCAATTACTGAAAAGGCACTTAAACAAGTAACTTATAGACATGCAGTTTTAATGGAAGGGACAGTAAATAACTTTTCCCGCAGAGCAAAGAGAAATAGTGACAAATATGGTTAATAGTTTAGAAAGGTAACTTGGACCATTGTGTTTATCTGCCTTAAATATCAAGTAAAGAACTTTAAATTGGATTCTAAACTTAACTGGCAACCAACAGAGTGCTTTTAAAATACATGTTGCATGCTCCTGGATAGTAAATCCTAGTACCAAGTGAGCTACACCATACTGTAATACTTTAAGAGCATCCAATCAGCAGCAGGGAAGACCAGCACATAGAGAATTAAATATATATATATTATAGACTGAGAGGATAACTTTCAAAGCACTCCTTGCGGCTGCAAATAAGTGTCTATATGGCCACAAAGACCTACAATAATATTTTATTACCCATGTGACATGGGTATGTATGCATTATAAAATACACATATTTCTACCCTGCAAGCATATATACTTACACACAAATACACGCAATGCATTGAGAGCAAGTATTTCAATGCACTGAACGCTCATACTTTTCCTAGCGATTTTAAAAATATACATGTGTATATTTTACATGTGAAAATAAAGTAGGATTTGCTCACATAAAACCCGTTTTAAGTGTGGAAGTCAGAATATTTAAAACATGTGCATATAATTGAAATTACCAGTTTTACGATTCCTCCACCAGTTTGCCCAGTCCTTTTTCAGGTCATCAAAACCCTCCTGGTCCTTCAGTCAACTCCACCCTGTTCACCCAGAGCTGCCACCCAGCCAAAAGTACACAATAAACAAACCTGATATCAATTATATAAGACAACTAACAGGCATAAATAAATTTACACAAATAAGGTGCCAAATGTAAGCACATAAGTCTCTTATAAAATAGTAGGGATGTGCAGAGCAAAGGTTTATGTTCATAAGTCCATAAGTCGAAAGGGGGGGTCATTTGCGGTCAATATGGACATATGGAGAATTCCATAAGTTGAGTCTATGTCCATATGTGCAAATAAAAATTTAAACCCCTCACCATCCTTAATCCCCCACCCCAAGACTTACCAAAACTCCCTGGTGGTCCAGCGGGGTCAGGACGCCATTTCTGACCTCCTTTGCAAGGAGCACGTGACATCGGCGCCACGTCGGAGTGAAGCGGCGTCACGTGATTCCCCGCGGGTTCGCTCTGGGACACTCGTTGGGCCCAAAAGGAACTTTTGGCCAGCTTGGGGGGGCCTCCTGACCCCCCCAAGCTGGCCCGCGGGGAATCACGTGACGTCGGCGCCACGCGGGGAATCACGTGACGTCGGGCCAGCTTGGGGGGGCCTCCTGACCCCCCCAAGCTGGCCCGCAGGGAATCACGTGATGTCGGCGCCTCGTCGGAATGACGCGGTGTCACGTGATTCCCCGCGGGTTCGCTCCGGGACACTCGTTCGACCCAAAAGGAACTTTTGGCCAGCTTTGTCCATTTGTTAGAACTCATCCAGGGTGCAGAAGCCCAAAAAATCCCTTCTGAATTGAAAAATTAGAAATGGTCTGTCATGTCATTAGACAGTTCTCATCACGTTGACATTCTGCATATCAACACTACTCCGATCAAGCTGCCTCAATATGAGAATTACAGAACCATGTGTATACTTAAAAAGCCTCTTTATAGAACAGAGTAGATGGCATGTTGGTCATTATTTATATTGATATGCTTTGAGCAGGTACATAGAACATTATGAATCACCGTACACTTACTATAGGCAGAAATAAACTTTTTCATTTAAAACTATTTTTCCATTCTTATTTTGGGGCCTAGTATTGCATTTAATGCTCTGCATATCCTCTGGTGTCACCTGATGCTTATCAAGGGACAGCTTGTGGCAAGGAAGAACCATAGTAACCCAGTAAATGATGGCAAATAAAGACCAATTTGTCCATTTGGTCTGCCCAGTTGAGTCTGTTCCTCTACGTTTCTATCAGCTTGGGTAGACGAACATATACATTCCCACATGCAAACCAATTCCAGCAACCCTACCCTGATCTTTCACCTATCTCTGCCATCTATTAGTGGTCCATCTCAATCCCTTCTTCAGTGACTACTGAACAAAAATATGTAAGCATTTTTGTTCTTTCCTTATCACCCTCAACACAATCCTCCTCTTCTCCTCATCTTACCATCCCACCTCGGCACTTTTTAAAGGGATGCATGAGTAGATTTTACTTACGTTTTACTCCCCACCTCTGTTAGTTGGTAGTTGGGGAATCACGTGACACCGAGTCACTCCGACGTGGCGCCGACGTCACGTGATTCCCCGCGGGTTCGCTCCGGGACACTCGTTGGGCCCAAAAGGAACTTTTGGCCAGCTTGGGGGGGTCAGGAGGCCCCCCCAAGCTTATTCAACATATTTAAACTTATTTAAATTCAAATTTAACTTATTTATATTCAAAGCTTATTCAACATATTCAAACTTATTCAACATAGCTATGTTGAATAAGTTGGAAATCCGATCATTTTCGCCTCATCACTTTTTTAAGTTAAAAAAGAAAATAAGTAGCGTTTTACATTTAAGTTCAAAACGAATGCACACCCCTATAAAATAGCAACTTAGATGCTTAACAATTGGCCCCAACCCAGAATACCCCTAGATTGCCCCTTTTTTGTGCGCATATGTCCATATGAAACTTAAAGTACGTGCCTACTTTCAAGGTTTATAAAATAACGATTATGCAAGTACTTACTAATTATGTATATGCCAATTTTTACACAAAGCACTCTGGAAATTCACCCCTGAGGGTGCAGAGGCAATAAATCTTTTCCTGGTGCAAGAGAGCAGTCAGTTTATGTTGCTTCCAAGGAACATAAGAACATAAGAACATAAGAAAATGCCATACTGGGTCAGACCAAGGGTCCATCAAGCCCAGCATCCTGTTTCCAACAGTGGCCAATCCAGGCCATAAGAACCTGGCAAGTACCCAAAAACTAAGTCTATTCCATGTAACCATTGCTAATGGCAGTGACTATTCTCTAAGTGAACTTAATAGCAGGTAATGGACTTCTCCTCCAAGAACTTATCCAATCCTTTTTTAAACACAGCTATACTAACTGCACTAACCACATTCTCTGGCAACAAATTCCAGAGTTTAATTGTGCGTTGAGTAAAAAAGAACTTTCTCCGATTAGTTTTAAATGTGCCCCATGCTAACTTCATGGAGTGCCCCCTAGTCTTTCTACTATCCAAAAGAGTAAATAACCGATTCACATCTACCCATTCTAGACCTCTCATGATTTTAAACACCTCTATCATATCCCCCCTTAGTCGTCTCTTCTCCAAGCTGAAAAGTCCTAACCTATTTAGTCTTTCCTCATAGGGGAGTTGTTCCATTCCCCTTATCATTTTGGTAGCCCTTCTCTGTACCTTCTCCATCGCAATTATATCTTTTTTGAGATGCGGCGACCAGAATTGTACACAGTATTCAAGGTGCGGTCTCACCATGGAGCGATACAGAGGCATTATGACATTTTCCATTTTATTCACCATTCCCTTTCTAATAATTCCCAACATTCTGTTTGCTTTTTAGACTGCCGCAGCACACTGTGCCGACGATTTCAATGTGTTATCCACTATGACACCTAGATCTCTTTCTTAGGTTGTAGCACCTAATATGGAACCCAACATTGTGTAATTATAGCATGGGTTATTTTTCCCTATATGCATCACCTTGCACTTATCCACATTAAATTTCATCTGCCATTTGGATGCCCAATTTTCCAGTCTCACAAGGTCTTCCTGCAATTTATCACAATCTGCTTGTGATTTAACTACTCTGAACAATTTTGTGTCATCTGCAAATTTGATTATCTCACTCGTATTTCTTTCCAGATCATTTATAAATATATTGAAAAGTAAGGGTCCCAATACAGATCCCTTAGGCACTCCACTGTCTACTCCCTTCCACTGAGAAAATTGCCCATTTAATCCTACTCTCTGTTTCCTGTCTTTTAGCCAGTTTGCAATCCACGAAAGGACATCGCCACCTATCTCATGACTTTTTACTTTTCCTAGAAGCCTCTCATGAGGAACTTTGTCAAACGCCTTCTGAAAATCCAAGTATACTATATCTACCGGTTCACCTTTATCCACATGTTTATTAACTCCTTCAAAAAAGTGAAGCAGATTTGTGAGGCAAGACTTGCCCTGGGTAAAGCCATGCTGACTTTGTTCCATTAAACCATGTCTTTCTATATGTTCTGTGATTTTGATGTTTAGAACACTTTCCACTATTTTTCCTGGCACTGAAGTCAGGCTAACCGGTCTTTAGTTTCCCGGATCGCCCCTGGAGCCCTTTTTAAATATTGGGGTTACATTTGCTATCCTCCAGTCTTCAGGTACAATGGATGATTTTAATGATAAATTACAAATTTTTACTAATAGGTCTGAAATTTCATTTTTTAGTTCCATCAGAACTCTGGGGTGTATACCATCCGGTCCAGGTGATTTACTACTCTTCAGTTTGTCAATCAGGCCTACCACATCTTCTAGATTCACCGTGATTTGATTCAGTCCATCTGAATCATTACCCATGAAAACCTTCTCCATTACGGGTACCTCCCCAACATCCTCTTCAGTAAACACCGAAGCAAAGAAATCATTTAATCTTTCCGCGATGGCCTTATCTTCTCTAAGTGCCCCTTTAACTGGCTCTAAGATCATTTACAATGATACTGTGTGTCCTAGTGGCTGTAGAAGTAGGGTGGCAGTATTTTGCATGGAGGGTGGGAAGGTGGAGGAGACAATAGTGATGAGTGCTCTTCAGTCAGCCGATACATTTTTTTTTCTCTTTCTGCTTCCATGACTATGAGCTCCGCATGTAAAAGTAACATGTATTGTAGCAATTTTCAAAATCCCATTCATGCACATGAAATCTTATGACAATTCAGCCCCAAGGAAAGAAGCAATTTTCAAAAGCCCTCTTATGTGGGTAAAGTCAATTTACACTTGTAAAATCCAGTTTTTTGCATGCAAATCCTTTTGAAAATTACCTCCAGTATGCATAATTATGTCTGTCTGCAAGCATGATGTTATTGCAGTTGGTATGCAATGATTGACGCTGTGGTAGCATATTTTTGGAAATATTTAATGAGGGTCAAACTAGTTAATTTCTAGAATATTTCCACTGGTTGTCTGCCATAATTTAATGAATTTTAGATTCATGCATTGGTAGTTTTTAGTCAATTCATCCTACCTTTTGTGAGATTCTGCTCTGGAGAGTGGAGGTTTCATTTAACTGGCTGGTGGTACAGAAATGTATCACAACTTTGGCTTTCCCCCTTTTTTAAGTTTCATTTGTATTAGGTTTCAAATATTCCAAGAATTAAATTGTAAAGAAGTGTGTATTAAATTATAATTCAATAAACATAGTAATAAAATCATTACCAAAGGCAAAATACACAAAGTCCACAAAATATGGAGAAGAAGAACCACAATATTAAGAACCTTTATTAGCAAGCATAGATATATGACAGAAACTCTGGAAGCCAGCCTATAAATATATAGAAGAATTAACCCTCTATATCAGAAACTTAACAAAGAGACCCACTGGAGCACCATGTGTTGGCTTATCACTTAGAAAACACATAAGTTGGCTAGGTTCAAAAAAGATGTTATTTAAGATTCTGATAGTCAATCAAACATTTGGAGGAGTATTTAAGAAAAAAACATTGCACCAATTTGCAAATCACTAGGTCTCAACAATAAAAATTGCTTCCTTCTGAGTTACTCGTGCCATTTCTGGGAATATACTAATCCTGCACTTAAAGCTCGTCTCTAAAGAAGAGTTTCATAATCCAATTCAGACTCAGATGGGATGCTTCGAAGAATGTTGTTAGGTCCAAATTTTCAGAAGAAATATAGGTGAAGACTCATCCACATTATTTTCACCCAATTTCACAATTGAAGATAAAGAAAAACTCTTGATACTGGTGGCATTAATTTAAGAGGAATCTTTAGCACTTCAAGGAAATATTATTTAAGCATCTCCTCTGCTGAAATCAGATCCATCCTAGGAAAGTTAATCAGCCATTAATTTTTAGATTTTGAAATATTTTCCAGGTTTTCCAATGTCTAATATATAGCTATATTATCATTGATCAACACTGACTCATTAGTTTGAAACTGAGATGTTTTCTGTTCTAATACTTTGTCTCTTTTTGCAGACCTCCAATTTTTTCTCTGGAACTACTAATATTTAATCGATATTTTGTTAACTGGTAGCAACTTGTGAAATTTGTGCAGTCAGGGGTTTCCCCAGACCCTTAATAGCCAACCTTATTGCCTCTAGCATAAAGATTTGGGGCTTCTCAAGTTCAAAAGATACCTTCTCCATTTTCACTACCACTCTTTCCACAAATAAGCCAATTTCCTCTTCCTCCAGCAGGCCCCTAACCCCTCTGTGGGTGTTCACCTGCATTGGTGTCTGAGAGTCTCCAGGCAAAGCTGCTTTCTGATCCCCAGTTGCTCCTGGATTGAGTCCTCCATCATAATGTCATCACTAGTAGACCAATTTTGACAGGAGACACTGAGGTTACCCAGAACTGGATGCATAGGTGTTCTCCATATATCTGAGCTTGGAGAAACATCAAGGGCCATAAAGGAAAGCAACATCCCTTCCCCTGCAAACCCTGCAAGTGGCCTGGCACCAAAGGAAGATTGTTGGCTCTCCCTGAAGTGGACAAAGTAATCAATAGGCCCAAGTATAGAGGCCATCATTGCTTCAGCTGGAAAATTCCTCATTTTGTCATCCATCTTGACCATATTGGAGGTAAGCAAGAATACTTTTTTAGCAAGAAACAATCAGGCAACTCAGCACTAGGGATGTGAATCGGGCTTCGGACGATTGAAAATATCGGACGATATTTTCAAAATCGTTAGAAATCGGGGGCTCCCCCAAAACGATAGGAAAACCCCACGATATTGATCGTGGGGGTTCTCTTATCGTTTTGGGGGAGGGAGGGAAAAACGGCACACAAAAATAACCCCTAAACCCACCCCGACCCTTTAAAACTAATCCCTTAGCTTCCCCCATCCTCCCGACCCCCCAAAAAACTTTTTACAGGTACCTGGTGGTCCAGTGGGGGTCCCTGGAGCGATCTCCCACTCCTGGGCCATCGGTTGGCACTAATCAAAATGGCAACGATGGCCCTTTGCCCTTACCATGTGACAGGGTATCCGAGCCATTGGCCGGACCCTGTCACATGGTAGGAGCACTGGATGGCCGGCGTCATCTTGTGCTCCTACCATGTAACAGGGGCTGACCAATGGCACCGGTAGCCCCTGTGACATAGTAAGGACAAAGGCTATTGGCGCCATTTTGAATACTGGCAGCCGGCGGTCCGAGTGCAGGAGTTCACTCCTGGACCCCTGCTGGACTTTGGCAAGTCTTGTGGGGGTCAGGAGGGTCCCCCAAGACTTGCCAAAAGCCCATGGTGGTCCAGCGGGGGTCCGGGAGCGATCTCCTGAACTCGGGCCATCGGCTAAGGTATTTGTTTTAAAGGGTCGGGGTGGGTTTTTTGTTTATCGGCTCGGGCGCAGCCGATAAACAAAACCGCGATCAGGCCCAATGAAAAAAAATCCACATGTGAATCGGAACCGTAATCGGAACCGATTACGGTTCCGATTCACATCTCTACTCAGCACTGCATCACAGTTAACTTCCATCTGCTATCTTGCTTTTCCTGCTCTGACCATTTTTCCCTTTTTTATCATAGATGATTATTTATGGGTTCATAATGGTTATCATTAAGAACTGCATTATTCTTGCTTTGTTCCTCTCTGGTTAGTTTTGTGCCTCAACTATTCCCATTGCCTGCTAGATTTATATTAATCTCTGTAGATATCAATTAAAGGAAGGATTTGTATATTATTAGAATGAGTTTAAAAGACAGGATTAATTACCTGCTTGGTTGTGATGTCTTTTCTTTTGTTGCCACACAATGAAATGTTTCTGCTTTGGCTGCTTATTCACTAATGTCTGTCTAGTAACATTAAATCAACAATAAGTAGCACAATTCCTCTTTGAATTGTCATCCTGCAGGCTGCAACATTTTAAAATATGCCACAATCAAACCTACCAGGACTTCAGTGATGATTTGATGGATTAAATGTCTAAATATGATATGAGAATACCATAATTCATCAGGAACCAGGAAACTCATGAGCACAGACAGCTTGCTGAAGCAACAGCAGGTGTAACCACCTGGACATCAAAAGTGGTTTGGTCATGAGATTTAATTGATGCAGTACATTTCCATTTAGCATTCAAACCTAAAAGCATTTGCTTCACACTGTTGTAATCTGCTCTGTGGGTAAGAAGCAATGTTCAAGTATATGAATGATTGGGAAGGGAGATAGTATTATATTGAAGGGTGTAAAGACCTAGGTTCCGATGTAGTGGGGACTCAGTCTAACGTACATATATATGTTCAGACTAAGCCTAAGGAAGGTAATTTTTTAACATTGTGAGTTACTTATGTGACAAATACGCACATATATTATACAAGTTTTCAAAGAACATACGTGCATATCTTCCCTTTGAAAATAAGACCATCAAAAGAGTCCACATAAGTTACAACTGTTATCTGGACTGCATACATGTCCCATGTAAACTTATGTGCATAATTTAGAAAATTGGAAACTATTGGGATCATGCATCAAAAGGCATTATGGCGTTAACACATGCCGTAATGCAATAGCGTGTGCGTTAACGCCAAAACGCATGTGAAAAACACTGTGGTGCATGGTGCGAATGCAAATGTTTGGGGGGGCAGGATCAGGGAGGAGTTTTGGGTGGGAATTATTTAAATCAGGGGCCATATTGCATTGTATGATAGCATAATGCATGCTATCACATAGTTTTAATGCCAGAAATAACTACCCCTTTTTCCCTGGTGTTAAGCTGTGCGAAATGTCCGAAATGGCCATAACGCAATTCATAATAAATTTTTGGAATTGCATTTTGGCCATTTCTGGGCTTGTGGGGAGAGAGAGAGAGGAAAGTGGAGTGGAGGAGAGAGGGAGAGAAAGGAAAAGAGAGAGAGTGAAAAAAAACCTCTTTGCAAGGCCTTCACGGTATTCAACTATTTATATCACTATAGGCGGGTCAGCTAATAGCTCAACGTGACGTTTGAGTGGTGGTTTAGGGTTTAAGGGCCAGTTTCTCATATAGATTAAGATGTACAAACAGCTAGGGATGTGCATTCATTTTTTACATATTGGCAATCTGCAACATATATGTCCCTATTCGTTTTATTCGTGGGGAAGCATATATAATGTATCATCCGTTACATACGTTTGGCAGCGTGCACTTTTCTTCACCACCATTTGCAATCGAAAGACACCCATTTGGGTGTATCCAGAGCCAAAAACCAGCCCTTTCTTGTGAGTCATCCGTGACCTCACAGCCCTGTCAGAGTGGGTCGGACAGGTTGGCATGGATACCGGAATGCAACGTATCAGCGATAACATTTTGTGAAATGCACTGAATGCAGCCAATCGTGCTGTCATTCAGTGCTCGGTGACGATTTTCCTGATGACCCAGCACTATATATACTTAAGCATGCAGTGTGCCACGTACTTTCTTTCCAGGGGTGGTGTGGGGAGGTGGTCTCTGCGGAAGGTGGCTGCACTCAGAGCTAGTCTGAGTTCAGAAATCTGTATTCAATTGCTAGCTAGGCTAGTTACTTAAGAGAAAAATATATTTATTCTTTATTTGGCTGCAGTGCCTGTGCCAGCTAGCCCTGTTTGTTTTTTAAGCAGTTTATTTAGGTGATCTGACATGGTCTCTCTGTGCCAGGAAGAGAAGCTGCTAGCAGTGCCATTTTGTTTAATTCACCCTCTGGGCTAGGCTGCAAGCCAGCACTATTTGGGTGTTGTGGGTGGGAGAGATATATTCAATTTTTAGCTAGTTTGCTAGAACTTCCATTGGAAAATACATTTCATCGATTTTTCTGCTGTGCCAACAATTCCAGCTTTTTTAAACTGAATTTGTATAATTGAACTCACTCAGTCTCTCTGTTCACTGGGCATCAGTGCCAGTGGGCTGGCAGTTTAGCAGACTGAAGTTTATTATTGGGACAGTCTGTGCAGTGAAATCCCCAGTCTGCCTCTTTTGTGCTTACAAGCAAGCTCTGTGTGTGCACACCACACACACATTACATTAATGCATAGCAAGGCAGTGTGAAAGTGGGCACTGGGTAGTTTAGCAGACTCAAGTTTATTATTGGGACAGTCTGTGCAGCGTAAACCCACTCTGCCTCTTTTGTGCTTACAAGCAAGCTCTGTGTGTGCACACCACACACATTACATTAGTGCATAGCAAGGCACTGTGACAGTGAGCACTGGGTAGTTTAGCAGACTGAAGTTTATTATTGGGACAGTCTGTGCAGTCAAATCCCCAGTCTGCCTCTTTTGTGCTTACAAGCAAGCTCTGTGTGTGCACACTGCACACATTACATTAGTGCTTAGCAAGGCACTGTGACAGTTTGCACTGGGTAGTTTAGCAGACTGAATTTTATTATTGGGACAGTCTGTGCAGTGAAATCCCCAGTCTGCCTCTTTTGTGCTTACAAGCATGCTCTGTGTGTGCACACCACACACATTACATTAGTGCATAGCAAGGCACTGTATCAGTGGGCACTGGGTAGTTTAGCACACTCAAGTTTATTATTGGGCAGTCTGTGCAGTGAAATCCCCAGTCTGCCTCTTTTGTGCTTACAAGCAAGCTCTGTGTGTACACACTACACACATTACATTAGTGCATAGCAAGGCACTGTTACAGTGGGCACGGGGTAATTTAGCAGACTGAACTTTATTATTGGGACAGTCTGTGCAGTCAAATCCCCAGTCTGCCTATTTTGTGGTTACAAGCAAGCTGTGTGTGTGTGCACACCACACACATTACATTAGTGCATAGCAAGGCACTGTTACAGTGGGCACTGGGTAGTTTAGCAGACTCAAGTTTATTATTGGGACAGTTGTGGCAGTCCCGGTCACTAGACTCGCGACCGGGTCCTTACCTTTTACCCGCGCTGAGGCCCGCGACGAGTCCGGTGTTCTTCGGGCCTACCAGGCCTCTCCACGGTGGCTTCTCCACGAGGGAGACGCCGCCGAGCTCCAATCCTGACTCCGCCCCCCCCCTTAGGCATGCGTGCGTACAAGGGAAAGCCTTTTAAAGGCCCAGCTGCACGGAGTCCCAGCCAGCCCCCTAGATAACGTCAGATGCTGGCAGGGTATTTAAACCCGGTGTCTGACTAGGGAAATTGCCTTGCAACAGGGTTCACTCCTTGGAGTCACTAGGTGCCTCGCGTTCCTGTGTTCCTGCCTTGGTTTCTGTGTTCCTGCCTTGATTCCTGTGTTCCTGTGCCCCTGTAGGCCACTACCAGACATATAGCAAATTCACTAATACATTTAAAAGATGTTAATTAGACACATTCCTACTCCCATAGCAACCTAAAACTTAACTAGGAACTGATCAAAATTGAGATGAAGGCAGCAGTCCAGCAGCAAGAGGGGGGTCTCCCAGTCTTTTGCATCGGGTGTCACATGTATGATTTTTTTACCCCCTGGTGAGAAGTTGGACATGTGCATGTGATGCAAAGAGCTCCTGGCTCTCAGAGAACGAGTCCGATCTCTGGAGGCTAGAGTGGCAGACCTGGAGGAGCTGAGGCAGACAGACAGGTATATAGATGAGACTTTCAGAGACATTGTAGCCAAGTCCCAACTTCAGACTGGCAGCCCTGGTGCTGCCTTGGAGGAAGAAGGTCTCATGTTTGGAAAGCATCAACCTGGTGTAGCTGGAAATGATCCTGTAGCAAAGACCTGCTCTCCAGGTGATGCATTGTCCTTTCGTACCGAGGATATCTCCCCAAGGCCTACTGCCCAGGAGGGAAGGGTTAGGTCGGCCGTCATAGTTGGTGATTCGATTATTAGGAATATAGACAGCTGGGTGGCTGGTGGGCGTGATGATCACCTGGTAACATGCCTACCTGGTGCGAAGGTGGTGGACATCACGCGTCACCTAAATAGGATTTTAGACAGTGCGGGGGAGGAACCGGCTGTCGTGGTACATGTGGGCACAAATGACATAAGAAAATGTGGGAGGTAGGTACTGGAAGCCAAATTTAGGCTCTTAGGTAGAAAACTAAAATCCAGAACCTCCAGGGTAGCATTCTCTGAAATGCTCCCTGTTCCACGCGCAGGTCACCAGAGGCAGGCAGAGCTCCGGAGTCTCAATGCGTGGAAGAGACGGTGGTGCAAGGAAGAGGGATTCAGTTTTGTTAGGAACTGGGGAACCTTTTGGGGAAGGGAGAGTCTCTTCCGAAGGGATGGGCGCCACCTTAACCAGGATGGAACCAGACTGCTGGCACTAACCTTTAAAAAGGAGATAGAGCAGCTTTTAAACTAGAACAAAGGGGAAAGCCAACAGTCGCCCAGCAGTGCATGGTTCGGAGAGAGGTAACTTCAAGGATACTAATGATGCATTAGAATTAGGGCATCCAGACAGTGAGGTTCCAATTATAAGAAAAGTAGTCCAAGTGCCTGAAACTAAAAACTCACCTGAGCTAAAAAATTCTAACTTATCCCTATCAATTAAAAAGCAGAATGAAAATACAAACAAAAAACCAAACTGAAATGTTTGTATGCTAATGCCAGAAGTCTAAGAAGTAGGGATGTGAATCGTGTCCTCGATCGTCTTAACGATCGATTTCGGCTGGGAGGGGGAGGGAATCGTATTGTTGCCGTTTGGGGGGGTCAAATATCGTGAAAAATCGTGAAAAATCGTGAAAAATCGTGAAAAATCGCAAAACCGGCACATTAAAACCCCCTAAAACCCACCCCCGACCCTTTAAATTAAATCCCCCACCCTCCCGAACCCCCCCCAAATGACTTAAATAACCTGCGGGTCCAGCGGCGGTCCGGAACGGCAGCGGTCCGGAACGGGCTCCTGCTCCTGAATTTTGTTGTCTTCAGCCGGCGCCATTTTGGAAAATGGCGCCGAAAAATGGCGGCGGCCATAGACGAACACGATTGGACGGCAGGAGGTCCTTCCGGACCCCCGCTGGACTTTTGGCAAGTCTCGTGGGGGTCAGGAGGCCCCCCACAAGCTGGCCAAAAGTTCCTGGAGGTCCAGCGGGGGTCAGGGAGCGATTTTCCGCCGCGAATCGTTTCCGTACGGAAAATGGCGCCGGCAGGAGATCGACTGCAGGAGGTCATTCAGCGAGGGTTCCGGCGCCTCGCTGAAGACAACAAGCCGGCGCCGGCTGAAGACAACAAGATTCAGGAGCAGGAGCCCGTTCCGGACCGCTGCCGTTCCGGACCGCCGCTGGACCCGCAGGTTATTTAAGTCATTTGGGGGGGTTCAGGAGGGTGGGGGATTTAATTTAAAGGGTCGGGGGTGGGTTTTAGGGGGTTTTAGTGTGCCGGCTCACGATTCTAACGATTTATAACGATAAATCGTTAGAATCTCTATTGTATTGTGTTCCATAACGGTTTAAGACGATATTAAAATTATCGGACGATAATTTTAATCGTCCTAAAACGATTCACATCCCTACTAAGAAGTAAGATGGGAGAATTACAATGTATAGCAGTGAATGATGACATAGACTTAATTGGCATCTCAGAGACATGGTAGAAGGAGAACAACCAATGGGACAGTGCTATACCGGGGTACAAATTATATCGCAATGAAAGAGAGGAGCACCCAGGAGGAGGTGTGGCAGTGAAACCCCAGTCTGTCTCTTTTGTGCTTACAAGCAAGCTCTGTGTGTGCACACCACACACATTACATTAGTGCATAGCAAGGCAGTGCGACAGTGGGCACTGGGTAGTTTAGCAGACTCAAGTTTATTATTGGGACAGTCTATGCAGTGAAATCCCCAGACTGCCTCTTTTGTGCTTACAAGCAAGCTCTTTGTGTGCATACCACACACAGTACATTAGTGCATAGCAAGGCACTATGACAGTGGGCAGCCAGTAGGCACTAGGCAGTGACATTAAATCCATAATGTCAGGGAAATCTAGATGTGGTCGAGTGATTGGGACTGGTAGAGGAGGAAATTCAAAAGGCACTAGTGCCAGTCCCCCATTAAAGTTAAAAAGGGACCTATTGCAATTTAAACTCTTTGGAGAGGCAGGCAGATCCATCTGGAAAAAAATGAAATCTAAACATGATGCATCACCATCACTACCACCTTTTTCTGACCCTGTAGTTTTGGAGGTGAGGGAAGAGGTGACTGAGTCATGCCAGAGAAAATGTTGACACCCAAAAGCAGCAGTGGGACAGCAGTCTCGACTTAGAGTTGACAATGTAGTGCAGGCACTGTTTGCTTCTGATTCAGATGAACAATCATCTTGTGTGGGATTCTCATCAGAAATGGAAGAAGTAATAGCTGATTAAGTTTTAGGAGGATCAGTTAGCCCTGTCTTAGCCTCCACTTAAGTGCAGCAGGGGAGAGATGAAACTGATGTGGAGGAGGAAGAGCAATCAGTGCAGGCACAGAGGGTGACTGAGACCCCTGGCATTGCTTCTCAGGGTGCACCCACTACTTCAGCTCCAGTGCCTGCATCTACCCCCAAGGCTATAGAGAAGGGAGGATCACAAAAGACATCTGTGATCTGGAGCCACTTTAAAGTGACAGATGACCCATGTTTTACTTGGTGTAATTACTGTGGCAGGGCTATTAGCAGAGACAAGCAAATGGGAAATCTATCTAATTTTGGCATGACACATCATATGAAGAGGCAACACCCAGCAAGAGTACTGCCATCTGAGGATGGTGGCAGTACCAGTCATGGGACCCCTTCCAAGCAGCTTAAAGTGGTTCAAACGCAGCAGCATCAGCCCACGCCCTCATACCCTTCTAGCAGTCAGGTGGCAGGCCAGCAAACCCCTGACATGTGGCAGAAGCGACAATCCACCATGGAGGAAATGGGGTGGAGTGCGGTAACGCTTTCCCGGGGTAGGAGGCAGGCAGCCTCAAAAATTGTAACCAGGAACATTGGGGAAATGATTGCCCTTGATGACTGGCCCTTGCAATTAGTGGAGAATGTGGGTTTCAAGTGTTTTTTTTTAATTCTTTATTTTCAAGTTTTTCACAACTTATTTACCAGGAAAACTCCTTACAGAAAAGTCAATGTCAAAAGGAAAACAATAAAATTTCAAATTAAACATTATTTCAGCATAATGATTAACGACATTTAAATTATAAGAAAAGAAAATCAAAATTTAGAAATTAGGAGGCGGTAGGAGCAATGACAAAATAGGAAAATTAATCCGCAAGTATATTTGGTTCGTCGTGGCTTCTGCATCATTTTCCTTTTCTTTTACACCGTCTCTAATGAAGTCTCCATAGGGGCTTTCCCAGCTAGGAATGTTTTCATTTGATCAGGTTCAAGAAAAATGTAATTCACATTCTGATACCTGATGCAAGCCTTGCAGGGATATTTCAGAGTGAATTTAGCCCCTATTCTAAGGGCTAATGGCCTCATCAAAAGAAAGTCTTTCCTCCGCGTCTGAGTAGATTTGATCACGTCCGGAAATATCCAGATAGGGAACCCATAAAAAGGTATTTGTCGGTTTCTGAAGAAAAGTCTCATAATATGGTTCCGCTCTGATAAAAAAGCAAAGGAAACTAGGAGAGGTTTTCTCTGACTTATTTGATGTTCAGAAGACATTTCCAATATATCAGTGAGATTCAGGTCAGGACTTTGTTGTTCTGGTTGGGAAGCTTTCTGCAAATAGAATATTTTAACAATAACTGGGAATGCCATATCTGGAATCTTTAGATTTTCCTTCATGTAAAGTTTAAAAAGTTCCAGTGGGGCTATAGCTTTAATTACTGGAAAGTTTAGTATGCGTAGATTATGTGCCCTTAGGGCATTTTCGACTGTTTCCAGTCTTCTGGATGTTAAATTTTCAGAAATAATTAGTTTTTCTTGTTTGACCTCCACTGAAGAAATTCTCTTTTCCAACACTTCTGTTTTGTTAGTATAATTAGATAATAAATTGTTATTTATCAAAGCCTGGTTCTGAATTTCCACATTTGTCTTAGCGAGTATTTTTATCGATGTCTCAATTCCATTTAGTACACTCCAAATTCCCTCCAACATTATAACATCAGGTCTCTGAGTGGAAGGAGCTTCTGAAATCCTTCGAAGCTGGCTTGCCCCCTGCACTTCATCGGCTCCCCCTCTTAACCCCGTACCTTGTTCAGTTGTTACGATAGCTGCTTCCAGTCCCCGGGGAGTTGAAGTCCTTAATGGATCCTCCAGACCCGCAAGTTGTTCTCCTCCACTGTCTCCTGGGGTCTCCTCATCCCGGGTCTCACAGGCATCGTTTCTGGCCATCATCATGGCCGCTCCGGCTTCAGACGAAGCAGGGCAAGGCATCGCGATACTTTGAGGGGGAGCAGGTTTCTTCGGTGATCCGGGGCTTAAGGTAGTGTCGAAGGTCAGGGAGGTCTGCGCTTGCTCCCCCGCGGTTCCTCCAGCGACCAAGCTCTCCGGATTAGTTGATGCAGCTCCAGCGAAAAAACCGGGGATAGTAGGCTGTCGAGGGTCGGCAATAGGTGACTTGATATTCTCACCTCTTAGTCGCCCTTTTCTTTTTGTATGCGGCATAGTTTTTTAAAGAAAATGAAGATAAGTAACTCGAAATTAGACAGCGTTTCTCACCGGCGTTTCAAGCTGTTTCACGCCACGGCGGCCATCTTGCCTCCGGGTTTCAAGTGTTTTCTGACGGTTGTAGTTCCAAATTACAAAGTCCCCTCCAGAACCACATTTAGCAGAAAGGTCCTCCCCAGACTGTACAAGCAGTATCACAATCACATCCAAGCGCTGCTAGCTAAGGCAGAGGGGAGAGTGCATTTCACCTGTGATAGCTGGACCGCCATGAATGCTGCACATTCTTACCTCTCCCTGACAGCACACTGGTGGGACCTGGCTGAGGCAGGGGCAGGCAGCAGCTCTATTACTGAGCAAGTATCAGGGTGGAGGTGGGCTTTACTGCACACCCACCTGACGGACCAGGCCCATACTGCAGCCAATATTCTAGCATTCATCAGACAGATGCTGGAGGGCTGGAAACTACACCAGCGAAACAGGAATCCTCATGCAGGGTTCTTTGTCACAGACAATGGTGCAAACATGGTTATGGCAATAAACGACGAGTACTTTAAGAACATCCAATGATTTGCACACACTCTGCACCTGAACATAAGAAAATAAGAACATGAGAAATTGCCATGCTGGGTCAGACCAAGGGTCCATCAAGCCCAGCATCCTGTTTCCAACAGAGGCCAAAACCAGGCCACAAGAACCTGGCAATTACCCAAACACTAAGAAGATCCCATGCTACTGATGCAATTAATAGCAGTGGCTATTCCCTAAGTAAAATTGATTAATAGCCATTAATGGACTTCTCCTCCAAGAACTTATCCAAACCTTTTTTGAACCCAGCTACACTAACTGCACTAACCACATCCTCTGGCAACAAATTCCAGAGCTTTATTGTGCGTTGAGTGAAAAACAATTTTCTCCGATTAGTCTTAAATGTGCTACTTGCTAACTTCATGGAATGCCCCCTAGTTCTTCTATTATTCGAAAGTGAAAATAACCGAGTCACATCTACTCGTTCAAGACCTTTCATGATCTTAAAGACCTCTATCATATCCCCCCTCAGCCGTCTCTTCTCCAAGCTGAACAGCCCTAACCTCTTCAGCCTTTCCTCATAGGGAAGCTGTTCTATCCCCTTTATCATTTTGGTTGCCCTTCTCTGTACCTTCTCCATCGCAACTATATCTTTTTTGAGATGCGGCGACCAGAATTATACACAGTATTCAAGGTGTGGTCTCACCATGGAGCGATATAGAGACATTATGACATTTTCCGTTCTATTATCCATTCCCTTCCTAATAATTCCTAACATTCTATTTGCTTTATTGACTGCTGCAGCACACTGAGCTGACAATTTTAAAGTATTATCCACTATGATGCCTAGATCTTTTTCCTGGGTGGTAGCTCCTAATATGGAACCTAACATCGTATAACTACAGCAACGGTTATTTTTCCCTATATGCAACACCTTGCACTTGTCCACATTAAATTTCATCTGCCATTTGGATGCCCAATCTACAAGTCTTGCAAGGTCCTCCTGCAATGTATCACAGTCTGCTTGTGATTTAACTACTCTGAATAATTTTGTATCATCTGCAAATTTGATAACCTCACTCGTCGTATTCCTTTCCAGATCATTTATATATATATTGAAAAGCATCGGTCCAAGTACAGATCCCTGAGGTACTCCACTGTTTACCCTTTTCCATTGAGAAAATTGACCATTTAATCCTACTCTCTGTTTCCTGTCTTTTAACCAGCTTGTAATCCACGGAAGGACATCGCCTCCTATCCCATGACTTTTTAGTTTTCGTAGAAGCCTCTCATGAGGGACTTTGTCAAACGCCTTCTGAAAATCCAAATACACTACATCTACCGGTTCCCCTTTATCCACATGTTTATTAACCCCTTCAAAAAAATGAAGCAGATTTGTTAGGCAAGACTTCCCTTAGGTAAATCCATGTTGACTATGTTCCATTAAATCATGTCTTTCTATATGCTTTACAATTTTGTTCTTGAGAATAGTTTCCACTATTTTTCCCGGCACTGAAGTCAGGCTCACTGGTCTATAGTTACCCGGATCGCCCCTGGAGCCATTTTTAAATATTGGGGTTACATTGGCCACCCTCCAGTCTTCAGGTACAATGGATGATTTTAATGATAGGTTACAAATTTTAACTAATAGATCAGAAATTTCATTTTTGAGTTCCTTCAGAACCCTAGGATGCATAACATCTGGTCCAGGTGACTTGCTACTCTTTAGTTTGTCAATCTGGCCTACTACATCTTCCAGGTTCACAGTGATTTCATTCAGTTCGTCTGACTCATCACCCCTGAAAACCATCTCCGGAACTGGTATCTCCCCAACATCCTCATTAGTAAACACGGAGGCAAAGAATTTATTTAGACTTTCTGCAATGGCCTTATCTTCCCTAAGAGCCCCTTTAACCCCTCTGTCATCTAATGGTCCAACCGACTCCCTCACAGGTTTCTTGCTTTGGATATATTTTAAAAAGTTTTTATTATGAGTTTTTGCCTCTATGGCCAATTTCATTTCAAATTATCTCTTCGCCTGTCTTATCAATGTTTTACACTTAGCTTGACAATGCTTATGTTTTATCCTATTTTCTTCAGATGGATCCTTCTTCCAATTTTTGAAGGATGTTTTTTTTGGCTAAAATAGCCTCTTTCACCTTACCTTTTAACCATGACCTGGTAGTGAAGTCAGCTCTGGAGTTGGATTCCAATGACCAAGAGAATGAATACCTGAATAGGTTAATACATAACTGCAGGAACATAGAAGCGCACTTCCACAGAAGTGTGAAGGTGGGGCAGATTCTCCAACAAAAGTAGACTGATTTAGAGATGCCTCACAAGCGTCTCATTCAAGACATTGCCACCAGGTGGAATTCCACCTTTATGATGCTGGATAGGTTAGTGGAGCTGCAGACACCCCTTCATGAACTTTCTGGTACAATGGACATAGGTGTGCAGAATCCCCTAGGGCATCATAATTAGATAGTCATGAGTCAGCTGGTAAAAATCCTGCAGTCCTTCAAGGATGTCACGGAGGAGCTGAGTTCCAGAAATGCCACCTTGGCTGACATCATCCCTATAGTTAATTTCCTGGATGAAAATTTGGAGGCTTTTAAACAGGAAGAGCGAATGACAGTTGAGGTGCTGAATTGTCTGAACATTTTGCAGCAGCAGGTGGAAGAGAGATTAAGGCCTTTAACAGAACAGAACACATACATGCTCGCCACAGTCTGTGATCCCCGTGTGAAAGGGAAGCTCGCCCTACAGTATGATTGTCTCTTATTGGTGAAGGACCTACTGTTAGCAAAAGTCCACGAACAGGAGCGCCATAGTCCCCACTAATGTCCCCACTAATGTCGGTATAGAAAAATGAATAAATAAATAAATAGTCAGAGACAGATTAAGGATAAAGCAGAGGTGGAAACAGCTGGCACTTCAAAGAGTTGGGGTAGCCCAAGCAGGAGCAGCACTCTTTCAGTGACAGCTAGTACCTCCTCCTCCTCCTCCACTTCAGAATGCCAAAGGCATGTTGCCCATAAAGATTCATCTGTTGTGCTACGGGCTAGAGAGAAAGCTGCTGGCATGAGTGACTCCCAGTCCACCCAAGCAAAGGACATGCCAGCACAGCTGTAAGTGACACAGTATCTCTCAGAGCCAACAGAAAACATGCAGACAGATCCACTGGCATATTGGGCACACAAGTACACTATCTGACCACACCTAGCCAAAGTAGCTCAGCGATATCTGTCATGTCCACCAACCAGTGTGCCCAGTGAATGTGTCTTTTAAATAACAGGGGATATCATGAGCCCTTACCAATAAAGGATGGCACCAGAGTAGCTGGAAATGCTGGTGTTTTTGAAAGTAAACCTGCCTTTGCTTGGGTTTTCCAAATTTTCCCTGTGAATGGCAAGATGAATGAAAGCAATTGAAAGCCTTGCAGCAGCTCCAACTGCCTTCTATGCTCCAGATAATGTAAGCACTGCTGCACATGTACCTGACCTGAAACACTGTGCCTGTCCGTCCACTGTCCAGGCCATATGTCCCTACAAGGGCCTGACCTCAAACGTGTGCCTGTCCATCCACTGTCCAAGCCGTACATCCCTACAAGGGCCTGACCTCTAACACTGTGCCTGTCCATCCAGGCCTTATGTCCCTACAAAGGTTTGACCTCTGTCCTTGAATGCTGTGCCTGTCTGTCCAGGCCTTATGTCCTTAGGTGGGCTTCACCTCTGTCCTTGACTGATGTTCCTGTTTGTCCAGGCCTTATGTCCCTACATTGGCTTGACCTCTGTCCTTAATTGCTGTGCATGTCCATCCACACCTTATGTCTCTACGTGGGCTTGACCTCTGTCCTCAATTGCTGTGCCTTTCTGTCCAGGCCTTATGTCCCTGCAAGGGTTTGACCTTGATTGCTGTGCCCGTTCATCCAGGCCTTATGTCCCTATGTGGGCTTGACCTCTGTCCTCTATTGTTGTGCCTGATTGTCCAAGCCTTATGTCCCTAGGTCCCTAGGTGGGATTGACCATTGTCCTCGATTGCTGTGCCTTTCTGTCCAGGCCTTATGTCCCTGCAAGGGTTTGACCTTGATTGCTGTGCCCGTTCATCCAGGCCTTATGTCCCTATGTGGGCTTGACCTCTGTCCTCTATTGTTGTGCCTGATTGTCCAAGCCTTATGTCCCTAGGTCCCTAGGTGGGATTGACCATTGTCCTCGATTGCTGTGCCTGTTTGTCCTGGCCTTATGTCCCTAGGTAGGATTGACCTCTGTCCCCGACTGCTGTGCCTGTTCGTCCATGCCTTATATCCCTACAAGGGTTTGACCTCGATTGCTAAGCCTGTTTATCCAGGCCTTATGTCCCTACATATGCTTGACCTCTGTCCTCGAATGCTGTGCCTGTTCGTCCAGGCTTTATGTCCCTAGGTGGGATTGACATCTGTCCTCGACTGCTGTGCCTTGTCGTCCAAGCCTTATGTCCCTACGTGGGCTTGACCTCTGTCCTTGATTGCTGTGCCTGTCTATGTCCAGTCCTAGTAAATCAGCATGGACATCACATGTTTATCCACACCTCAGGCTGGTAATTTTATTAAATCCCATTTCTGCAGGTAAAACAGTGTTTGACATGCAGAAATATATATGAAAATTACCCCCAAAATGTCTGATGAATAATGCCAGCTACTGCATATAATGTGTGCTCATTTCTAGTACAACACTGCTTCCTTTTCTTTAAGTTCTCTGTTCTTGCCATACTGCAAGTTCAACTCATATTATATCTGGTTGCAGAGCACAGTAACTTCCAGAGAAGATATGTACTTGCTTACTTGTTTTGTTTCATGCTTATTGTACTTGGCATTAAATTTCAGTAAAGAGTCTCAAACTGGAAAAAGTGCATGCATATTTTATGATTGTACAAATAGGCAATCAGTTGTTGTGCATAAACTTGCTTCTCATTAGCATGAACATTGTGCATGATCTTTTGAAAACTAAAGTGCATATGTTTAAAGCACTGTTAGCACATGAACACAGCTTGTGTGTGCTAACTAAAATTTTTTTCATTCGTACTCACTTTTGTGAGTTTAAACATACTTCAGTACTTTGACTTCTTAGTCATGCAAAATTCCTAAGCTGCATAAATGGTCAAATATTTGGAAATATTCATTCAACCCTTGGTACTTTTTATCCTGCTGCAAAAAAATATTTGGGTGCACTTGGAGATTATTTGTGTAATGCTTGGCCGACCATGGTCATCACGCCGCAACAGGCCTACACTCACTCCAGGATGCTGCCATGCCACAGATGCCCAGACAGCCAATGCTGATGCTATTTCCCTCTAGGCATATATGTATCCCAGCCTTTTGAAGGCTCTGTGGCAGGAAACTGTCCTGTGAAGCCAGCTGACGAAATTGACTGGCCCAGGCATTTGAAGCTTGCTCTTATAGTCACTCGATGTCTTAGCAACAGGTCCTCCTGCTCTTCATTGGTGTACATTGTTATTTGATCGTACCTTGCTCCTGCCTCCTCCCAGTTCCAGCTGTGCTCCTGCCTTGTTCTTGTACCTGCCTTGCTCCAGCCTTGCCTTCTCTCTGCTCCCCATCTTTTTCTTGGCTCTGCCTTCTCCTCTTGTCCCTGCCCTTTTCCAGACTTTGTCTTGCATTGGCCCTTGCCCTGCTCCTGTCCTCCTTGTCTGCTGGTCTCCTTGCCTCCTCTGACTGATCTCTCATGCCTCGACAGGTGTCTGAATTCTGACTCTGCCTTGTTCTCCACCTGCCTTGACCCTTGCCTGGATTTCAACACCATCTGACTGCTGTCTGCCCTGATCCTTGGACCACTCTCCTTGCTGTGGACATTTGCCTAAGTCATGCTGGCCTCAGACCCCAAGGACTCAACCTATGGGGGAAGAGGCTGGAATAGGTAAAGCTTATTCTCTGCTCCCAGCCAATAGTTCATCTGCCTGCTGTCAGTGTGAACCCCACTTGTTCCATGAGCTGGGTAGTACAAACGCTGCCAAAGCTTTAAGGACTCACACTGCATGACAACTTGGTTATGACTCTTGAAGATTTACTCTTACATGAAATATTTTGCATACCTCTTCATTTCACAAAACATGTCTACTCTATATGAATATGTTCTACAAAAAAAAAAAAGTATTGCTTAAGCTGAATATGTTTTGATATATTTTTGTTGCCAACTTTTAAAAAGTGCCATTTATTTCATTTTCAACCCATTAAATCTCCTGTTAAGTTTTCTTTGATACACTAATGATAACTGGCTACAATCAGCAGAACAGAATTGAGATTGCTGTCATAAAAATAAGAGGTCTATTTGTGGCAAAGTTACCCTCATGCAGTCTTAATCCATGGGCCTAAATTACTTTCATGTGATTGTATTGGGGAGCGGGGGAGGATTGAAAACTAATAACTGCACACAAGAGATCCTTATGCTGACTTATCTACCTTCCAAAATCTATCTTTTGCACACTTTTTGTTGCATGACCCGTCCGCGCTCGGCCCACGCACAGGCAGGCTCACATCTTCAGCTCCTACGGGGGTCCCAGGTCGTCCTCCCCTGCAGCGGTGGCAAGCACGGCTCGGCCTCGGCGCCCCGCAACAGTGATCGCTGGGCCTTCATCCTCCAGCCAGGCCTCACGGCGGAGCTTAACGTCCTCCGTGGCATTGGTCCTGCCCGGCACTTTATAGGACCAGGGGCGGGTCCCAGCTCCGCAGCGCACCCCCCGATTGAGGGACCTATATCAGGAAGCTCTTGCCCTGACTTCCTTGTCTTGGCAATTGGGTCGATCCTTGTGATTTCTAGTTTGCCTCTACATTCTAGTCTGTGTTCCAGCCTTTGTTCCAGTCCTGTTCCAGCGTCCTTCTGTTCCAGTGTCCTGTCTCCTCATCTCCCCAGGTAATACCTTTTGGATTGTCTTCTCGGTACTGACCTCGGCTTCCCTTGACTACGTTTGATCACTGCCTGCCTCTGACCTTCTGCCTGTTTCTATGACCACGTCTGCAGGCTGCCTGGAACTGACCTCTGCCTGAACTCGACCACGTCTGACTGCCTCCTGGAACTTGACCTCTGCTTTGCCTGACTATCCACGGACTGATTACTGGCTCTGACCCTTGCACTGACTGACCACGCTTCCTTGAATCTGGCCTTGATCCTTGCTATACATTCAGAGACTCTCTTCTGGCCTTCTCAGGAACCCAGGACTTCCGGCCTGAGTATCGACCTCGCACCCTTGATTGTGGTGAGCACACCCCTGAACTTCCTATCAAGAAGATCCTGCGAGGCCCACCTAAGACCAGGTGGCCCGGGTACCCAAGGGCTCAACCCGGGGGTACCTAGGATTGCTAGTGGTGAAGCTCCAGCTAGCTTCTGCCTCCTCTTGTGTTCCACCTCCTGGTGGCAGGCGCTCTCTGGGTCCAACCAGGAAGCCTACCAGTCCTTCACTAGGCCAAGGGTCCACCTCCTGGGGCAACACTTTTGATGTTGAAAACATGACAACTACATGATTTCCCTGTTAAGTAAAACTCATTGTTACTACATCCATAATCATTCAGCAGTTCCAAATTAAGGCCTTAAATGTTCTCTCGCCCTAGCTTGATAGTACCCTGGTAGAGTGTCCATCAAGCAAGAGCAAGTGAACATTGTAGAAATCTCATCTTTGTGTGACTTTCCTCACTCCAAAACACATCAAATCTTCACCAAGGTCTACTGTGCTGTTTGTACATCATACTCTGCATGTAAAACTGGCCCCAAAACCCTAGACCACCACCAAATCCTCACCTCCAGTTACAAGCTGGCCCTCCTATAGCAGTATAAATAGTTGACTACTATGTGTGCCACCCCAGAGTCTTTCTCTGTCTCTCCCTTTCCTCCATGCCTGAAACAGCATTTTGGGCATGGCATTAAAATATGTCCGTTACACTATCTCTTTGATAATGCCACTCATCTTCAGGGATCTCGCCCAATCCCGCCCCTTTGAATAAATTTGTGTTGCGATAACTGTCGCACATTTTAACGCAATAATGCATTTTGATAAATGACCCTGTAAAAGAGCAGAAACACAGTAATATTGATTAAAGTCAGGAAAGCCATACATAGGGAGTAAATTCAGAATAAAGAAGGAAGCTTTTATGAGAGCAGTGTCCTAATTTTCTTATATGGTTCTTGAGGTACTCAGAACTTTTATCTCCTGGTAAACACTCCCCTCTGTCATAATCTAAAAATATAAGTATCCTTTAGGTAGATTACAATCTCAGGCAGCTTTCTGGGAGACTCACAGGCTGCTTGTTTACCTATCTGCCTTCCACATATTCCAGCCCATGGTGCCATCAGCCCTGCTGCTATGATACAAAAAGAAGTGATAAAAGCATCATGCGAGACAATGAAAAGCAGGTGGAGAAAGCAACATTGAAACCGGTAACTGAACTGGAAATATCTCCATGTCAGATCTCGTCCTTCAACGGTTTTAACATGCACTAAAGCCATTTACATCTTGCTAAAATGACAGAAACTAAATGAAACATTTGGGGATTGTATGTCATTTTAGATTGGAAAGGACACCAAATCAAAGAACAAATGTCATTCTTATATCCCTGTTATTGTAAAACAGAACATCCCACATAAAAATGGAATGGCAGAAAAGCTTTTGTAAATAAGGCCGTTAGCTAACTGTTATATGGATACAAAGAGAATTAATGCATGCAAGTGTATTTTCAACCAGGTGAAAGAATGTTTATACCTTCATAAGGTATACCTGACAAGATCTCAAACAGTAAATAGATCCCATGCTACTACTGTGCATTAAGTCTACTTGGTTAATAGTTTATGGACTTCCCCTCCAGGAACTTGTTCAAAACTTTTTTAAATCCAACGATGCTAACTGCATTATGATCACATCCTCTGGCAGTGAATTCCAGAACTTAAGTATCCATTGAGGGAAAAATAATTTTCTCCAATTTGTTTTGAACGTGGTATTTACTAACTTCATAGAGTGTCCCCTAGTCTTTCTACTTTTTTAAAGAGTAAATAACTGATTTACATTTACCTATTCTAGTCCTTTCATGATTTTAAACACCTCTATCATATCCCTCCTCAGCTGTTTCTTCTCCAAGCTGAACAGCCCTAACCTCTTTAGCCTTTCCTCATAGGGGAGCTGTTCCATCTTAGTCCTTTATCATTTTGGTTGCCCTTCTCTGTACCTTTTCCAATGTAGCTAAATCTATTTTGAGATGTGGTGACCAGAACTGCACAAAGTAATCTAAACACAGCCTCACCAAGAAGCGATATAGAGGTATTATGCCATTTGCCATTTTATTCTCCACAAAAGAGGCTGGAGGTGATTAAGAGAAACAGGAACTTTTACTGTTAACAGAACTGTTCAACATCAATACATGGATCAGTCAGCTTCTCCCAGTAATGCCTTGCTTCCGGTCTCTCAGCATCCCCTAGTGGCACAGCATACACTTACAATGTAAAAGGTACCTCAGCAGCACTGCCTTGGGAGAGCGCCAACTCATCAGATTCTGAAAGCTACGCAGGTTAGGCCTGGTTAGCACCTGGATAGGAGACCTTCAGGGAATGTCAGTTGATGTAATCTGTAGGAGGCAAAGCAAAACCACTGCAGTATCCTGCCAAGAATGTCAACGTAATTCGGTGAACTATAATAGCCTAAAAGGTGAATTTTATAAGCCCGGCATGTGCAATTAGATGATGTGCAAAGAAGTCAGGCTTGTGTACACAGACTGTATTTTAAAAAGTGGCCAGATTCACTTGTAAATGCCACTGCATGCAGATCTCAAAAGTTTCCAAAAAGGATGGGATGTGGGTGGGACATTTCTGGGCCTGGCCAAAAGATGTGCATGGAAATATACACCAACACACGCGCCGATGTCCCCTGCTGCATAACTTTACTGTTGCTATTGATGACATGTAAGCTATAAAATAAAAGTAATCTTGTCATTTCTGAGGGGTTTAAAGGGTCTGGAGTAACTGGGGAGTGTGCAGGCTATCAAACCAGAGGCGGGGTGGAGAACCTAGCTATTAACTGGATGAACTGGTGGAAAAACTCAAAAACTGGGTGAGCACCCCTCTAAAATCCTTTGAGTTATGCGGAAGAAGCAGGATTTTCACTCCCACTTAAAATTAGGTGCACATGTACACACGGTCAGGCTATTTTAGAACATTTGCACAAGTTATAAAATGGCTATGTCTCTGGGCATGGGCCGACAAACATGCACCAATGTGTACCTGTGTGCTGGTTTGATAGTTACTGTCCCTGTCTGTAGCAGACTTACCATCACTTTTTTTTTGAAAATTGGCTTTCTGCATGCAGACAAAAAATTATGCATGTTCCTTGACAGTTATTTATTTTTATGAATTTATATGCCGTCTATACACAGATCTAGATCACTCACAATTAAAATATAATCCAGCATAAAATTGTAATAGGCACCTTACTGAAAATGTACCAGTGTATACACATTTTTAAATAATTTAAATTATACCTGTAAGAATTGACTAGCGGCACTGCTCTGCTTCTGTTAGAAATATTTCCTATACTTAGCATTTACATCTTAAGTGCAGCACATAATATTTTTGGCATTTTTTTTTATCTCGGGAACATGAAATGGATCCATTTGTTTCTAACCCAACCCAGACTCCCTGAAGCTAGCATTGCAAACTTGAACTGTCTAAAATTCTGGAGAGGTAGTTTGAAGGAAATGAAACTTGAGAATTGACTGTGTCGTTTCCATTTGTGATTCAGACAGAAACCTCAGGAAAGTGGCCTCTTCAAATCATTCCTGCAGGTTTCAGTCACGCTAATGTTCTGAGCACACTCTCCTCTCTCCTAATGCCATTTTAGAAAAACTCTAGGTAGGAGCTCTGTGTGCGCAAGAAGGAAGTTAGGGAAAGATAAAGAGATAAAGAGTAAGGCAGGCTGGAAAAGTGAGAAGGCCAAGTGAAGAACAAAAGTGACAGGGAAAAAAAAATCAGTGGATCAGTGTTTAAAAAAAAATCAGGAAGAATAGATTTGGGAGAAGCTATACATTTCTGTCTTACGAACCAATATATCTCGTGGTGTATAATGTGTGTTGCCGCAATGCTTTAGTTTGTAAAGTGACAAGTTTGACAGTGATTATCGTGTTGTGCTTGTGTATAATATTCTTGTCTAGCACTGAATGGGGAGGAGCTACTACTATAGGTCATAAGGCAATTAGTGATTCATTTTGACTATGGTGTCAAGCACTCAAAAAATCCAAATGCATACTATATATATATCAATGAGTATATCAGGTGCTACCATTGCATGCTTATTGTAAAAGACATATTCACAGTATCATTGCCAATAGGATTACTTTATGAGGATAATTTTCAAACAGCTTGAACAGCAACATTGTACATGAAGATTTTACCAAGTATTAGGGATGTGAAGAGGTTAAAGTTTGTTTTGGCCCATTTATTTGTTTTATAGATCTTAATCATTCATTTAGTTTGTTTCCAACAGAAAATATGTGAATATATTGAATTCTATTTGTTCATTCGTTTCCCATTAAACTCAATAGGGGAAGCAATGCAGATTACTTTGGGCTCCCAACTTGGGGTTTTCTAACCATTTGTAATGAAACTTGTTGATAGACAACTTAAGAGAGGTGAAGTGCACCAAGCCTGGGTAAACTTGGTACCAAAGGTGGCAAGAATAGGCCAATGAACTGTAATGGAGCAAGACAGCAGTGGCAGGAATCCAAGGCACTGCAAGAGGAGCAAAGCAGCTGTAAGTATGATTAGAAAACCCCAAGGTCCCAAAAGAGGGGAAAAGGGCACCAACAGTGTCGTGAACCCCCGAAGGCAGCCTGAGAGAGAGAGGTGAAATACACTCAAATATGGTATGACCAGCTCAGGGAACCATGAGGGGGAAACAAAGCACCACAAGTGGAAGGAAAAAAAATTCAAGGCACCAATAGAGGGCTGAAGTGCTGAAAAGGCATCATGAAGACCCCCAAAGCACCATGAGAGGATCAAAGGAGCCACGCACAATTTAAAGAACATCCCAAGGCTCTAAATGAAGGGCAAAGGGCACCAATAAAATTGGTATAAAACCCTAGGCAGGGTGAAATTAGAGGAAATCTCTAGGGGAATTGGGATGTACTTTCAGTATGGCATCATTTGGGGAAGGGGCTGGTAGTTCAGACTTTGAATTGATCTTCCCCTTTGCTGTGGTATAATCTCAACTCTTTATAACATGTACATGTAATATTTATTTATTTATGTTATAAACTTAGAGCCCATTAATCCACAATTCTTAGTGGATTACAGTCAAAGAAAACAAAAACAATAACTCAAATAAGCACAAAAATGAAGATAAAAACAATACATATGTAAAATCTTGGCAGTCAAAGGCATACCCTGCACATCTAGACAGGATAAAAAGTCCTTGGGTAAGTATACTTGATAAACAAAACTACAAATAGAATATATAAATAATGCAAACATAAAAGCCAAAACCACCAAATGAGATGAATTGCATGATTAGACAAGTGATGTGCATTAATTTGAAATGAAATAGGAAAACATTTCCTATTTCGTTTTATAACATTTTCAAAATAAAACATTAGAAAACACAATGAAATTTCATTGCTTTGTTTCATTTTGAAAAAAAACCCCATAAACAAACAGTTGGGTCTGGGCTTAGTCTGAGGTCTCTTCCCATAATTAGGACCTCAGCCTAGGCCGAGGTCTTGACTTTGAAGCCTTAGCCTAAACTCAAGCCCAGGCCAAGACATAGGCTTCGATCTCAGTGAAGGGACCCTGCATTGGGACAGGGTTTTGGCCTGAGTATAGGAAAAGAGTGAGGCCTCAGCATTGGGACTCAGCCTCCAGGCTGGACTCTAGTGTTGGGCATGTGCCTAGACTGAGACCCTGACAATGGGACCCAACCTTCTGGCCTGGCCCTGGCATTGAGCTTGGGCCTTCGCCTATGCCTAGGCTGAGGCTTTAATATATCACCTCTCTCGTTCATATTTTTCTCATTTATTGCTGTTATAATTAAAAAACTGCAATCTTAGTGCTATATTAATTGATTTAATTACTTAAATTAAACAAAAAAAAGACAAAAACATTTTTTAGGATGATGGAAGGTTTCATCTATTATTGTATTCCCATTACCCCATGGTATTGGTGTATTAATTATTTTAATCATTAACGATCCATCTCCAACCACTTTGTTTTTATGTATAGAGCGTGCCAAAAACTCAAAAAATAAAAAAAAGTGTCAAAAAAAACCTCTTCTATGTAATTTCATCAAATAACGTTTTTTTAAATTGTATTCCAACTATTCAAGCACAACTGTTAGCTTAATTAGTTCTTCATATTTTATAACAATGCTGCAAAAATATTCATAACTGACGTGAATTCAAGATATTACCGTCCGCCCAACGGAGCCATGTTTCAGACCACTCTGGTCTTTCCTCAGGGGATGTTGATGTATCCAATCCTTCGTGTTCTTTATCCACTTGATTCAGTGAATTGTCACTCCTGTGCAAATCCTGTTCATTTGGATCAGGTGTATTTGTTCGGATACTGGCAATTTTGAAAAACAAGCCTGGTTGTTAAGTAATCATTTTAAAACAAGAGGATCTCCAACTAGGGCTGTTAATAATGCTTACAAACAAACCAAGTTTTCTGACCAACAATCATTACAGTATAAGCCTAAAAAAGATAATCCACAACTTGTTTGTGTTTTGAAACAAACCATGGCAATGGCAATAATAGCAGCATCGATCCGTAAACATTGGCACATTTTATCATTACACAAAATTTTTCGTGAACCCCCATTAATTGTCACCACATGGGGTAAGAATATACGAGACTGGCTGGTACATGCTCAGTTGCCGGCAAATTTAACAATGAAGTGATAGGTAATTTAAAATGTGGTCACTGTCCCCATTGTGACAGCTGTATTGAAGATGAACATTGGATTGATCTGGTTACCAACTATAGAGTATTGTGGAAGTCACGTACAGATTGTACTTCTACATTTGTAATTTATGCATTAATTTGCACTTGCCTGAAAATGTATGTGGGTCGTACGACTCATACAATGCGGTTCCGGTTGAATAAGCATAAATCACGGTTAAACAAAGGACAACTCACGGCTCCCATTGTACAACATTGTTTACAGTACAAGCATAGTTTTACGCAGTTGAGATGGACAGTTCTTTATCATGTAAGGATAACATCGAGGGGGGAGTGAATGAGTGCAGATGTTAAATTATTGGGAGGCTTTTTGGATTTTTACTCTAAAAGCACAGAAACCTGGGGGTTTAAATGAAGAACTGGATTGGTCAGCTTTAGTGTATGGAATATATGTTTACGTCAGGTGAATGTGTTGCGAACGTGGACCCTTGAGCTGGCTTGAGAGTTGGAGGATCCACTGAAGGGAGGCCTACAGTGGTACTCGAAGCTGGGAGGAGGAACAGGACCAGGAGACCAGACAGGACCTTCACCTATACCAGCCCTCTTTCCCCGCAGGTTGGGCCCTTGGGTGCCGGGGCCGGCAGGACATAAGCAAAGGTCTCCTGGCGAGGGAAGTCCAGTGAGCAGTCCAAGTCGAGGCAGCAGAAGACTTGAGAAGACGGAGATGGTTCACAGGTCGTGGCAGGCAGCGGAGGTGCAAGACAATGAATCAGGCCAGAGGTCGGGGCAGGATGAAGACTAGTGAAGAGAGCACACCAAGGGTCAGGATGGGCAGCAGACAGAGGAAATCCAGGAACCAAGCTGAAGTCAAAATCGGAGAAGCAAGCAGAAGTGGGAGCAGAAGTAGGAGTAGAACCACAGGAGCAGGAATGGAGCTGGAGGAGGCGGGAACACACGGAAGGAGGCAGGAATGCAGGAGAGGGAACAGGAACAAGCAGGAACACTGGAGCGGAATCTGGAACAAGCAGAAACAGCAACTAGCTACTCAAAGAGTCGACCTGTTGCCAAGGCAAAGCATGATGATCTTCAGGACTCTTTTATAGTCCCTCGATGATGACATGGAATTTGGGGCGGGGCCGAGGTTTCCTGCCACATCCCCTTTAAATTCCGGAGTGGTGGCGCACGCGCCTAAGAGGCGGAGCTGCCCAAGGAAGTCAGCGGCATCTCCCTTGTGGGGAGGATGCCGTGGGAAGGCCCCGATGCAGCCCGAGCCGGGACGGGGAAGCCGGCGGTGAATGAAGTGTGCCAGAAGGTGAGGGGGGACCCAACTGTGGCTGCCCATGGCCGAGGTTCCCAACAGAATGTTTGTGATTGGACTATTTGAATCAGTAAGAGTAGTATAAGTGCATCAGGAATGACAGTTGATGTTGGTGATAGTTTGGAATTCAAGCCAAAAAACAGGATATGCACAGGAGTGACAATGTGCTGAATCAAGTGGATAAAGAACACAATGGATTGGATACATCAACATCCCCTGAGGATAGACCAGCGTGGTCTGAAACGTGGCCCCGTTGGGCGGACAGTAACATCTTCAATTCATGTTGGTTATGAATACTTATGCAGCATTGTTATAAAATATGAAGAATTATTTAAGCTTACAGTAGCGCTTGAATTCATAGTTGGAATACAATTTTTTAAAAATATTATTTGATGAAATTGCATAGAAGAGGTTTTTTTGACACTTTTTTGGATTTTTTTATTTTTTGGCACACTCTATACATAAAAACAAAGTGGTTGGAGGTGAATCATTAATGATTAAAATAATTTATAGACATTGGGCCGGATTTTAAAACCTACACGTGCGGCCTACATTTGTTCTTGCTACCCAGCGTGCACAAATGTACGCCCGATTTTATAACATGCGCATGCAGCCGCGCACATGTTATAAAATCTGGGATTGGCATGCGCAAAGGGGTGGACACTAGTGCACCTTGAGCATGCCGAGCCCTAGGGGAGCCCCGATGGCCTTCCTCATTTCCTCTGAAGCTGCTCCGAAATCGGAGCGGCCTCGGAGGGAACTTTCCTTCGCCCCCCCCCCCCCCCACCTTCCCCTTGCTTCCCCTATCTAATCAGCCCCCCAGCCCTACCTAAATCCCCCCCTACCTTTATTTTGTAAGTTATGCCTGACTCTGGCAGGCGTAACTTGCATGCATCGGCCAGCTGCCGGTGCGCAATCCCCCGGCACGGCCGCTGTGCCGGAGGCCTCTGTCCTGCCCCCGCCTCACCCCCAGACCACCCCTGGACCGGCGTCCTACCCATGCCCCACCCCTTCCCACCCCTTGCACAAAGCCCCGGGACATATGCGCGTCCCGGGGCTTTTTGAGGATTTACCCGCGTAACCCTTTTAAAATCCACCCCATTATCATGGGGTAAAGGAAATACAATAATAGATTAAACTTTCCACTCCATCCTAAACATTTTTTTTGTCTTTTTTTTTTAATTTAAATAATTTAATCAATTAATGTAGCACTGAGGTTGCAATTTTTTAATTAGAAAAATAAATTAGAAAAATGAATAAGCGAGGTGATATATTGGAGTTCATCGAGTTTACATTTTGGATCCCTAAATAATAATTGACTTGTGTTTTAGATTGGTTTATTAGGCTGAGGCTTTGGCATTAGGGTTGGACCTAGGTCAAGGTTCTGATGTAGGAACCCAGTGTCAGCTCCAAGCCTATACCAAAGCCCTGATGTTAGGCCTGGTCCTGGGGCTATGCAAGGCTGAAGCATTGGGTCTGGGTCTAGGCCTCGGGTAGGACACTTTTTCAGATCCTACGTGGATGGGGCAAGTGGAGGATCCTGGCACCAGCAATTTTTGAGGGGCAGAGAGAGGCCTTGTTTTCTTTATTTTTCATCCTTTTTTTTAATGCTTTTTTTGTTTCTGCAAACTGCAGACATAAGAACATAAGAAAATGCCATACTGGGTCAGACCAAGGGTCCATCAAGCCCAGCATCCTGTTTCCAACAGTGGCCAATCCAGGCCATAAGAACCTGGCAAGTACCCAAAAACTAAGTCTATTCCATGTAACCATTGCTAATGTCAGTGGCTACTCTCTAAGTGAACTTAATAGCAGGTAATGGACTTCTCCTCCAAGAAGGAAATCAGATAGATTGCAGTCATCTGATTCTCAGTAAAATATAAGTCAAATAAGGAAACTAACAACTTCCTGTATAAAGACCATCAAAAGAGGAGGGAAGCATTATGAGGAAATAAAAGAAAAAGCCCCCAGCATTTGTTCAGGAATATTTTGCTCCATTTATACGAAGGGGTCAGCAATGGAAGAATTATGAGGAGAGGGTGAAGGATATGAATATGTATAACCTGAAAGAGAGGAGGTGCTGGGGAGATATGATACAGACCTTGCGATACCTGAAAGGTTTTAATGATGTACAATCATCAAACCGTTTCTGTTGGAAAGAAATTAATAGAACTAGGGGTCATGAAATGAAACTCCAGGAAGAACAACTCAGAACCAATCTCAGGAAATATTTCTTCATGTAGAGGGTGTTGAATGCTTGAAATGTCCTTCCAGAGGAGGTGGTGAAGATGAAAACAGTGAAGGAATTCAAAGGGGCATGGGATAACCCTGTGGATCCCTAAAGGCTACAGGATGGAAATAAAGAAAAGAGAGCATAGGGGGAACTTGCAGGTGTGGCTGTTGCTTCCCTTAACAAATAAACCTTGATCCTGTTAATGCAGCTCCATCATTGCTCTCTGCTTCAACAGCAGTGGAAAAGGGGAATTGGATTCAGAGGGCAACCAGCAAGGGCCCCAACTTTTACACTTTGGGGAACAAATAAAAATGGGGGTAACTTACTGATGCGGCGCTTATTACACTTAGGGGTACATTTTAAAAGACAGCGCGAGAGAATACTTTTGTTCGCGCATCAGGCACGAACAAAAGTACGCTGGATTTTATAAGATACTCGGGTATCTTATAAAATCCGGGGTCGGCGCGTGCAAGGGGGTGCACATTTGTGCAACTTGCGCACACCAAGTCCTGCGCGCGCTGCCCGTTCCCTCCCCCCCCCCCCCCCCCCCCGCACCTTCCCCTCCCTTCCCCTACCTAACCCTCCCTCCCGGCCCTATCTAGACCCCCCCTACCTTTATCTGAAAAGTTACTACTGCCTCCGGGCAGTAGTAACTTACGCGTGCTGGCACGGCAGGCCCCGACACAGGCCGCTGTGTCGGGGCACTCGGCCTCGCCCCCGGACTGCCCACACACCCCCGAACATGCCCCCAATCGTAAACCACGCCCCTGGCCACGCCCCCGACCACCCCTTTTTGCAAACCCCGAGACTTACGCACGTCCCGGGGCTTGCACGCGCTGCCAAGCCTATGCAAAATAGGCTCGGCATGCGCAGGGGGGTTTTAAAAGGGTTACGCACGTACCTTATGCGTGTGACCCTTTTAAAATCCGGCCCATAATCACTAACAGCTTGATTTTAAGAGCCATATGCGCGCTTATCTGCTGGCTTGCGTTGAAGAACCGGCTAATGAAAAAGGGGCTGGCCAGAGGTATGGTCTGGGCAGGACATGGAAGGGGCATGGGCAAGCTGGGATAGTGCCATTAGACGCTGTCCCACTGAAGCATGTTCCGGCAGCCAGTCGGCCCGCACAACCTACTCTGGAGAGCAGATAAGTATTGAAACAACAACAAAAAAAGTTAGAGGTGTTTTAGGAGTTGGGGATGAAAGGGAATAAAGGAGGCATTAGCTAGAGGGTTAATGAAGTTCCATCCCCTTCTGCTCCTTTATTGGAGCGGTTGGTGAGGGATCTGGGGAAAGGTCCTATCGCGTCGCTGTGTGCTTCTTAGAAAATTTACTCCCCTTACGCACGCACTGTTATAAAATCGGGCACACATGTGCGTGTGGGTAGCGGATTTTATAACATGCACACGTCAATGCACGCATGTTATAAAATCTGCATGTCAGTGTGTGTGCGCCGGGAACCTTATGCCCATGGATGCCTGCGAGCGGGTTTTAAAATTGACCTTTAAGTCTGATACTTTTGATACAACTCCAGCACTGTTCTCTGCTTACACGGCAATGGTTAAGGGAAATGGGATTCAAACAGCATCCTAGGGCCCTGACATTTACAGTCTGGGAAACGGATAAGCATGGGAGTAACCTGCACAGTGCAGCAGATACTGGCAGAAGCGTGCTGGGCAGACTGGGTGGACTGGGTGGATCATTTTGTCCTTTTCTACCGTCATTTCTATGTTTCTTTGTTCTATAAAAAAGTGCCATGCTGAGTCAGACCAAAGGTTCATCAAGCACAGCATCCTGTCTCTAAAAGTAGCTACTGCAGTTCTCTCAGAACTACCCAGCAGTCACTAAAGGGGAAATTCATAGGGGTGTGCATGGCAATATTTTTAATTTATTTTAATTTTCATTTTATATTTCCATATCATTTAGTTTTGTTTTTAACATATTTCATTTTCAATTTATAGTATTGTGTTTAGTGTGCTCTAATTCAAATTAGAATGTGCTAACTCAAAAATCACGTACTAATTCAAAATTGTGTGCACTAAATTGACAAGTTAGTGTGCACTGCTTCATTTAGTATGTGCTAGTTGAGTTAGTGAACACTAATTTGATTTAGCACACACTGTTTTGATTAGTACATGCTAACAATGAAAAAAGAAAAAAATGAAATGACATTTTTTTTGTTTCTAATTAACAATAACATGAAATGATATTCATATTGACTATGTTTTTTCAAAAGAAAGCACATCCCTAGAAATTCATTCCCTGTTGAACACTGCTAAAAGTAAGAAGTAAGAATCTACCATGTCTATGTGGCTAATAATTAGTAATGGAGCTGTCCTGCAGAAACTTTCCAAACCTTGATATATGGATATGGTACTAGAGTCATGACCACGTTCTTTGGCAATAAATTCCAAATCTTAATTGTGAATTGTCTGTAGGAATGCTTTCCAAAATTTGTTTTAAAATTGCCATTAATTAACTCTGCTAGTCCTAGAATTATTTCAAAGGGTAAATAATCATCCCATATTAAATTAACCGTAAACTTGTTCCTCACCACTAATTATTTTTTGTCACCCTCTATCATATCCCCTGGCAGTCATCTCTTGATCAAGCTGAAAAGCTCTAATTTTTTAAGTCTTAAGGGAGCTATTCCATACCCTTTATAATTTGTATAGCCCTTTTCTGTATCTTTTCTAGTTCAGCTCTGTCTTTTTTGAGATGGGGAGACCAGAACCTCACATAATATTCAAGGCATGGTTCCACCATGGATCTGTACAGAGATATTACGTTAGTCAGTTTTGTTTTCTATCTTCTCTGAATAATTCCTACAATTTATTACATTTTTTGACTGCTGCTGCAGGTTTTGCAGAGGCTTTCAATGCATTTTACTGAATAGTAATAACGCCTAGTGCAAAACCCAGCAATTTCTATATATAGTTGAATTATTTTTCCCTGTATCCCTAAAGAGCAAGCTTATGACAAAGATCCTTTATTTTTATTTTTGTTTTTATTGCTATGTACTGTTATTTATGTGTTTCTAATGTTTACATGATTACCTATAAATGTACTTTTGGGACTGCGATGAGCGTTGTTTGGGACCTGTGGAATATAGGAACATATAAATAATGTTTTACTTGTCCACAGTAAATTTAATGTGCCATTTCAATGCCCAGTTTCTCAGTCTCACAAAGTTATTTTGCAATTTCAGTCATTCTTGCTGTCTTAGCTACTTTAAATAATTTTGTATCATCTCTCATTACTCTCATTTTCATATTATTAATAAATACTGTTTGTTAAAAAACACTAGTCTCAGGACAGAACCCTGATTTTCTTCAGGAGACTCTCATGAGTGGTAGCTTGCTTACCAATGAGGCCTGACTACATACGTGTCAGCAGTAGGGATGTGTAGCACCACATTTTTCAATTCAGTTCATTTTATCATTTCTGAGGCTTTTTATTTTTCAGTATGTTTAATATTTTTTTTCAGTATTTTTTAGCCAAACCAAAAAATACCCCATTAAACTATAAAATCCACCAAGAAACCCAAACACATTTGAAAACAATGGGCCTCCCAGGCCCTGGAAGCACCCTCCTACCTTCTGTAATTGAACATGGAGCCCAAACCAGCCTAGCCAGTGCCTTCTCAGGACCCTCCAACACCCACTCTCACCACAAAATAACCCATCCCAAAGCCCAGATCCCTGCCCCCCTGGTTAAAATCTACCAGGGCCAGGAAGTTCCACTTCAGCCTCCACTTATCCCCTTCTGAGGTTCTTGTAAAATCCCAAGGGCAGGAGGGATACTCACTCACTCCTGGCTTGGCTCTAGCAATCTTTACAATTGCAATGACTGCCTGGAGGATGGCACCCAAGGGCCTGCTATTGGTGTGACCATTTTGTTGTACAATGATATGGTTGTATGGCCATATACCAAAATAGTACAATGATAGTCATCAAATTGATGTCATTTTGGTGCCATCCTCCAGGTGGCCTACACTATTTTTAAAGCTGCTAGAATCGGGGAAAGAGCAATTGGCTTCATGCTTGCCCTTAAGGATTTGACAAAGGTTCTAGAAGTTGATATTTTAAAACAATCCAATTAATTAATAAGCAGTCATTCAATATTTGATCATTCTCAGACTGGATTTCATACTGGCTTCAGAAGAGAAACCTTACTTGTGACTGGTTTAGACAAATGTTGTAGGGGGTTTAATAATGATCAGAGGTTTTTGTTGGTCTTTCTAGACATTTCTTCAGCCTTTAGTACTTTAAACTTGACATTTTGATGTCTAGGTTTGAAGTATTGACTTTACAACATAAGGTTCTAGCCTGGTTTTGCTCTTACATTACTGGTCATGAACAATGTGTTTCAGTAGGTGAAAACTATTTTTCATGGTGTCCTTTGAGTGACAAGGAACCCCCCCAGGTCAAACTCCTCCTTATGCACTCAATGCCTCCAAAGAGAGAGTCCCCTACTCCTGTTCCCTATCCCTTTCCATATAAATAATAGTCCAGTAGTGGTCACTCCTCACTCCTACCCCTCAACTCTTTACAAATTACATTGGTGGGCTAGTGGCCCCTCACTGTGCCCCCCAGCAGAATCCCCACACACCATTACCTTAAAATCATCATTGGTGTTCAGTTGTAGGGCCACTGGTCTTCTCCACAGACTTTGCCCCATCACATGACATGGGCAAGGTCTATTTGGCACCATTTTAGAAAAACCAATGATTATTTTAAGGTAATGTAGTGTGGAGGAATCTGGGGGTGTCCAGAGGGGGGGGGGGGCACTAGCCACCAAGTAATTTTTTAAGTGTTGACGCGTGGGGTGGTAAGGATGCCCATTACTGGATTATTATTTATATGGAAAGGGGGGAGGGCAGGATGTGAGGGGCTCAATATTTGGGTGGGACTTAAGTGCATAAGGAGGGGGTTGGTCAGGAGGGTGTTTTGTCATCACGTGGCACATTTAATCTTTTATTTTACTTTTTATGGTGGGTTGGGCAGGGGTTTCTAAGGACCCCCCAGTGACTCTTTCTTTACTTCTGGGGGGGGGGGGTCATGTTAGGACACAGGATCTTTTAATTTTACTGTTGGAGCATCGGGACCCACATTAAGGAGTCAGTTCTCCCATGGCAGAATAGTGGTTTGGGAAAATGTGTACTTAAACAATATGGCTGACAAATTTTTAAGTCATCTGCATTATTTTATTTATATAGGATTAGGTATGTATGAACTGCTTTGCAAAATTCATGCATGTAAATGACATGCAAAGCAGTTCATTGTAATGACATGTTTCTTGCCCAAATATTGTATGATATTGCCATGATAGGTGTTGCGCTAGAGGTGGACCCTTGGCCTGGTACAGGATTGGTACGGCCCTCTGGTCGGACCCAGAGAGCACCTGCCACCAGAAGGCAGAGCATACAAGGAGGCAGAGGCTAACTGGAGCTTCACCAATAACAGTCTGGACCGCCTGGACTTAGGTGGGCCTCTGGTGGTCTCCCGGAGAGGTAGCAGAGGGGTGTGCCCACCACAAGCAAGGGTGCATGGCTGATGCAGAGTGGATGGGCTAGACCTGAACTGGAAACTCTTGAGACCTCAGGGAGGTAACAGTTCAGGAAGGTTCTCCGAGTGAGACAGGCAGCGCCTGTGGGTCTAATCAAGTGGAAGCCGTGGTTGGTTTCCAAGCAGGTTGGTCGAATGGTCACAGTAGGCCTGAAGAGAGTGTCCAAGTGAAGAACAAGGGTCAGAGCCAGAGTATCAGTCCAAGAGAAGTCAGCCAAAGCAGAGGTCAATGCCAGAATCAGTCCGGGCGTAGTCAAGGCAAGTGAGGGTCGGTTCCAGGCGGCAGACAAGAGAATGGTCAGGCAGGCAGAGGTCAGTTCCAGGTGGCAGGCAAGAGAATGGTCAGGCACGCAGAGGTAAGTACCAAAGGTCAGTCCAAAAAGGTACTACCTGAGAAGGATACAGGAACACATGGAGCCACTGGTAATGGAAGACACAGGAACATGGAGACGCTGGAACAGGAGACCCTGGAACAGGAGACTCTGGAACAGGAGGACACTGGAACAGGAGACACTGGAACACAAAGGCAAATTAGCACACCAACGGTGTCGACCCGATTGCCAAGGCAGGGATCAGGGGTTTGAGCCCTGCCTTGGTATATGTACCTCCCTCGGTTCTCGCTTGCCCCTTTAAAAGACTGGATGTCAGCTGCGCGTATGCCTAGAGGCAGGGCCGAGGCGGCCGAAGTCGCGGAGCCCCATCAGGAGCTCCGCTGCAAGGCCTGCAGGGAGGAGGATGCTGAGGAAGGCCATGGTGTGCGACGGGGACATTGGGAATTGGGGGGCAACAGCCAAGCCAGCATTTGTGGAAGGCAGCGCGAGGTGAGCAGACCCGGTCGCAGCATGTACACGGCTGGGATGCACAACAGTACCCTCCCTTCTAGGCCTCCCCCTTACCAGTCTAGGTTTCTCTGGGTGGTCTCGATGGAATCCTTGAAGTAGCTCTTTATCAAAGATGTTGTGAGAGGGTTCCCAAGAGTTTTCTTCTGGACCAAAACCCTCCCATGACAGGAGGTACTCCCAATGACCACGGCGGCAATCAACGTCAAGGACCTCCTTGACCTGTAGAGTGTTCTCAGGTTCCGCCGTGTGCTGAGTAGGAGGAGGAGGCCTTCGGGAAGGCCAGGACAGGACTAAAGGCTTTAGTAATGACACATGGAACGTGTTGTAGATTCCCATGGAGGCAGGGAGTTGTAGCTGGTAAGTGACTGCTCCAATGTGTCGAAGGATAGGGAACGGACCGATGAATCTGGGGGCTAGCCGTTGAGATGGCAGTCATAATCAAATGTGCTTCGTACTCAGCCAGACTATCTGGCCTTTCCGGAATAGTGGTGCGGCCTAATGATGGACGTCCGTAAAATTTTGGCTCGCTCGGCTGCTTGGCTTAGTCTCTCTTTGACTTGGTTCAAGAGCCTGCGTATAGTTTGTGCTGTAGACTGGGCTGCAGGTGAAGGTACACTGAGTGGAATCAGTGATTGGTGGCCAAAGACTACCGCATATGGTGAGACATCAATGGCAGAGGTGATGTGGGTGTTATGGGATAGTTCGGCCCATGGAAGGAGGTCAGCCCAGTTATCTTGCTGGTCATTGACATATGATCACAGGAATATTTTCAAGGAATGATTTGTCCTTTCGGGTTGGCCACTTGCTTGCAGATGATAGGCTGAGGTTAAGTTTAATGTAATATTGACTTTTTACAAAGGGATCTCCAATATTTAGCAGCAAATTGAGGCCCTTGATCGGAGACTATTTCTTCTGGTAATCCATGCAGATGAAATACATTGGTTAAGAAGAGCCTAGTGAGTTCTGGAGCTGAAGGGAGACCAGGTAAATGGACAAAGTGGGCCATTTTTGAGAAGCGGTCAAAAATGACCCAGATTACAGTATTTCCTTTTGTCAGAGGCAGGTCCATGATAAAATCAATGGAGAGACTTGACAAGGGTTCGGTTGGCACAGGAAGAGGTTGGAGGAGGCCCCATGAGTGGCCAGTCGGGGGTTTTTGCTACACGCAAACTGGACAGGAGTCCACGTATTCACGGAAGTCCTTCATCATACTAAGCCACCAATAGTGCCTTCGAAGCATCTCGAGAGTTCGGGCTCGAACAGGATGACTGTCCAGCTTAGAGTCATGGGCCCAATGGAGCATGCGCTCACGGAGATGGCAGGGGACCACTGTCTTACCGGATTGTACCATGGTGGTGACTGCAATCAATATGCAAGCTGGATCGATGATGTACCTAGGAGTCTTGGGTGTATCTTCTGGCTTGACTGTGCGAGAGAACGCATCTGCCCGGCGGTTTTTAGCAGCTGGGCAATAGAGGAGCTTGAATTTGAAGCGTTCAAAGAACAGAGCCCAGTGTGCTTGTCTGGGGTTAAGTAACTGGGACTCCTTTAGGTTTTCTAAATTCTTGTGGTCAGTAAATATTGTGAATTTGTGTTGTGCCCCTTCCAGCCAGGGGCGCCATTCATGGAGGGCTAGTTTCACTGCTAGGAGTTCACAGTCCCCTATAGTATACTTTTGTTCAGTGGAAGAGATTTTATGTCAATAGAAGGAGCATGGTACTAATGCTCCTTTAGTGGAGTATTGACTCAAGACTGCTCCTGCTCCGATGTCAGATGTGGCGACTTCAGCGATGAAGGGATGGTTAGGATCCGGATGGAGTAGACATGGACTGGTATAGAAGGCTTCTTTCAAGGCGTGGAATGCTGACTGGGCCTTGGGACTCCACACTTGTAGGTCACATCCCTTCCTAGTCATGGTGGTGAGTGGAGTGGCCAAAGAGGAGTAATTAGTGATAAAATTTTGATATTAGTTTGAAAACCCAAGGAATCTTTGTAGGGCATGGAGGCCCACTGGTTGAGGCCAATCTTGAATACCCTGGAGTTTATCAGGATCCCTGGTGAAGCCACGGTTGGAAATGATGTAGCCTAAAAATGGAAGACTGGGTTGTTCAAAAATACACTTCTCTAACTTCGCATAGAGGTGATGGTCTCTGAGATGTTGGAGGATTGTTTGAACGTGGGAACGATGGGACTTTAGATCTTTGGAGAATATTAGTATGTCGTCCAGATATATGATGACAAAGGAGTATAAAAGGTCCCAAAAGATCTCATTCCTTAAGCGTTGAAATACTGCAGGGGTGTTGCAAAGCCCAAAAGGTATTACTATGTACTAGAGATGTGAATCGGAACCGGAATTGGTTCGGATTCTGGTTCAGATTCACATATGGGTTTTTTCCCATCGGGCCCGTTCACGTTTTGTTTATCGGCTGCCCAGCCGATAAACAAAAACCCACCCCGACTCTTTAAAAGTAACCCCTTAGCTTCCCCCACCCTCCCGACCCCCCCAAAACCTTTTTACAGGTACCTGGTGGTCCAGTGGGGGTCCCGGGAGCGATCACCCGCTCCGGGCCATCCTCCAGCTACCGGGCCATCCTTTGCCCTTACCTTGTGACAGGGTATCCGTGCCATTGGCCGGATCCTGTCACATGGTAGGAGCACTGGATGGCTGGTGCCATCTTGTGCGCCTACCATGTGACAGGGGCTGACCAATGGCACCGGTAGCCCCTGTGACATAGTAAGGGTAAGGCTATCGGTGCCATTTTGGTTCCTGGCATCCGACGGCACGAGTGCAGGAGATCGCTCCCGGACCCCCGCTGGACCCCCATGGACTTTTGGCCAGCTTTGGGGAGCCTCCTGACCCCCACAAGACTTGCCAAAAGTCCAGCGGGGGTCCGGGAGTGACCTCCTGCACTCGGGCCGTATTGCCAGTATTCAAAATGGCGCCAGCGCTAGCCTTTGTCCTCATATGTCACATAGTGAGGGCAAAGGTAGCAACTGTTGTGCAGGTAATAAAGCAATGCATGCACAAATCGTTAAGTAAGTGCCTGACTAATCCAATTACAAGACCATCTACGTTTATGGATAACTTTATTTGTATGCTACCACTATCCAGGGAGGTTCACAACAAAACATACAAAATAACACATGAATAAATACAGCAAACTAAAAAGCATACAAAATAGGCATATCAAGCCACACAGTGAGGCCAATGCAATAAATGAGCATGGAAAATGGGTGCTCAGTTTTGAACATCTCTTCCCTAACGCATGCCCAAGCACCTCTCCTGGGTGCGCGATTCAATATTTTAATGTGGGGTTGTGCTGCCAAGGAGACACTAGAGACAAAAATGTATGCCCCTAGTAACTACTTTGTACCCAGAAGAGGTGGCTGACAGCGAGTTATGAAAACAGATGCCCAGTTTTACAAGCGTCCATTTTCCTAACCTGTGCACAGCCAGCACTTTTATTTTAAATGCTTTTTTAAAAACCTTTTGGTTCCTCCGACTTAATATCGCCATGATATTAAATCAGCAGATGTTCAGAAAAGCAATATTTTCTACTTTTCTGTATACATTTTTGGGCAGCTCAGAAATTAATAGGGGTGTGCATTCGGATTGACCGCATTAGTAAAACGCAACTCATATTTTTTTTTTACTTAAAAAATTGATTCGACATAAACGATCGGATTTCCCACATATCGAACATAGATATGTTCGATATGTGGGAAATCGCGATTGTTGAGCCAAAATAAAAATATAAACCCCCTCACCCTCCTTAATCCCCCCCCCCCCCGACTTACCACAACTCCCTGGTGATGGAGCGAGGAGTGAGGACGCCATTTCTGCAATCCTTGGCGAGAAGCATGTGACATCGGCGGCACGTCGAGTGACGCCGGCGTCACGTGATTCCCGGCTCGTTCGCGCCGGACGGCTCGTTCGGCCCAAAAAGAACTTTTGGCCAGCTTGGGGGGGTCAGGAGGCCCCCCCAAGCTGGCCAAAAGTTCTTTTTGGGCCGAACGAGCCGTCCGGCGCAAACGAGCCGGGAATCACGTGGCGCCGCGTCACTCAGACGCGACGTCACGTGATTCCCGGCAAGTTCGCGCCGGACGGCTCGTTCGGCCCAAAAAGAACTTTTGGCCAGCTTGAGGGGGTCAGGAGGCCCCCCCAAGCTGGCCAAAAGTTCTTTTTGGGCCGAACGAGCCGTCCGGCGCGAACTTGCCGGGAATCACGTGACGCCGCGTCACTCGACGTGCCACCGACGTCACATGCTTCTCGCCAAGGATTGCAGAAATGACGTCCTCACTCCTCGCTCGATCACCAGGGAGTTGTGGTAAGTCTGGGGGGGGATTAAGGAGGGTGAGGGGGTTTAAATTTTTTTTTTGCACATATGTACATATACCCAACTCATTGGATTTTTTTTATGTCCATATTGGCCGCAAGTGGGACCCCCTTTCGGACATAAAAAATATGAACATAAAATTTTGCTCTGCACATCCCTAGAAATTAATGCCTCTTCTGGGCAGGCATTACTTTTTGAGTGGAAAAATGTGCGGGTCATGCACACATTTTTTTTGTATCTGGGGCGAATAGCTAATAGTCTCATCAACATGCATTTGCATTTGGTGAGCACTATTAATTTCAGGGGGTTGGATGCATGTTTTTTATAACATACAGAGCTGTGGACGCATGTCCAAATCGCACATCCAACCACAGGTTAAACAGTGTGCTCGGCTGAGCGTACTGTTTTGCATCGGCCCCAGTGATTTAAACAATAAAACTAAAATCACATCAAATCAATAGCAATTCAGCAGAGGTACAGCAACCAAAATACAAGAAGAGATTAGGGAATAATGAAAAAACAAAAACTAAGTTCAAAAGAAAAGATAAAATATTTTTTTAAAAATTCCTACTCGAAGAGAAAGTTTTAAAAAAAGTTTCTTAAAAGCTTTTAGACAAGTTACAGATCTCAACCCATCTGGTAGACTATTTCAAATATCAGGCCTGCATCTGAAAATGTTGATTTTCAAATTTCAGATAGATGAACCATCTTAATGGAAGGTACCTCTAGAAGAGCTTTCTGTGAGGAACTGAAGGATCTCAGTGGGCAGTAAGGTTTAAGTATCGCTGAGATCCATGATGTTGCCACATGAGCTCTCAGCTTGTAGACCAGGCAAAAGGTAACAAATGCAAGCTAATCAATACAGGGGTTAACAAAGTCTGAACTACTAGGCAAAAGTCAGTAGATTGCAGGAGGACTTTCAATGGTCACAGTAAATGCAGCTTATAGAATCCAGATTTAACTACTGCTCTGATTTGAGGAATGAATGAAAGTTTTGCAAATTGTCTTTTGAGTTTATTGAACTAAAGATTATTTTTCATTTTTGCTTTTAGAGAAATATAAGTGGAGACCAACCCAAGTGAATCATTCAGCATAAAATCAATTTTTAGTGTAGATTGTTTTTAAAATGTACCCTATGGTTTAAGGGAAATAGAGGAGGGCCAACAAGGCAGTACAACTAGAATTACACCATAGCAGTAAAGCATATAAAAGAATTGAATATCATCAGTCACAGGTATCTCTGGCTTGTATTTTCACTTACAGGTAGTGGCACAAAAGAGCGAAAGCCACTCATGCTGTAAAGCCTTCCCATTTATAAAGTAAAAGAGTAGAAGCCAAATCCTGTTGTAGTATCACTGAGCCGTCTATTTCCTGTTGCCTACCAGCCTCTTCTGAGTGTTTTTTTCCTCTTTTCTGAAGTTCATTGCTACATCAGTTGTGCTTCCTTTCAATCTGTGAACAGCAGGTGGGCTGTGAGAATACATTCTCAAAATATCAGAGCTGAGAGAAAGAATGAGAAAAAAAAGAAGGATTTGAAAGATATGTCATATTTTCCCCAGTTCTAACATCAGAACTCAAAAATGCATTCTTTTTAAAGTCAAAGTCATTTGTTGTTTCAGCTTGCAAGTCTATAAAGCTTTTTCTTCACTAATAATTCCCATCTAGATTATATCTATAGAATTTATCAGTGATTATCACTTCACAGAGTTACAAATAATTCTAGTTTTATTATATTATGAATGACTGCCAAGATGATGGCTTAGCTAAAAAGATGTGCATTAAGAAATAAGAGATAAATGTCCATTTTTTTTCTGGCTCTGTACTTTTTTATTCTCTACATAATTCATGAGTGTGCATTTGGTGTGGGGATTTATATGTATGCACACATATAGGCTAATTTTAACATGAGCATGTGTGCTCCCATATATGCACGTATGGGCACACAAGCAGAGATATGCTGTAATTTTAAATCATGCGTACATATGATTTAAAATATGCCTGCAGTGCATAAGTATGCTCCTAATTTTTAAGTGGTTACTCAAGCAAACATACTTTGTTTTCCTTAGGACTTTGCTTTTGCTGGCTTTAACACACATATGAAAGCAGATTTTAAAGCATGGTCGCGGGAGGGACATTCCCAATTTTTCCAATTAGTTAGCCTGCCCGGTCATTTTCTGGTTCTTCAAACTGCATGCTCCCCAGTTGGCCCAAACCCCTCACTCTGTCACGTAAACCATAAAATGCGAGCTCTGCAGACTTTCACCCCATCAGGAGCAGCAGTAAATTTACATGGCTAATAAGCCACCTCTGGTTTTAAAATGCAGATTTAGCCATATGGCTGTGCCCCAGAACGCCCATGCCTCATTCTTTTTCCACTCCCTTATTTTTTTGCTCAAGCATACATACCTACTAGAGATGTGTATCGTGTGATCGATCGTCTTAACGATCGATTTCGGCTGAGGGGGGGAGGGAATCGAATCGTCACGGTTTTGTTTTTTTAAATATCGTGTAAATCGTAAATCGGGGAGGGCGGGAAAACCGGCACACTAAAAATCCCTAAAACCCACCCCGACCCTTTAAATTAAATCCCCCACCCTCCCGACCCCCCCCCCAAATGTCTTAAATTACCTGGGGTCCAGTGGGGGGGTCCCGTTGTGATCTTCCACTCTCGGGCCACAGGTGCGTTGATAGAAAAATGGCGCCGGCGCTACCTTTGCCCTGTCATATGACAGGGCAAAGGTAGCGCCGGCGCCATTTTGGTTCCTATCCCCCGATGTCACGAGCGTAAGAGATCGCTCCCGGACCCCCGCTGGACCCCCAGGGACTTTTGGCCAGCTTGGGGGGGCCTCCTGACCCCCACAAGACTTGCCAAAAGTCCAGCGGGGGTCCAGGAATGACCTCCTGCACTCGAATTGTGTTGCCGTATGGCCGGCGCCATTTTGCCGTTCGGCAACACGATTCAATGGCATATATTGTAGCAATTTTCAAAAGCCCACTTACTTGAGTAAAGTGCATTTACATGCGTAAAACCCAGATTTGCGCATGTAAATGCTTTTGAAAATCCGCCCCAATGTGTGGCTTTTAAAATCCTTGTTGCTCATGCATAGCCCACATACTCATGTATATGGATCTTGTTGCATAAGCAACACTTTTAAAATTGATCCCATATATTTTTTGAATCAGAAAACATGTGTCAATAGGTGTCTGTGCATGCAAGAAGAGAGAATTAGTATGTATTCATTGCTGAAATTTTATGAATGTAATTATGTGATCTGCATTGAACAGTTTTCTTGGAGCAGAAGTCCATTAACTAGTACTATTAATTTGACTTAGGGAATAGCCACTGCTATTACTAGCATCAGTTAGCATGGGATATACTTAGTTTTTGGGTACTTGCCAGGTACTTGTAGCCTGGATTGGCCACTGTTGGTAACAGGATTCTGGGCTTGATGGTCTCTTGGTCTGACCCAGCATGACAATTTCTTATGTTCTGGAAATATAGCAGAATATAAGATTTAAATAAATAAAGGTTTCTCTACAGAAATGTAAACTGTTGCCCAAGAGTTCCCCAAATTATCAATTAAAGAACAGTGCTTGTAAGTACCCTTGTAGGTAGGAGAGGAGTTGCAAGAAATTTTGAGAACAGGTTTAGAATTCAAAATGGCATTGTCAGAAAAGAATAAATAAGCAGGCTGAAATACAAGAACAAATGCAAGCTCTTACACAGGAAGGGAAAATGAAGGGATTAATCCACTCAAATAGAAACAAGTCTTACTGGGAAGGAATTCATGGGCCGATGAGTAAATATGTTTACTCCCAATTTAATAAGGATTTCAGCGCACAAAAAGTATGCACATAGACATAAGTAAAAATGTGCACATAAAATGGCATTCCTCCATATAGATCCCATGTTAATGAAGACATTAGCTCTTACTCCCCATTGCAGGGAGGTGCATATGCTTAACTCCATTTTTAACTTGGATATTTAATTCCTGGGACAGAGACGGAATACAAGTTAACTCACATTTCTGGGTTCTAGTGTTAAGTCTATGCTGCTGTGCAGCATCTCATCCTGGACCTGGAATTCCTGATGGGGGATCCTAGATTCAGGTCCATGGCCACACTGGTATGCTAACACTAGACCCAGAAATGCAAGTTAACTTTTATTTCATCTCTAACCCATGAGTTAAATTTCCAAACCTTAAAAAAACAAACAAACAAAAAAAAAAAGGCTAAACAGTGAACACTGGGATACCTAAGTCCAGGATCCTCAAGCCAGGTACCCTTTGTATCAAGATCAGTGAGCCAGAGATCCTCTGTCCCAGTACCCTTGAACAAGAGAGACCCTTGCTCCAAGGTCACCAAATCAGAGAAGCTAAATTGTTGCATATGCAATTGACTGTTGTTATGTAAGCTCTTTAGAAAAAGCACTTTTTGTAGGAGAATTGTATATGGAACTCTATTTTTAAATATGCGCTTTGAGAGATCTACTTATAGTAGCCCAACTGAACCTTGCTTGTTGCAAAACTATCACTGTCACCTCATGCGTCTCTGGATTCATCTCATGTTGGTGCATCGGTTTGCCATCCCTCTGCAATGCTGCTGACCAACAGTTATGCTGCCAGCTACTAGTTATTTTTATTTATTTATTACTTGGATTTAAATTTCCTTCTTTTTTGAATATAGAAATTCACTCAAAGTGGATTAGAACATATTAGAAATTTAGCTAACATATGGATCATTTGTTACTACACATTATAGAGGCATAAACAATTATAGAAAGCTGCAATATCAAAATGCAATTTGACAAAATAAAGTGTGCCTGAGGCCTAATTCTAAAATAGATGACAGACCTGACTAAGCTCTAATACATCAATATTCTGTAATCTGGCTAAATATAACGGCTAAAAAAAAAGCTTGGGTTTTAAAAGCAGAAAAATTAGTCTGGCTAAGTCTAAGTATATGGGAATATTTGGCTACAAATAAAGATGGCCAACCCTATGTATGAGTATCTTTACTTAGCTGGATAAATTAATAATCAAGTGGCACAGCCTTATCAGGGAGCCACATCCTCTATTGCCTGTGCAGGCATAATCCAAAGTGGCTGCTAGAAGTAGGTGTGCAAACAACACTGAAGAAGATAAAGAGTTGATCCAGCTCATTCTACCATATGAGGAGGAGCTGTATCCAGCAAGACCCAGCAGGAGGAAAGAACAGCTCTGTGCACAAGCTTCCAGAGGGCCTTCAATAGGTAAGATACTGTTTCTTGCAACATTACCTTGTGCCACCTGGATAGTTCTGCTGTTTTTCCCAGTGCTATGGCAATGAAATCTGGAAATTTCCTTTCTTCTGCCTATCATACAAGGCACCCAATGCTGGTTTTACCAGTGTTACCACATAGTCCAGACAATTTCATAAAGCCCAACCAATTACACTGGTAAACAATTTTCTGGGAACATTTTGTTTCCTCCACAACCTTCGGTGAAACAAGTAGATTTTAACAAGCTGAAAACAATTATACATTTATTATGTCTGTATCACGTACCATTTGCAAGAAAAGTGTGTTATATACATTAAGCATTGTTACGTGTCTGTAGCGGCATAAGCTAAAATGGCAATGTTGGCACCAGAAAACAAAACTAAAAATGCATTGCTGCAGATTTTCGTTTGTAATCACTGTCCGATGCTTCGCGGATGAGAGTCCAATAATAGTCACCCAGCATGAGGGGTTCCACTTACCTTGATATCGTTTCTCCATTTTGACAATGTCCTGATGAAACTTTTCTGTTGTGCTCGGGGGTGGACCCTTGTTCTGGGGCAGGGATGGAATGGCTCCTGAAAGGGAACAGGAGGTAACTGCCCCCAGGGGGCGGAGCACTGGAGGAGACAGAGGCTAGGTAGAGCTTCACCACTGGAAGCCCGAGGTCCCCCCGGGAGGAGCCCGTAGGGGCCCGGGCAGCTTGGACTTAGGTGGGCCTCGCAGGGTCTCCTGGGAGAATGGAAGTCTGGCGTGCCTACAGACATAGAAGGAGTGCGGTCGGGTTCGAGCTGGAGCAGGGAGAACCAGAACAGAGTTGGTGATGCCAAGGCTAGGAACAGAGCCAGAATCTGGAGACGAGGTCAGGCAGGCGAAAGGTCAATGTCTATAAGTCAGTCCGAGGAGTGGTCAATGAAGCAAGGGTCAGTTACCGGAGGTCAGATGAAGTCATAGGGAAGCAGAGATATTGAAGCTGGCGGCAGTCAGGTGAGCAGGTCTGGAGCAGGCTGAGGTCTTCAGGCAGGCAGCAGAGAGGCGGGTAGGTCCGAAGCAGGCTGAGGTCTTCAGGCAGGCGGCAGACAGATAGGCAAGTCAGGAACTAGCTGAGGTCATAGACAGGTGGCAGGCAGGCAGGTAGGTCAGGAGCAAGCTGAGGTCAGTACCGGAAAGTCAGTCCGAGGGTACTACCTGGGTAGACAGACAGATGAACCCAGGAACAGGCAGGACTCAGGAACGAAGATGCAGGAACAAGTCAGGAATGGAACTGGAACAGAAGGATCCTGGAATGAGACTAGGAAAAAGCAGGAACAAATGCAGAGACAATCTAGCATACAAGCCGACCCGATTGCCAAGGCAAGGAAGTGGAGACAGGAACTTCCTTATATTGCTAGATCAATCAGGGCGCACCGCAGAACCAAGACCCTCCCTCGGCCCTACAAGTGTCTGGGAGGTTCGCGCACGCGTGCACATGTAGGGGCGTGGCTAGCATGGTAGGAGACGCTGAACCTCGGCTAGAGGCCTGACGCGCAGTGGAAGGCCCGGCGACCACCGCCGCAGGACGCCAGGGCCTAGCTGGGCTAGCAACTACCGCGAGAGAGGTCATCCCGGGATCCGCTGAGGAACTATGCAGGTGAGCGGTCCCGTGCGCGGGATGGCCGTAGGTGGGGTGCATAACACTTTCACCATATTCGTCACTCAGAGTGCCAAGGTCCTTTCCAGGTTCTTGTGGCCTGGTTTGGCCTCTGTTGGAAACAGGATGCTGGGCTTGATGGACCCTTGGTCTGACCCAGCATGGCAATTTCTTATGTTCTTATGTTCAAGGTTGTCTGGGAAGAAGTTCAAGTGGAAATGAAGAAAATGTATCTTCAATGACATGTATCTTCAATGACATCAATTTGTATGCCTGAAGAAGATTTTTAACCTGTTCGACATAGTCTGCTGCCTTATAGTTGCCTAGAAAGTTACAAACAACGTTCTTGAAGGCTGTCCACCTAACATGTTCTGTATCTTGCAGAAGACCATCAAAGTGGCTGTCGTTCATCACAGCTTGGATTTGTGGGCCAACGAAACCACCTGCTGCTGCATCGTTATGGAAACAAGTTGGAATCTTGCAGCAGACCTGGGGCTTGCCCGAGCAAATTCTGGCATGATCAGGAAGAGTTTCTGTATTTTAAAAAAAGTTAGTCTTTGTTACATGTTATGTTGCTTATGGCCATCAAAAATATGACATGAATTTTAAAATCATAAAAACTACTGTCCAGCAAGAAAATATATGTACGCAAGATTATGTTTTAAAATTTCACAATTATTGTAACACAAAATTGACCGTTTCTCAAAAACCTTATGTGATGTACAAATTTCGCAGTAATATCTGTGATCAGCATAAAAAAATCTAATTGGAACACCAAAAAGCCTGAAGAGAACAAATATTGTGTTTACCAGTGTTATACTTCTTTCATCAACTTGCATATTAACTTCCATCTGTTGCCAGTCTGGTACCCTCTAGCTTTCCTTCCTTCTTTAATCTCCCCATGATACAGTTGGTCACATGTATCATCAAGATAAGACCCTCTCTTTTCTTTGCCACAATAAACAAAAAAAGCCTACTCATAGCTTTAACTGCCTCGAAACAACTTTAATTAGTTCATGTAAGAGATTTGTAATCAAGTAGTACTCTGGATCTCAGCAGGTAAATTTCTAGTGGTTTCACAACAAGCCTAAGTTCTCTAAAAAAAAAAAAAAAAAAAAAAAAAGTTCCTTTTCTAATCAGTAATTACTGCAGTTCGTAGAGGAATATAAAGCAGGCTGGTATAGAGCCTTCCATTATTCCAGTATCCCTATCACAAAGTAGGCAGCTTGGGAACATATCAGTTGCTTCACTTGTAAAACTTTCATACTTTCACTAGTCACTTCAACATCTTAAGAAGGCAAAGCATTTTTAAAAGTATCGCTTCTTAAATCCAACAGCATTTCATACTGGCTTGCAGTGTTTCCCCAATTCTGGGAACAATGCAATACAGTGTGCTCAGCCAAGCGCACTGTTAACCTGCAGTCGGACGCAGGTAGAATAGGCGCTAATCAATCTCCTAATGCAATAAGAAAAGTATTCCTCACCTGCTAATTTTCGTTCCTGTAGTACCATGGATCAGTCCAGACAGTGGGTTGTGTCCCCCTTCCAGCAGATGGAGTCAGAGCAAAAGCTGAAAGGACGGCCCCTTATAGGTTGGAGCGCCCTCTGTGTCCCTTCAGTATGTAGAATATCAGAGCCAGAAAGCCCACGGTATGGATCAACTTATAACCAGAACAGAAACCATGAACTTGAAACATGAACTTGTAACACTTAGAACTTGCAAAAAGAACTGACATACAGACTTATAGAGAAGAAGTAGAGCTGGGGTCAATCCAGAAAGGGAGGGCATCTGGACTGATCCGTGGTACTACAGGAACGAAAATTAGCAGGTGAGGAATAATTTTCTTTTCCCTGTACGTACCCGGATCAGTCCAGACAGTGGGATGTACCAAAGCTTCCCTAAGTAGGGTGGGCCCTGGATAGCCTAGCATGAAGAACTTGAACACCAAATGATCCAAACTGTGAAGAGGGAACATGGAGGCGATAATGGCGTGCAAAGGTGTGCAAAGATTTCCAGGTAGCTGCTCTACAGATTTCCTGAGCAGAAACAGAAGAGCTCTCCACCCAAGAGGTAGCTTGGGGTGAAGAGAATGAGCCTTAATTCCTTCCGGAGGCAGACGCCCAGCCCCGATGTAGGCAGAGGCAATTTCATCTTTTAACCACCTTGCAATGGTGGTTTTGGAAGCCTTGCAACCTTTCCTGGGTCCGCTCCATAGAACAAAGAGATGGTCCATAAGGTGAAACGGATTAGTCACATCCAAACAGCGCACAAGGACCCTCTTCACATCAAGGTACATGAGCTCTTGAGGACAATCAGCTGGGAAGGATGGGAGCTCTACCGACTGATTCAGATGAAAGGCAGAGACCACCTTGAGTAAGAAAGCTGGGACCGTGCATAAAGAAACCCCCAAATCTGTGAAATGGAAGGAGGGCTCCCTACATGACAAGGCTTGTAATTCCGATATGTGGCGAGCAGAATAGATGGCCACTAAGAACACAGTCTTGAGAGTGAGGTCCTTGAGGGTGGCGCTGCGAAGAGGTTCAAATGGTGAGCCACCCAGGATCTGAAGGGCCAAATGGAGATTCCAGGACGGACACGACGAGCGGAGTAGAGGCCAGACATGTTTCACCCCTTGTAAAAACTGGACAATGTCAGGGTGTGCCGAGAAGTGAAGGCCATGAGATTGAGACACGAGGGCCCCCAGAGCCACTACCTGGACCTTTAAGGAGTTGTAGGCCAGCCCCTTCTCCAACCCTTGCTACAGGAAGGCGAGAATGTTGGAGATGGAAGCATGGTGTGGGGAAACCCGCAGGGTGAAACACCACGTTTCAAATACCTTCCATATGTGAACATAAGCAGTGGACGTAGATGTTTTCCAAGCCTGAAGTAGGGTGGAAATAACCTCGTCCAGGTATCCCTGCTGTCTCAACTGGTGCCATTCAAAAACCATGTCGCAAGACAAAAGCAATCTACCCGGTCGAAAAATACTGGTCCTTGACGAAGGAGGTTCGGAAGATGTCCAAGCCGTAGAGGGCCATCCACTGCCAGGTTGATCAGATCTGCGAACCACGGCCTGCGAGCCCATTCTGGAGCTACCAGGATTACTGGACCCTGATGGAGTTCTATCCTCCGGAGAATCTTCCCCACCAGAGGCCACAGTTGGAACACGTAGAGCAAGAGATTCTGAGGCCATGGAAGGACAAGGGCATCTATGCCTTCTGCGCCATGCTCCCTCCTGCGACTGAAGAAGCACGCAACCTTCGTATTCCATTGTGTGGCCATCAGATCTAGGTGGGGCGTTCCCCATCTTTGCACCAGAAGTTGCATTGCTTCTTTGTAGAGTTCCCACTCTCCCGGATCTAAGCGCTGACAACAAGAAATCTGCTTGAAAATTGTCCACTCTTGTGATGTGAGAGGCTGCCAGCCAGGAGAGATGAGATTCCGCCCATACCATCAACTTGTCAGTCTCTTGGGAGATGTGCCAACTTCTTTTGCCACCTTGGTGGTTGATGTATGCCACCGTCGTCGCATTGTCGGAGAGAATTCGCACAGCACACCCTTGGAGTAAGGGAAGGAAAAGTTTGAGTGCCAGATGGACTGCCCTGGTCTCCAGACGATTGATAGGCCAGGTCGCTTGGGTGGGTGACCATTGCCCCTGCATTGACTGTGACCCACATACTGCTCCCCAGCTGGAGAGACTGGCATCCATGGTGACTATTACTCACTGAGGGATTTCCAGGTCCACTCCTTGCAATAGGTGATCCAGGTTGAGCCACCAGAGCAGGCTGTGTCTGGTCGAATCCACCAGTGGAAGAGGGGTATGGAACTCCCACAACACAGGTTTCCAGCGAGAGAGTAATGCCTGCCTGAGCGGACGCATGTGGGCAAAGGCCCACAGCACTAAGTCTATGGTTGATGCCATAGAGCCCAGCAGTTGGGGGTAGTCCCAGGCAGTGGGCAGAGAGAGATTTCTGAAGAGTTGCAGTTGAGAAAGGAGAGAGTGTGCTCGATCCCAATGGAGGAAGACTTTCCTCTGTCTGGTGTTGAAGTGTGCTCCCAGGAAATCTATGGTTTGAGAAGGGGTGAGGTGACTCTTGGGAAGGTTAATGACCCAACCTAGGGAGCGTAGGAGATGTAGGACCCGCTATACAGCTTGTTGGCACAGACTCTGGGATTTTGCCCGGATGAGCCAGTCATCCAGGTAAGGATGAACTAGGATCCCTTCCTTCCGGAGAGTCGCTACTACCACCACCATCACCTTGGTGAACGTCCGTGGAGCCGTCACTAGTCCAAACAGCAGAGCCTGGAATTGGAAATGATGTCCCAGAATCTTGAAGCGAAGGAAGCACTGATGTGACTGGAGGATAGGAATATGTAGGTAAGCTTCCCTTAAATCTAGGGAAGCTAGAAACTCTCCTTTGTGAACCGCCGCTATCACGGAGCTTAAGGTTTCCATCCTGAAGTGTGGAATCTTGAGGACCCTGTTGACCATCTTGAGGTTGAGGATAGGACGGAAATCTCCTTCTTTCTTGGGAACCATGAAGTAGATAGATTAGTGGCCTGACCCTTGTTCCTACAAGGGTACCGGGATGATGGCCCCCAAGCCCAGAAGTCGGACCAGCATGCGCCTCACTATATCTTGCTTTTTCACCAGACCATGGGGGGAGAAGATAAATCGGTTTCTTAGGCATCGAGCAAATTTTAACGCGTAGCTGTGTTTTAAGATATCCAGGACCCATTGGTCTGAGGTGATCTTGACCCACTCCTTGTAGAAAAGGGACAGCCGTCCACCGATCCTGGGGTTGGAGGAGTGGACCAGCAAGATTTCAGTGCATGGACTTGGCAGCCCCTTGGGAAGGGCTGTCCCTGAACTGCCTGCGGCCCCGAAAGGAATGAGGCCAGGACTGTGACCGGGATGAGGCATTTCTCTGTGGAGCTGGCCTGGACTGACAAAAATGACACTGACCTCTGAAGCGGTAATGCGCGGAGCGAAAAGTCCTGGAGCCCCGAGGTCGGTCTTCTGGTAATTTATGTACTTTATTCTCCCCAAGGGACTGTATGAGTTGTTCCAGCTCATCCCCAAAAAGCAATTTTTCTTTAAAAGGCAAAGAGCCCAGTCTAGCTTTGGAAGAAGAATCTGCCGCCCAATGGCGGAGCCAAAGCAGGTGTTGAGTGGAGACGGCTGAGGCCATAGTTCTGGCTAGGACTCGGAGAAGATCATAGAGAGCATCCGCCCCATATGCCATTGCCACCTTCAGCAGTCCGCTTGCTTTGCTTCGTCCGGAGGAAGCTCTTGAGCCCCAAGTAATTGTTGCATCCAACGAAGTCCTGCTCGTTGCATGAGTGAGCTGCAGACTGCCGCACAGACCCCCAGAGCCGAAACTTCAAAGATCCTCTTCAAATATACCTCAAGCTTGTGATCTTAGGTGTCTTTTAGCGCAGTGCCACCCGTGACCGGGATAGTTGTCCTTTTTGTGACTGCGGACACCGAAGCATCAATGCTGGGCACCTTGAGGAGATCCAAGGAGTCCTCGGGAAGTGGGTAAAGTTTATCCATTGCCCTGCCAACCCGGAGGGAGCCATCAGGGACATCCCACTCTCTTGACAACTGGAGGAGCCTGTGATGAAAAGGAGAAGTTTTCGCGGTGGGGCCGAAGGCCCGCCAAGAGAGGATCCACCTTTCTCCCAGTCTCACTGGGCCCCGCAGGCTCCTGTGGGGCTTCAATGTCTAGTTCTTCAAGAACTTGCGGGATAAGCGGATCCAGTTCATCCCTCTGAAAGAGTCTTAAAACTCGCGGGTCATCCCCTTCCAACAGCGGTATCGGGTCATCCAAGTCTGGGTCTGGATGTTGGGGGAGGAAGGGGTCGGGGTTAGCCAGCTGGGAGATCATCCACACCCGAGAAGGGCAAGGGATTTCCACAGGTTGTGAGCCCCCTGTGGTGCCTGTCCCTGGAGGAGCTGGAGGTTGTGAGCCCCCTGTGGTGCCTGTCCCTGGGGGAGCCAGAGGGTCAGGAACTTGAGCAAAATCTGGTACATCCCCACTTCCCTGAAGTCTGGGAATTTTGGGGGAAGGAGGAGCTGCTGGATCCTGGGAGAGGCTTGCCAAATATGCACTATGCATAAGTAAAATAAATTCTGCTGAAAATGGCCCCGGGGGGTAGCAGGAGGAACCCCATTAACCTGTCCCATGATGGGATTATGAGGAGCAGGGCTCGTCAGCATCAGAATTGGTGGGGGGGGGGTAGGAACCAGAATCATCGAGCAAATCGGGAGACGCAGGAGCAGACAGTTCCGAAATAAAAATGGCCACCATTCCTTCTTCAGAATGGGACGGAGCTGGCCTCCTCGAGGGCGGGCGCGCAGAAGCGCATGAAATCGGATGGCCCTCCGAAGTAGACAATCCCTCCCCACCGGGGAGGCAGCCCGAGCAGAGGCCCTTACAGGAGTGTCGCCCAGTCTCAATGCAGGCTGCACATCGCATCGAACGTGGCATGGGAGAGTGAAAAAATTGCAGTCCCAGAGCTGACAGCAGCAATCTGTACAAGAGCTGAACAGAGGAATGGTGCCTCTCTGTCTACACGGCCCGAGGAAGCAACGTCGCAGGGCGGGCTGCTGAGGGGGGAAGAGGGGGGAAGAGGTTGGAGCCACCAACATTCACCCTGCAAGATGCTGAAAAAGGGAAAGTACAGAAAAAATAACACTTTCTGCTGTATGCCTGTCACGAAAACCGATGCCAGGTTTATCAGCGTCAGTTTTCGTGGCTGTCCACCAGTAAGGAAAATGACGCCAATAAACGGCGTCTGTTTTCATGACCGGCGTATGGCAGTCACGAAAACTGATTGGGTTCGCGTTTGCAAGGATGTGCTAGGGTCACGCAAGCTCCTCCTTGCTAACATGACCCTCTAATTTAAATATTGCATGGTGCTCCCCTTGGGGGCGCCTGGGGCTTGTTAAGAGAGCGGGCGCTGACTGTTCAGTGCCCACTTTCTACATGACTTTATTGCATAGGCCCCTCTGTTTGTTATAACAATACACTTCATATTCTTAAATTTGGACTGTGAATATTCCAGGGTTAATTAAATAGCAGAGAGACATCTCACTTGCACGTAATAAATAACTTATCTTAAGGAATGGAATATCTGCAGATAATGGTTGCCAGTTGTCCTCTGATTCTTTCTCCATGAGTGCTGGCTGTCTGCTCTCAGTTTCTCCTGCTCTCTCCCTTTGTGACCTCTCTATTGCTAAAACTGCCTTATTTATTTCACCTGGCAGCCAGTTTCTACCAGAGAGCTGACCATACCCTACCTGAGTTACTCCCTACTGATTCGCCCGGAAATGTCTTTGTGGAGACATTTGGGAAATGTAGTCCTAGGAGCAACTTAAGCTCCCTTTGCCAAATTAAAGGAATCCTGACCAGGAAACTATAATCCTTTACTTTTCTTTTGGTGCATGGAATTAAACAACCACCTCTTGATCATCACAATGCCTAGTCAGGTTGATGCAATATAATGTGCTCGGCCGAGCGCACAGCTTTACATGCACTTGGACGTGCAATTTGGATGTGTGTCTAAAACCCCACATGCAATAAGGGGATTAGCTCATGCAAAACACGCATACAAATCAGTGCATAGCTAATAGCACTCATCACATGTAAATTCATGTTGATGAGACTGCTAGCTATTACCCTCGATGCAAAAAATTGCCATGTGACTACGGAAGCAGGCGTTAAAGCATGCAACGTTCAAGGGCTGATGAAAAAAAACAAAAATCCTGCTTTCTGTGATTCCTCCTAATAGTATCCTAGCGATGCTAAATAGGAGGAACCACAGAAAGCAGATTTATGTCCCTCTCAAGAGCTTAACAAATAAAAGAAATCCTATTTTCTGTGGTTCTTTATAGGGGGAAGAACAGAAAGCAGCATCTCCAAGGTCTGGCCCAATCGGAACCCCTACCAGCAGTGAGTGAAGGAGTGAATATATTAATATTAAGTGTTGGGCACTTGTTATTAATTTATTTCCTCTTAACTTCCTACCGATTGGTCCATTCACTGTCACATGTCAGTGAAAGGACCAATCCCCTTTCAGAAGGCTGTCCTAAAAGGGGATTGGCCCAAAGAAACAGATCGGAAATTGATCCAATGTTGTAGTAGTAACCAAAGAAAAAAGAGGATCAATAAACACCAGGAGTTCTTTATTGAGCACAAAACATAAAAAGCCCAACTCAGGCCGAGTTTCGCTCATTGAGCTGCTTCAGGGGCTAGCAAAATAAATACAAATAAAAACATATTAAAACATATATAAACATATACACCAAACATAAATAAATTATATAAAATCATATAACATTGAAATAATATTGACAAACTTAATCGCAAAACAGACATATATAATTCAAACATGGTCTATCAAGTTTAGTGTGTGATTAATATATGTCTGCATATATATTCATGCATAAAAAATATTAGTTAATGGAGGTGCTATTAACAAGAATTTAGTGCAGTCTATAGACCAGAAAAACTGTACCTATTCATTCTATTGCTGATAATTTCTCTCCATACATCTGGTGAACTTTTTCAATATGCTGGAAAGCCAGACATAATTAAAAATAATAAACAATTCACTTAAATGAAATGAAGTAACAAATTATTTGATATTACTGTTTTATCATTCGTGGTTCTCCACACTTAATTTTATTTTTTTTATTTATTTTTTTTTTTTATGAATGAGTGGTTGTAGTGTTGTTTCATTCTCTCAGTCATGTTAGAAATGACTTGTTACATTTTTTAGCCAGACTGTGAAATGGTAACTTGTTTAAATAATTTGTTACTTCAGTCCAGGTAATTTGCTACTCTTCAGTTTGTCAATTTGGTCTATTATATCTTCCATGTTCACTGTGATTTGGTTAAGTTCATCTGAATCAACACCCTTATAAACAATCTCCGGAACAGATATCTCCCCAACATTCTCAATAGTAAACACTGAAGCAAATAATTCATTTAGGGGTAGATTTTAAAAGAAGCGCGATCAGCCTACTTTTGCTTGCGCATCAGACTCAAGCAAAAGTACGCTGGATTTTAGTAGATACGCGCGGAGCCGCGCGTATCCACTAAAATCCTGGATCGGCGCGCGCAAGGCTATCGATTTTGTATAGCCTGCGCACGCCGAGCCGCGCTGCCTCCCCCCGTTCCCTCCAAGGCCGCTCCGAAATCGGAGCGGCCTCGGAGGGAACTTTCCTTTGCCCTCCCCTCACCTTCCCCTCCCTTCCCCTACCTAACCCACCCACCCGGCCCTGTCTACACCCCCCCCTTACCTTTGTCGGGGGATTTACGCCTCCCGGAGGGAGACGTAAATCCCCGCGCGCCAGCGGGCCTGCTGCGCACCGGGCCGCGACCTGGGGGTGGGTACGGAGGGCGCAGCCACGCCCCCGGACCGCCCCGGGCCGTAGCCACGCCCCCGTACCCGCCCCCAAAACGCTGCCGACACGCCCCCGAAACGCCGCGACGACCAGGCCCGCCCCCGACACGCCCCCCTCTGAAAACCCCGGGACGTACGCGAGTCCCGGGGTCTGCGCGCGCCGGTAGGCCTATGTAAAATAGGCTTACCGGCGCGCAGGGCCCTGCTCGCGTAAATCCGCCCGGTTTTGGGCGGATTTACGCGAGCAGGGCTCTGAAAATCCGCCCCTTAGTCTTTCTATGATGGCCTTATCTTATCTAAGTACCTCTTTAACCCCTCGATCATCTGATGATCTGTTGCGGCTCCAGTTCACGGCCAGTTACCTTACCCGCCGCAAAGTTGCTCTGCTGGTCCCAGTGTCCTTCGGCTCTGTTTGGCCTGGTTGGGGCCTTCCCACTGTGCTCCCTTCATGAGGGAGACGCCGCTGACTCTCAGCTGCTACCCCGCCCCTTAGGTGTGCACGCACACAGGGGATGACAATTTAAAGGGACCAGCACGGGAAAACTAACTCCTCCTCAAGAAGTGACGTCAGATGCTCCCAGCTATTTAAACCCTGCTCAGACTCTCCTTCTTTGCCTTGAAATGAGGTTTACTCTTTTGAGTCACTAGTTGCTGCGTTCCTGTTCCTGATCCTGGTCCTGCTGTTCCTGATCCTGCTGTTCCTGATTCCGCTCCAGTTCCTGCTTCCGAGCCCCCTATCCAGTCCCGGCTTCCTCTTGGCTTGTCTTCCTGGTTCCTGACTTCAGCTTCACTTCTGGTTCTCCGTGTCTGCTGCCTGTCTTGATTCCTGGTTCGTCTCTGTTCTTTGCTGTTCCGCTGCCTGCCTCGACAACTGGCCTGTCTCCTCATCAAGTTTCGCTGCCACCTGCCATGAACTCTGGACTTTCTCTGACTACGCTTCTCTCCTGCTTGCCTCGACCCAGACTTCTCTTCATACCTTTCTTCACCAGGAGACTGCACCTAAGTCCAAGCGGCCTGGGTCCCCAAGGGCTCCACCCGGGGGGACCTCGGGCTTCCAGTGGTGAAGCTCCAGTTGGTCTCCTGGTCTTGATTTGTTTAAATTCATCTAAATCAACACACTTATAAACAATCTCCCGGCTATGGACTCCACTGTGGACATTCCCCAGCGGCCTCTCCATAACGGTTTACAAGGCCATGGACCCGGCGGACAATCCGAATGTGCAGGCCATACCTGGCATGGCCCAACGAATCCAGCAGCAGCAACATTGCCTAGATGTGCTGGCAGCTACCGTAGAGAGATTGGATAACCGTCTGGATGCCATACCTCCACCAGTACAGGGTCCTCCCGCACCAGCTCCAGCTCCTGAACCATCTGCCTCGCTGCATCTTCCGGCACCACCACGATGTGCGGGAGACCCAAAACAGTGTTGTGGGTTTTTAAACCACTGTTTCATAAGATTCACTTTGCAACCTACACAATGCCCTTCTCATCAAGTTAAGACAACTTATACATTGAAGGCATTTGACAAAGTCCCTCATGAGAGGCTTCTACGAAAACTAAAAAGTTATGGGATAGGAGGCGATGTCCTTTCGTGGATTACAAACTGGTTAAAAGACAGGAAACAGAGAGTAGGACTAAATGGTCAATTTTCTCAGTGGAAAGGGGTAAACAGTGGAGTGCCTCAGGGATCTGTACTTGGACCTGAGCTTTTCAATATATATATATATATATATATATATATATATAAATGATCTGGCAAGGAATACGACAAGTGACGTTATCAATTTTGCGGATGATACAAAATTATTCAGAGTAGTTAAATCACAAGCAGACTGTGATACATTACAGGAGGACCTTGCAAGACTGGAAGATTGGGCATCCAAATGGCAAATGAAATTTAATGTGGACACGTGCATGGTGTTGCATATAGGGAAAAATAACCCTTGCTGTAGTTACACGATGTTAGGTTCCATATTAGGAGCTACCACCCAGCAAAAAGATCTAGGTAGCATAGTGGATAATATTTTAAAATCGTCAGCTCAGTGTGCTGCAGCAGTCAAAAAAGCAAACAGAATGTTAGGAATTATTAGGAAGGGAATGGTTAATAAAACGTAAAATGTCATAATGCCTCTATATCGCTCCATGGTGAGACCACACCTTCAATACTGTGTACAATTCTGGTCGCCGCATCTCAAAAAAGATATAGTTGCGATGGAGAAAGTACAGAGAAGGGCAACCAAAATGATAAAGGGGATGGAACAGCTCCCCTATGAGGAAAAGCTGAAGAGGTTAGGGCTGTTCAGCTTGGAGAAGAGACGGCTGAGGGGGATATGATAGAGGTCTTTAAGATCATGAGAGGTCTTGAACGAGTAGATGTGACTCGGTTATTTACACTTTCGAATAATAGAAAGACTAGGGGGCATTCCATGAAGTTAGCAAATAGCACATTTAAGACTAATCAGAGAAAATTCTTTTTCACTCAATGCACAATAAAGCTCTGGAATTTGTTGCCAGAGGATGTGGTTAGTGAAGTTAATGTATCTGGGTTCAAAAAAGGTTTGGATAAGTTCTTGGAGGAGAAGTTCATTACCGGCTATTAATCAAGTTTACTTAGGGAACAACCACTGCTATTAATTGCATCAGTAGCATGGGATCTTCTTAGTGTTTGGATAATTGCCAGGTTCTTGTGGCCTTGTTTGGCCTCAGTTGGAGACAGGATGCTGGGCTTGATGGACCCTTGGTCTGACCCAGCATGGCAATTTCTTATGTTCTTATGTCCCTCTTGGATGGACGAGCGCTGACATGGGCCTCTCCATTCTGGGAATGTGGTGACTCCTTACTATCCAATCTACAGTAGTTCATTCAAACATTCAAGACGGTATTCGATGAACCAGGCCGGCAGTCCACTGCGACCACCGAACCTTTGCACCTTCACCAAGGGGGCTGTCCACTTGTGGATTATGCCGTCGAGTTCCGTGCACTTGTCACAGAACTAGGTTGGCGTGAGGACAGCTTGCAGAGCATCTTTTTAGAGAGCTTGTCTCCTCGAATCAAGGACAAGCTCGCTGCCCGGGATCTCCCTGAGGACCTTGATATTTTGATAGATCTCGCTGGATGGATAGACTGTCGGATCCAACAACAGACTCAAGAGGTCAAGTTGACCCAAAGACCTGTTGCCTTAGCACCTTCCTTTTCACGTCCATGACTTCCTACTACCGAGACGGCAACTCCTTAGGGTGAAGAGCCCATGCAACTGGGCCAAAGTCCTTTAACACCTGAAGAGAGGAGGCGCCGCCGCTCTCTACGTCTCTGCTTATACTATGGAGGAAAGGGTCATATGTTGGCCCAGTGTGGCGAATGGCCAGAAAACGTCAGGGCCTAGGAGTCATCGGGGAGCTGACCCTAGGCTGCATCAACTCCGCTCCTCAATGTACCGTACCAGTTACCCTTGAATACCCCAGGGGTTCCTTTTCCACCTTGGCTTTTGTGAACTCTGGAGCAGGAGGGAACTTCATTCTTGCTGACCTCGTTCAACAAGTACAGCTTACTGTACAACCTCGCTCTCCTCCACTTCAGATTTCTTCCATGGAACCCCGCTTCCGGGAAGTATTTATACTAGCATGCCTCCCTTGATTCTCCATAGTGGAATTTTGCATACTGAAGAGATTTCATTCTTAGTACTAGAAAGAGCCATTCACCCTATCATCTTGGGCCTGCCATGACTTCAATAGCATTCCCCGGTCATCCACTGGGATACCCTTCAAATAGCCTTCTGGAGTCCATGCTGTTTTTCATCATGTCTGGCGACAAATCTGTGACCCTGCATCCCACTTCTAACTACTATACCCCTAACCATACCAGACCAATATCGGGAGTACATGGATGTTTTCTTTAATGAAAAGGCTGAACTCCTTCCAGAACATCAACCTTTTGACTGTGCCATAAATTTGTTGCCTGGCACCATACCTCCCAAGAGTCGAGTATACCCCTTATCTCTTCCAGAAACCTGACCATGTCTAGTTATATTTAAGAAAATTTGGACCATGGCTTTATCCGACCCTCTACCTCTCCTGCTGGAGCCGGTTTCTTTTTTGTGGCAAAAAAGGATGGTTCACTCAGACCCTGCATCAATTACCGGGGTCTCAATGAAATCACTCAATGAGACAGATACCCATTGCCACTTATCCCGGAACTCATAGACTGGCTGCAAGGAGCCAAGCTCTTTACCAAACTTGATCTCCGGGGAGCATACAATCTAGTGAGAATATGACCCAGGGGCGAATGTAAAACAGCATTCAATACTCAAGATGGACACTTTGAGTACCTGGTCATGCATTCGAGTTATGTAATGCTCCTGCGGTTTTCCAAAACCTAATGAATGAAGTATTACAAGATATGTTACATACCTCTGTCATCGTTTACCTGGATGACGTATTAATCTACTCTAAAGATCTCACACACACCGCTTCCACGTTCAAAGAGACAAAAACTTCGGGACAATTGTCTCTTTGCCAAATTGGAGAAATGCCAGTTTGTGCAGGAGTCTTTACCCTTTCTTGGGTACATAGTGTCTTCTACCAGCTTGCACATGGACCCCGACAAGGTGGCGGCAATCAAAGATTGGCCACAACCTGTTGGAGTTAAGGCTCTCCAATGTTTCTTTGGGTTTGCCAACTTTTATCGGCAGTTCATACCGCATTATTCCCAGAAAGTGGCTCCACTCACCACCCTTACCAAGAAGGGAGCAAACCCCAAGATTTGGCCCCTAATGGCACAACAGTCCTTCCAGAACCTCAAGGAGGACATTCTTTTGGATAGGTGTCTACATCATCCAGATCCACAGCATCAGTTCATTGTGGAGGTCAATGCCTCCAATCTAGCCATAGGGGCTGTTCTCAGTCAAATATCCAATAAAGGCAACTCACCAGGTACGTGAATATTCATAAATTCCATTCAGGCCACCAGGTCTTGGAGTATTCCAGTCATATTATTGAGCTGGTCTTGCTGCTGGACTTGGAGGGCCAACCCTGAGACAGCTGGAGATGAGGCCACTGAGCTCATGGCCTCAGCAATCTGTCATTAATATGAGCCCATGGGCAGTGGCATGGTTGATGCAGTCTAACAGGCAAAACCACTAGGCCCACACTGACAGCAAGTGGACTTGCTCTTATAGGACTGGTTCTAGGGCTTTACCTATACAAGCCCTGTTTCCCTCAAGTTGAGCCCTTCAGTTCCAGGGGCTGGTAGGGCTTAGACTAGATTCCTGTATTGAGCAGTCAGATGAAGTCAAGTAGCAGGCAAAGGTCAGGATAGGCAGCGAGCAAATGGTGTTGAGGTCCAAAGCAGACAGAAGGGCAGACGGCAATCCAGTAGAGTAGTCAGAATGTGTAGCCAAAGTCAGAACCAGAAGTCAGGATGAGACAGACAGACAGACAAGACAAGCAGGACAAGGCAAGGCAACAACAAGACACAGCAGGCAAGATAACAGCAAGGCAGGAAGACAATGGGCAAGGCAAAGAGACAACGAAGCAACATGAACTGCAAGAGCAGGAGGACCTGTTGTTGAGGCATAGGAAATCCATGAGTTGAGGCTTAAATGGCCTCAAAATTGGATGTCTTCAGATAGGGACACAGAGATGTTTCTTACTACAAAGTCCATAATAGGGGTGTGCATTCATTTTGAACTTAAATGTAAAACGCAACTTATTTTTTTTTTAACTTAAAAAAGTGATGAGGCGTAAACGATCGGATTTCCAACTTATTCAACATAGCTATGTTGAATACGTTGGAAATCGCGATTGTTGATCTAAATAAAAATTTAAACCCCTCACCCTCCTTAATCCCCCCCCCAAGACTTACCAAAATTCCCCAAGCTGGCCAAAAGTTCCGTGAGGGTCCGGGAGCGGACGTGCGGGGAATCACGTGACGTCGGCGTCACTCCGAAGTGATGCCGACGTCACGTGGTCCATCGCGGTTCCGCTCCCGGACCCCTCGTTGGACCCAAACGGCACTTTTGGGCCCAACGAGGGGTCCAGGAGCTTGGGGGGGACCTCCTGACCCCCCCAAGCTGGCCAAAAGTGCCTTTTGGGCCCAACGAGGGGTCCGGGAACGGACCCACGGGGAATCACGTGACGCCGCGTCACTCCGACGTGGCGCCGACGTCACGTGATTCCCCTCGGGTTCGCTCCCGGACCCTCGTTGGGCCCAAAAGGAACTTTTGGCCAGCTTGGGGGGGCCTCCTGACCCCCCCAAGCTGGCCAAAAGTGCCTTTTGGGCCCAACGAGGGTCCGGGAGCGGACCCGAGGGGAATCACGTGACGCCGCGTCACTCCGACGTGACGCTGACCTCACATGCTCCTTGCAAAGGAGTTCAGAAATGGCGTCCTGACCCCGCTGGACCACCAGGGAGTTTTGGTAAGTCTTGGGGGGGGGGGGGATTAAGGCGGGTGAGGGGTTTAAATTTTTATTTGCACATATGGACATAGACTCAACTTATGGAATTCTCCATATGTCCATATTGACCGCAAATGACCCCCCCTTTCGACTTATGGACTTATGAACTTAAACTTTTGGTCTGCACATCCCTAGTCCATAAAATCCAGGAGCATGCATGCATTCACGCTTAGGGGATGGTGCGGCATAGCTGGAAAGAGGCCCAATGGTGGTGTTCCCGTTATGAGGAGGAAAGCAGATCAACAGCATCTGGGGTGATGCGGCCAGTAGGTAGGCCTTCCCACAACTGGCCAAACATTACGGTAATACTGATAGGGCCACGATCACCCCCCAGGGTGAGCAAGTTGTGGAGACCATGAAAGATGCTCTGACCATTTTCCTCCCAATCCACCCTCAACCCAACCCCAGAAGCAGCACCTGAGGATCCAGAAAAGGAGAAAAGATCATGCAAGCCATTAGATGAGAGGAGCTGTAGAATTAGAGGATCAGTGATTTGCAGAATGTATTCACTGTTGTAAGGCCATCAGTAGAGGAAATATGTTAGACCATCTTACAAACAGTAGTAAGCAGCATCATTTAAAACAAGAAAACCCATTAGTATTGGTATCAGGAGAGGCTACCAATACTAGCTTGGGAACCCTATTTTCCATTCAAAGCAGCAGCAAAAGAAAAAAGGTGGCTATGTATTTCCTTTCTTGCTCACTTACTACCAGTAAGCTTGATGAATGGTTATTTTCAATGGCAGGCCCACATCCTTAACAGCTGATGCTAAAGTAGATGGAAAAGTTGGCCCTCAATAAAATAAACCTTCTTCTGTTCAATTTTCCTTCAATTTCCATGTGAGTGGCAAAATGACTGTGCCCAGTTACATCCAAATCAATGTCCACAGTTTTTTCCCTCAGTACCTTCCCTAAATGTATTTTTGCCAGTTGCCATTCTGGCTGCTGCTACCTGTCCTGCTCCTCATGCTCTGCCATACAACATAATAGTGCTGGCTGCACCTGAGAAAGTCACCAAAGTGACATCACTTTAGGGCTGGTGTCAGGGCCGCCAAAAATCTCTGTGAAGCACAGCAAGAGGGAATGGACATCACTTCTACTCTTGTCATCTTGTGGACCCCCAAAGTGAGTTAACTGGGAGCAGGGGAGATCCCCGGCTTCAGCAAATGCTTATGAGGTATGCAGGATGGGCCCAGGGGAATCCAGCTGGGCCAGGTTCAGCTCAGGTAGACCCAGATCCCACAATATTCTTTCAGAGGCAGGAGGGCGATTGAAGTGACCTGGGAAGACCTTGGCTGGGCTCAAGTAGACCAGGCTTGTGGCTGTCATGGGCGGTGGGAAGGGAGTTGAACAGCCTTGAGGAGGTCTATTCTGTTTTTCTGTTTCGTTTTAATCCAGACTGAAAGAACCTGAAAATGTTGAGGTATTTTCATGCAAGGCTATTTTCAGTTAATTCCATTCATAAGAAATTAAAAATGATCTTTTTTTTTTTTTTTTGTTAGGATGGCCTTTCATTTAAAACAAATACACATTCCTAGTGCTTATGCCACCTTTGCTGTGTCCCTTTACCCCTATTTTGCTGCCTTGGGATATATTTACCACTGTTGGCTTTCCTTTGCCCCTCTCATAGTAACTTCAGGTTTTCATGTCACTGAAGGATTTTTCAAGAATTTTAAACACTTTTATATCTCTGTAATGACAGATAAATCATAATTAAAAAAAAAAAAGAACCTTAATTATTTTATTTGTGTTGTTACTGATAATTGAATAAGTTCCAAAGCTTTAAGGATCTATCTAATAGGTGTGTGTTATTTTGTGCATGTCTTTTTGAAATATTACTCAACAAAGATTCATTTTAAAGAACCTCAGGTAAGATGAGTTTTATCTATTCTTTCTTTTCCCTGTTGCAGGGGTGAACATCTTTTTACAAGCTTGCGTTAAATGTGACAGCTTCCAACAGATAAAATACTTGGTGAAAACTAATCTGAGCAAATGCTTAGTCTGTTCTGCTGCGGGCATTCTTTAAAAAGTGCCTCTTAATTTAAAAAAACAAACAAACAAACAAACCAGTAACCTTTAACCTTAAATAAGTTAGCTTTGATCCTGCAGGGTTTTATTTTATTCTTTTAACTTAACAATATAATAACATCAAAGATCCTCATTCATTCATATTACTTTCAGCCTGCCCAGAAGAGATGTCTTGAAATGCTATAGTTTTATATAGTAAGATGCCTGGGCAGATTCCTAGTCATCGAGGGTATCTGGGCTCTGGTTCCCTTATGAGGAAAGACTAAAGAGGTTCCCCTATGAGGAAAGACTAAAGAGGTTAGGACTTTTCAGCTTGGTTAGGACTTTTCAGCTTGGAGAAGAGACGGCTGAGGGGGGATATGATAGAGATGTTTTAAATCATGAGAGGTCTAGAATGGGTAGATGTGAATCGTTTTTTTACTCTTTCGGATAATAGAAAGACTAGGAGGCACTCCATGAAGTTAGCTTGTGGCACATTTAAAACTAATCGGAGAAAGTTATTTTTCACTCATCGCACAATTAAACTCTGGAATTTGTTGCCAGAGGATGTGGTTAGTGCAGTTAGTATAGCTGTGTTTAAAAAAGGATTGGATAAGTTCTTGGAGAAGGCCATTACCTGCTATTAAGTTGACTTAGAAAATAGCCACTGCTATTACTAGCAACGGTAACATGGAATAGACTTAGTTTTTGGGTACTTGCCAGATTCTTATGGCCTGGATTGGCCACTGTTGGAAACAGGATGCTGGGCTTGATGGACCCTTGGTCTGACCCAGTATGGCATATTCTTATGTTCTTATGTTCCACCTCCATACAGCCAAGGAGGGATGGGTAGAAGGGGGTAGGAGAGGATTCCATACGGGAGGTGTTAGGCAGTTGAGAAGGTGGTGATATCCCATTGGATAGTTATCCCTTACAATTATGGAGGTGGTGATGATAGATCTCCCTCCTTTTCTCTCCTCAGCTATTGCTGCACCCACTTTCCATCCCATGTTGGATAGTCAGTAAGTTAATGTTGTGTTATCGACTTTATTTCAGCAAGAGAATTGTTGGGTTGCAGGTAACTAAGCCAATTGAAGAGGTGCTTAAAATGGTTAATACTTTTTCTAGGCCACTCAACTGGCAGGGCTAGTTTGTGAGGGGTGAGACAGATACCACGTAGACTGGAATAGTATCCAGGCTTGTGAGCGCAACCCAACTAGTAATATGGCAGGGGTCTGGGGGGGTCTCTGTGCAGTACCTAGTGGGATATTGAAATTGGCTGATTGAGTTATGGGGCTGCTTAGGGGGTTATTTTGTAAGACATATCGCTTGCAATAAGCTGCTATCGCACGTGAAAAGTCCCTTTTCGCGTGCGATAGCAAGCGGGGGATGGAGTCGGGGACAAAGGGAGGAGTCGGGGCGGCAAGGAGGCGAACTCGGTGCTGTCTTCGCTGGCGGCGATAAGGTAAGCCATGTTATCACCGCCAGTAGCTTGCCCAATAGCGCCACCTTTCACGGTGGTGCTATTGGGTGCGAAAGCTGGCAGTGATAACACTGCGGTGGTGCGATGGCTGCCAGTTTTTGCAGGCCCGCCTCCCCTTCACTCCCCCCACCCCCCATTACCACTGGATTCACCATTCTGTGCGAGAATGGAGAATCCAGGCCTTAGTAATATGGTGTTTGGCTATACAGGAGGCTGGTTGATGGTTGGCCAACAGTTTCGTTCTGATAATACTGCTTATGTTGTATCAATAAATCTGCAGCCTCTCTCTCTCTCTCTCTCTCTCTCTCTCTCTCTATATATATATACATTTGAATGAATGGTGTTTTGTGTGGTCATTTGGGGATGATGGGAAGATGGGGGGGGGGTGGGGAGGAGTGGAATCAATTACAGCTGCTCCTGCTATAACATTAATTGTCATCATTGTTTCTGATGGTCAAGTCATTTTCTCTGAGTCTTAGTTGCCTCCTTCTGAATCCTTATCTTTGGAAAAGTCAAGAATCTTGCCTATTGTTTTGTCTGTTAACATGGATTCAAATAAAGTCTCACACGGAATTAGTCTCACCTTCCATTCCCTTTCTATTATGCCAAGACTTGAAAAATACACAAATTAAAAAAAAGAAAGTGTTATATTCACTGGCCATCCATTGCTCCTACCATGTGACAGGGGCCGAGAATGGCACCGGTAGCCCCTGTGACATAGTAAGGGCAAAGGCTATCGGCACCATTTTGAATACTGGCAGTCGATGGCCCGAGTGCAGGAGATCACTTCAGGACCCCCACTGGACCACCAGGGACTTTTGGCAAGTCTTGAAGGGGTAAGGAGGGTGGGGGTTTATTAGTTGGTCATACGTTGTATTCCTGGGGGTTCGCTATATGTTTCATGACCCCCATGAATACAACGAATATGGCATATACGTTGCGGATTGCCAATACATTGCAAATGAATGCACACCCCTACTACACCACCACCCCACCTCACCCTCTGGCAAGGCAGCCAGATTTTACAACTTGAGACATAACCAGGCTGATGTCCCTTCTGGTAGCGAGAGAGGGGGGGTCATCAGAACAACCAGACCCTGTACAAAATTTTAATTGCAGGGCTTCATACCCATGTGGGTTAATTACATTTTTGGAAATAGGAAGGTGGGTGGGGATAGAGATGGGTGTAAAGGGGTGATGGTTGGGTTGTAAGGTGCTATGGGGTAACTGGGGTTGGGGCTGCTAAGTGGCACATATGCTAAACAGCATTTATTGATGCACAAAGATACAGTGTAGAGGCAATAAAACAAGATCAAGGGTTTTTAGGGAAAATGAAATGTGGCAGGTTCTTTGTTAGCTGTATGGCATCATCCAAGGGTGCTACAATGTTGGGTTCAGGTCTTGCAGGGGAGAAGTTTAACTTCCTGGGCCCCTGGCATGATCAGTAATTCCATTTCTCACTACCTCTGGATGGTTGTAGATATTCCCCAGAATGTTCAGGAGGAACTACAGAGAGGCCTAGAAAAAAGAAAATAAACACTGGCCAACAGAAGTCAGCCCACTCACCATCCATTCACGAAAAAGCAGAGTGGAGAAAAACATACCAAAGAGAATCCAATTGGTGTTCAAAATAAAGACAGTTTACTTCAACTTATAGATAAGGATCTAAGCCAAAATGGTGAAAAATCAGAAACAGCATAAAAAATATGAGTCAGAAAACTCATAGGGGTAGATTTTATAACTTTGCGCGAGCGCGTACTTTTGTTCGCACACCAGGCGCGAAAATCCGGGGTCGGCGCGCGCAAGGGGGTGCACATTTGTGCAACTTGCGAGCGCCGAGCCCGGCGCGCGTTGCCTGTTCCCTCTGAGGCCGCTCCGAAATCGGAGCGGCCTCAGAGAGAATTTTCTTTCCACCCCCCTTCCCCTACCTAACCCACCCCCCCGGCCCTATCTAAACCCCCCCTACCTCTGTTGGCAGATTTACGCCTGCTTACAGCAGGCGTAAATCTGCGCGCGCCAGCAGGCTGCTGGCGCGCCATCACCCAACCCGGGGGCTGGTCTGGAGGCCTCGACCACGCCCCTGGGCCGGCACCACACCCCCGGTCCCCCCCTGAACCGCCCCCTAACCCCGGACATGCCCCAGACACGCCCCCTCCCCGCCCCTTTTACGAAGCCCCGGGACTTACGCGCGTCCCGGGGCTATGCGCGCGCCGGCGGCCTATGCAAAATAGGCGCTCCGGTGCGCGAGTGCCCTGCGCGCATAAATCCGGCCGGATTTATGCGCGCAGGGCCTTTAAAATCCGGCCCATAGTTTCTTTGTCCATTTTATTCCTCCTAAATGGTCTTCTTCTTTCTGCACCACCATCCATATGCATCAAGCCCTCCCCTGAAGGGTTGGGTAGCTGGAATGCAACTTTAAAAAAAACTCTCAGTTACTTCAATCCTCTTGGCTTCTCTTCACCCTTGCTGTTAATTGGTTGCTTGGACAAAATGATTACTGACCCAGCCTTTTTGGATACCAAGGGTGGTGGGGAACACCCTTCCTTCTCAAAATTATCTTCAGACACAAATCTCATTTGGTCCTCCTTCAGATCAAAATTCCCCAGGGTTGAGACAATGACCATTATAAGCTCCTATGCCTTCTCTCTCCAACCCACTAACTCACTAACATCTGAGCATGCTCCAGGGAGTTTAATATCCCACTGAAGACTCCCAATAAAGGTGGGGGTACAGCCACTCCCACTGACTAGGATGGAAAAATACTAGGGAAACTATTAGTGACAGGCAAAGCTATGTCATATCTCTCCCCCCCCCTGCCCCCAACATGTCTACAAAAAGAAAAAGAACTGAGACAGGATGCTGGTGTAGTTCTTTTACTTACCATACCTATCATTTCAATCTATAGTATTTTTGCATATAACATTAGACAAATACAATATAAAGTTATACTATGGGGGTGCACTAACCCAAGGCCAATTACTATAACCAGTATAGAAATTATGGGAAACATTTCACATACAGTGGCAATATCACAGAAAACTTAGAACAGATTGATTGTTGATGCCTTTGAGGAAGATCAAATATATGAATCATCATTTTAATGCATCTTCTCATAACTTTATACCTATTCTGGAGCAACAGGAAGCACTCTACACTTCATAATAACCTCTGACATGGCAGGGACCATCCCCTATCATTTAACATTGATGAGCACGGCAGCTGCTCTCCTTGGGGAAAACCATGAAAATTGGCACACTAGGCACCTTCCACTACATTGGAGTGGTGAACAATAACAAACTTTCATTTCTGTAACACACCCAGGGAGCACCCTCTAGTTGAGAGGGGAATATCCCCCCCCAAAAAAGGCATTCCCATGCTGAACCATAACATGGAGAACTCCAGCCTTCACTAATCTTAATACCTTTGGACTATTCCCTTGAGGAAAATACTAATTGTACCATATATAATAGTAACCTAGCTCATGGAAGCAGGGACTTCCACAAAAGTCACTTAAATAAGTGACCCATTTTTCTCATAGCACTAATGCCAGTTCCAGGGAAAACTGCCAAAAGCAGAGAACTCCAATTGGAGAGCCTTTGTGTTTTTTGTATACTATTTAGATTAGAATCCATTGGGAAGTGGAACAAATTACCTTTATTCCAATGGAAAAGGAATTATTGAAAAAAAAATAAAATCATCAGATTTACAGATGTGGGGAAGCCTGACCCAAATTTGGGGAATGTGTCAGTACCATATGACAACTTCAATTCAGATAATGCAACCTAAATTGTAAGTACCAGAATCAAATAAATATACTGAACACCATAGAAGTTTTTAGATTTTTTATGGGTTTTTAGTTATTTTTCTTAAATTAACTTCAATTAACTTTGATAACCAGTACATTAATTGTAGTATATAAATAACATAAGTTATGTTTCCTTCTGATAAATTACCACAATCAACATTATGTCAGTGACTAACACGGATGAAATCAATTGTGTTCCAAAATATCATTTCCCACCCTTAACACAAGGGATCAACATTCATTTGGTAACTTGAAATCCAGCTTTCAACATCAGCCCTGGTTTTCCATCTGAGTCTCCACGATGGCGCTTCAGTACCAGATTTCTGTTGATTGCAGAGGGCTATACATAAAGGCCCTAAAAAAGAGAAAATACACACCCTCCCACAATAGGGCAGAATCCCACACATGGGAATGAAGCAGCAGCATAGTAATTTGGAAACACAGTAACATAACAAACAGCAAAGCAGTATTTTCATTTCTTTATAGTTACTCTAGCAGGTTGATCAGAGCTTTTACTCAAACCCCTCATCCTGATCTTCGACGGTTTCACACCCTCTTGAACTCTCTCTTCAAAGTTATTTTCAACTTTCCCTTATGGTATTTGTTGACTATCGGTCTCGTGCCGGTGATCACTGACTCGACCTTTTTGAAACTGGGGGGGGGGGGGGGGGGCAGGATGGAAACACCCTTCCCTCCCTTCCAGAATGGTCAGTCTTCTCAAAAATATCTTCAGACAACCAAATCTCACTTGATCTTCCTTCAGATCAAAACCCCCAAGGATGAGGCGATGACCATTAGGAGCTCCATTGCCTTCTCTCACCAACCCATTAACTTCTGAGTATGATTCAGGAAGTTTTTTACTCCCACTGAAAACTTCCACAAAAAGATGGGGTTACAGCCAGAGGAGGTCTTCAAAAGAGCCAAAACCCACTCCCACTGCCTATGGTGGAAAAATGCTAGGGAACCTATTAGTGACAGGCAAAGCCTAGTCACATAAATAACATAGCAATCAGAAGGTCTCAAACAGAGCTAAATTATCTTTATTTCTTTTTCTCTGTATAGACTGAGCACCTCAAGAAGAACGCTTGGGAGTGGCATCACAAGGAGGGTGAGTGGCTAGACCAGCTATATGCCAGGCAGGAGGAGCCAGAGGTAAGTTCCCTGAATGACCAATAGAGACATGTTTACCTAGTCAGTCTATTTCTTACTTCCATCACAGGGCCAACTATTGCCCTGTTAAACAAGACCCTGCCTTTACCAACATCTGCTAGAATTGCTTACATACATTAAAGTATTCCTTATAAAATCTCAGGATCATGGGCACACTGTCATGATGCTGTACTTTTAGTGCACTCACAGGCCTAATATCAAAGTTAGAAGAGAGTTAAAATCTACTCCTTATATCCCTACTTGGGATTGTCACTGCTTCCCTTCCAGGAAAGACTCATTGACTTGTAGCAGCATCATGACTGTTGACAGCTTGGAATCCAAAGAACATTCCTATACATACCTTCCTGCCACAGGGTTGACCTCTTTGGCCTCATTGATGTAAAAAAACCACTGTTTGGAAGTCTATATAATCTCTAGGATCCTATATATGGCCTTGCAAGCCTACTACAGGATGCTGGTGGAGGTGCCCTGACAGATGAGCATGAGGCAAATGACATAGCCCCAGTCTCCTAGACCAATCAGGACCTTGCCTCCAGAGGTTCTTAGGTCTTTTTCATTTATGTAAATATTTTACTTTCTAGTTTGTCCCTCCCCTTCCCCATCTAAAAAAAAATGTAAATTGTTTTATACCTTTGAAATAATAATAATAAAAAAACCCTAAAAGTTTATTGTTAATTTGTAGCTTCTCTGAATCTTTTTCATATGCATGCTAAGGACCAAGTCCTTCCAGAGCATAGCCCCTTACAGGACTGCCTACCATACTTACAACCTCACCCACACACTGACATGCATATAGCTTTTCATGCAGCTCTGTCCCCTAACCTCTATCCTCCACTCATCTACCCTTACTGCTGCCTCTGTTTAACTGCTGGTTATTAGGGATGTGAATCGTTTTTCAACGATTAAAATTATCGTCCGATAATGTTTATATCGTCTTAAATCGTTATAGAACACGATACAATAGAAATTCTAACGATTTATCGTTAAAAATCGTTAAATCGTGTTAGTGCGCACTAACGGGAGTTAGTGCGCACTAACTCGATTTAGTGCGCACTAACTGAAAATGATACAAATAAACACTTTCCAGGTCACTGAAGGTCAGTTAGGAATGAATATGTGTTCCTATTGGCTGGCTGCCCTCTTATCTATTGATGTTACCAAGGTTACCACTGAGGTGATGGTTGGGGGGATGGGAAATGGAACTGGAAACTAACGAACACCAACAGAAAATGAAACAAAGTGTTCACACTTCCCAGGTCAGTAAAGGTCACTTAGGAATGAATATGTATGTATGTATTCCTATTGGCTGGCTGTGCTCTTATCTATTGATGTTACCAAGGCTAACACTGAGGTAATGGTTGGGGGGATGTGAAATGGAAACAGTTGGAAGCTTGACAAAAAAAGTAATGTAATGATCAGCACTCACGTGACTAGAACTTGTTTGTTTATTATTTTTGTTAGCAGGCACCTGAAATGCTAGTGCATGTTGAATTTGCCAATCACTGTGCATTTTAGAAAGGTGGTCCTGGCTGGAACTGTACACAGTTCAAATATATGTAATTGATTGTTGGTAAGTGTATTTTTTAAGTAGCCACACTGGCACAAGTATGTTTACTTTTCCTCCTACTTAACTCACTAGCTCAGCTTTGTAAGAAGGGCTTCTCTGCTTGTGTGTTGTTTTTGTTTGGTGTGAGGAGAGCAGAAATATCAGCTCTTTATTCAATCTACTACAGTCATCTCTTACAGTGCCCTATCCCTATTAATACCAGGAGTGTTGTGATCTTCCTGCACACAGTGCCCTAACCCTGATACCAGTCTGAGACAGCTCCCTCCCTGCATTACTAGTGAGAGGCTGGCTTCACAGACAGGGGGGAGCTGCCTGACCCTCACTCCTGACTTCCCCCATGTCCCAGCTAGTGAATGGTGTGTGGGTGAGGGGGGGGGGGAGGATGGTGAAGTCTGAGACAGCTCCCTCCCTGCATTACTAGTGAGAGGCTGGCTTCACAGACAGGGGGGAGCTGCCTGACCCTCACTCCTGACTTTCCCCATGTCCCAGCTAGTGAATGGTGTGTGGGTGGGGGGGGGGGGGGGAGGATGGTGAAGTCTGAGACAGCTCCCTCCCTGCATTACTAGTGAGAGGCTGGCTTCACAGACAGGGGGGAGCTGCCTGACCCTCACTCCTGACTTCCCCCATGTCCCAGCTAGTGAATGGTGTGTGGGTGAGGGGGGGGGGGAGGATGGTGAAGTCTGAGACAGCTCCCTCCCTGCATTACTAGTGAGAGGCTGGCTTCACAGACAGGGGGGAGCTGCCTGACCCTCACTCCTGACTTCCCCCATGTCCCAGCTAGTGAATGGTGTGTGGGTGAGGGGGGGGGGGGAGGATGGTGAAGTCTGAGACAGCTCCCTCCCTGCATTACTAGTGAGAGGCTGGCTTCACAGACAGGGGGGAGCTGCCTGACCCTCACTCCTGACTTCCCCCATGTCCCAGCTAGTGAATGGTGTGTGGGTGAGGGGGGGGGGAGGATGGTGAAGTCTGAGACAGCTCCCTCCCTGCATTACTAGTGAGAGGCTGGCTTCACAGACAGGGGGGAGCTGCCTGACCCTCACTCCTGACTTTCCCCATGTCCCAGCTAGTGAATGGTGTGTGGGTGAGGGGGGGGGGGGAGGATGGTGAAGTCTGAGACAGCTCCCTCCCTGCATTACTAGTGAGAGGCTGGCTTCACAGACAGGGGGGAGCTGCCTGACCCTCACTCCTGACTTCCCCCATGTCCCAGCTAGTGAATGGTGTGTGGGTGAGGGGGGGGGGGGAGGATGGTGAAGTCTGAGACAGCTCCCTCCCTGCATTACTAGTGAGAGGCTGGCTTCACAGACAGGGGGGAGCTGCCTGACCCTCACTCCTGACTTTCCCCATGTCCCAGCTAGTGAATGGTGTGTGGGTGAGGGGGCGGGGGGAGAGGATGGTGAAGTCTGAGACAGCTCCCTCCCTGCATTACTAGTGAGAGGCTGGCTTCACAGACAGGGGGGAGCTGCCTGACCCTCACTCCTGACTTTCCCCATGTCCCAGCTAGTGAATGGTGTGTGGGTGAGGGGGGGGGGAGGATGGTGAAGTCTGAGACAGCTCCCTCCCTGCATTACTAGTGAGAGGCTGGCTTCACAGACAGGGGGGAGCTGCCTGACCCTCACTCCTGACTTCCCCCATGTCCCAGCTAGTGAATGGTGTGTGGGTGAGGGGGGGGGGGAGGATGGTGAAGTCTGAGACAGCTCCCTCCCTGCATTACTAGTGAGAGGCTGGCTTCACAGACAGGGGGGAGCTGCCTGACCCTCACTCCTGACTTCCCCCATGTCCCAGCTAGTGAATGGTGTGTGGGTGAGGGGGGGGGGGGGAGGATGGTGAAGTCTGAGACAGCTCCCTCCCTGCATTACTAGTGAGAGGCTGGCTTCACAGACAGGGGGGAGCTGCCTGACCCTCACTCCTCCGGGGTATTGTGATCTTCCTGCACACAGTGCCCTATCCCTGATACCAGGGGTGTTCTGATCTTCCTGCATGCAGTGCCCTATCCCTATTAATACCAGGAGTGTTGTGATCTTCCTGCATGCAGTGCCCTATCCCTGATACCGGGATGTGTGCAAGAAGATCACAACACCCCCGGTATCAGGAATAGGGCACTGTGTGCAGGAAGATCACAACACCCCCGGTATCAGGAATAGGGCACTGTGTGCAGGAAGATCACAACACCCCTGGTATTAGGGATAGGGCACTGTGTGCAGGAAGATCACAACACTCCTGGTATTAATAGGGATAGGGCACTGTGTACATGAAGATCACAAAACCCCTGGTGCCAGGGTTAGGGCACTGTGTGCAGGAAGATCACAACACTCCTGGTATTAATAGGGATAGGGCACTGTGTGCAGGAAGATCACAATACCCCTGGTATCAGGGTTATGGCACAAGTTCTAGTCACATTGACTGGAAATGGGGGATGGGAAACATGTTACCAAGTTTCCCACTGACAGTATATGGGGGATGGGGAATGGAAACAGTGGGAAACTTGGTAACATGAATAAAGAGGGCAGCCAATAGGAATACATATTCATTCCTAAACTGACCTTAACTGACCTGAAAAGTGTCAAATTGTATCATTTTCAGTTAGTGCGCACTAACTCCCAGTTAGTGCGCACTAACTCCTGTTAGTGCGCACTAACTCGAGTTAGTGCGCACTAATCGGAAAAAAACGATTTTTAATGATTTTTTAACTAAAAAATCGTGCCTAACACGATTTTCTTGCCCTGCCACACGATTTCTATCGTTAAGACGATATGGAAAACGATTCACATCCCTACTGGTTATTGAAGTCTGCATTCTATTCTTAGCTCTCTGAATAACCTTGCTGTAATGAGCACAACACATCCAAACTGTAAATCATCAGTTAGCTCTTACCTTCTCAAAATACCAGAGATGTGAATGCTGTTAAGCCACACACACAAGTATAGTCAATAAAAGGGAATCATCTTGTCTTCTTCCCCACTACTTACAGCACAGCACCGGGAGACAAGGATCACATATTTAGAGGCCATTTCACCAACAGCAAACCTTTCAGCAGAGAAAAAGTGTCATTTGGATGTGATTGTTGGAGCTCCTTTCATTAGAAGCTATCTGCCTCAAGTTCTAATTATAATTCTCTAACACCCAAAAACTGAAGATGTCAATGAAAGTAAAAGATACAAAATCTGTCTAATCCCACTGTGATGAAGGCCTACCTACAGGTACATGATTTAAATGTAGGACCCATTCTCACCTTCTTCCTGCTTAAAACAGCTCTCCTTCATGGTAGGGGCCAATTTACTTCCACAAAGCTACCAACATCTGTACATCACCATGCCCTCTCGTATATCCTTGAAAGACACAGGCCTGGCGCCTCCGTATGTGCAAACCGTACAATTGCAGCTCATCCCACCACAGCACGAAGAAAAATTCAGTCCAGGTGCCCCTCCTTCTGCCTGCCTGTGCAGCCCCAGAAGAAAAACGTTGATGGAGCCACACAGGTAGGAAAGAGGAGGAGGAGCATCAGCCATGTGCAGAGGAGCAGTAGCAATTGTAGCAGGGCCGCCGTGGATTCCAAATCGTGGTGGCCCGAGAAGAGGAGGTCTGGTAGCAGGGCTGCTGTTGATCCCACCTTGCAGCGGCCCGAGAAAAGCAGGGCTGCTGTGGAGCCCATCCCACGGCAACCCGCGAATAGGAGGCCAAGAGGTGAGGCCCTGTAGTGTGTGTGTGTGTGTGTGTGTATGAGGATGAGTTGAGAGACTGTTTGTGGGAATGAGAGCCTGTATGATCAGGGAGACAGCATGTGAGCCTCTGTGTATGTGTGTGAGACAGCATGTGTGTGTGAGAGGCTGTGTGTCTGTGTGAGACAGCATGTGAAAGTGAGAGAGACAGCATGTGAATGTGAGAGAGACAGCATGTGAAAGTGAGACATTGGGTATTTATGTATGAGAGAGAACATTTGAGAGTAATAGTTGTGTGTGTGAGACAGCATGTGAGTGTGAGAACCTGTGCCTGTGTGTGTGTGTGAGAGAGAGAGACAGCTTGTGAAATTGAGAGCCTGAATGTATATGTGTGTGTGTGTGTAAGAGAGAGAGAGAGAGGGAGAGAGAGTCAGAGACACAGCATGTGAGAAAGAGAGCTTGAGTGTGTGTTTGAGGGAAGAAAAGAAGACCACCAGTGGATAGAGAAGAAACAGAAAAAAAAGAGACCCTGTGAAAGGAATTGGAAAAAGACCAAGAAGGGGAAGGTGGGAAAACTAAGATCAGACAGCAAAAGTAAAAAAAAAAAAAAAAATCATTTTTTCATTTTTAGTCATTTGCATATGTTATCTTTGGGAATGTGCTAGAGTAGCACTTTCTCTATGCCTATCTTGCAATTTACGAGATCAGCATGGAGGAACTGTAAGCCCTTCAAATTTTTAATACCACGAAGCCTGTACAGAGGAGGCAGTAAAATGGGCTTCAGTGCCAGTAGCAGCGATTGGCGCCTCCCCAATAGCCATGCGGCAGCAGTGACAGTGGCAGCAGAGGAATGAGTGAGGCTCTGAAGTTGCTGGCAAAAGAAAGAGAAGGGGTCTGTCTTCAGTGTGTGCATGTGTGTGTGAGAGAATGGGTGCTGCAGATGGATTCCAACCTGCCAGCAGTTGAAATGAAGATGAGGGTCTGATGCTGCTGGTAGATCCCAAAGAAAAGCTGGAGACACCTGTGGGTTTGTCTGGGAGGGAGCATATGTGTGTATGAGCTTGTAGGTATGTGAATATATAAGAAAGGGAGGAAAAAGTTTGTGCATCCCTCTTCCACCAATTCATGACAATCTCGGTTTCTCTGGAAATCAAAGTTCCCAGGTATGGAGAGCGAGAATTTTTAAAATCATTTTTAGTTTTATTTTTCAGGTGTTATTTGCTGTATCTGCTGTTTTGAAATATTTTGTTGGTGTTTGGGACATTTTAAAAAACATGTATAATCAGTTTTAATTATTTGATATTTTATTCATCAGCTTTTTGAAATATTATAAGTATATTTTTAGTATTAAGATTATGTATTTATTTTATTTCTAGATTATATTGTTTGATGTTTGAGGAATGGTGATTGGTTTGTTTTTCATTGTTGCACTGCATAGAATGTCTAGCGTCTTCGCGGTTTCCAGTTCAGTTTTTGACTGCGCGTTTGTATTTCTACTTTATGATTGCTCTATTCTGAATTTGGTGAGGGTCTGTTTATGTTCTGCATGTGTGACTGAGGTGAGGCATTCTCCTAATAGGAAGTGTATTAGTGTTTTATGGCTTTCAGAGGGTCAAGTTTACACCCAACATATGTGATCTAGCTCCTTTGAAGATACAATAGGAGGAACATTATTTATCCTTTCACAAAAGAGTAAAGACCTTTTTCTTTCACTGATTAAATCCAGTGACAAGGCATTCTTATTGCTTTGGGCATTAAGCTCCAATGTTTAAATTAATGAAGTATGTTTGGAAATGTTAGGTGGAGTGATGCTGTTGTTATTTGTATGTTTAATTTATTTTATTTACATTTTATTTTATTGTTTTTATGATTTATGTAAAATATTTCAGGCACTCTTTTTGGACTAGAGGGACAGTATATAAATATTTCAAATAATTAAATAAATAGAAGCATGACCATAACCCAATTTTACACACACTGGAGGGAGGCATACTAGGAGTCAGAGTTGGGATGGAACTGGGACTTACACACATAAAGGTGAATTTTAAATGCCATGCATGCGCCAAAATTAAGAGATATGCATGCATGTAGGACATGCATGTGCCCACCCGATTTTAAAAGCCGCCTACATGCACATGTATCTCCCGGTACTTGAATATCTTACTTGGAATGAAAAAGGAGCATGGAGTGGGTGTGGTGTGGGTGGTACATGGTTTTCCAAGAGAAGTGAGCGGAAGTACTCCCTTGCCTGGAAGTAAGTCCAGGTCCAATACTGCATAACTTTACTTCTGCTATGGAGGAAGTGTGAATTAAAAAAAAAAACATTTACGGGCATTTGTGAGGGGTTTGAGGGGTCTGGGATAACTGGGGGTAACTGGGGGAAGTGCAAGCTAAAGAACCTGGGGGTTTAGAGTACCTGGCTCTAGACTAGGTAAACCGGTGGACGAACGAATGAAACGTGGATGCACATTAATGATAAAATTCCCCCACTTGCACAGCTCATACCCAGATGTGCCTGGGCGTGATGATGCACATGCATCAATGTGCACCCATGCACTACCTTGAAAGCTATCATCCTTCCTTTTTCTTGTCAAACTCTAATTAAATGAAAAGTAATCTGACCAACTAAAAGCCAATATTCAGCATTACTTAGCTAGATAAGTAGCATCTTATCCAGCTAAGTGGAGACTGCTGACTATCTGGTCTCGTTCAGTGACTTCCACTTAGCTGGATAACTAGATAAGTAGTGTTACAGGGAGAAGTTACTTGTCTAGTTATGTCAGCTGTTTAAGTTAGATTTGCTCACTTCTCAATAGAAGGTCTAATGCTAACTGGATAAGACTTATACCGGTAACTAGCGATTTATTTGAGTAAACATTTGAAATTACATTAAATTACAGACAGATTCAGATAAATGTGTGCGTGTAGGATAAAACACTTGCACTGAAGTGCTCGGTATGTTTTGTGTCCACATACAATTAATGTCCTTGTAGGGCTACTAAACCACCGGGGTGAGTCTCTGCACAGAAGAGTGAAGAAAGTCAGGAAAATAAAAACAAGAAATAAAGGGAAAAAAAGAATTATAGACTCCTCTTGATCCCCTTTGAACCTTGAATGTGATCAGACTAGCTTCCATATATAAAGATAGAGGAGATCTGACTCAATAAGTAAATGCATATACGTATTAAAGTTATAGGTGTTGCGACCGTCGCTGCCCGACATCTCCAATCTGCCCACCTTACCGCGTTGGTGACTCCCTCTGGGGTTGATGGAAGGCTGGCTGCCGCGACGTCTTTCGGCCACCCCGGACTGGCCCGACGCTGCAATCCGCCATGTTGACTTGATGCCTAGGGGCGTACATGCGGCGTGGCCCCGCCTCAAGTACCAGAATTGGTGCGAACCTCAGGGGCGTCCCCCTGAGATGACATCATCTGCTTCAGATATTTAAAGGTCTCTAAATTGCTAACAACTCGAGTTAGCAAGCATAAGGATTTGTTCTATCTACTGTACTCTGCCTCCTCAGACTAACCAGGGGTACCCGCTCCTCGGGGGGCCTCATTCTCTCTTACTTTGTAGGTTGCAGTCTGGAACCGGTACTCACTCCTCGAGGGCCCTCATTCCCGGACTTCTTCGGAATTCACTTCTGCCTGGAAGTCATCGCTGCCTACTTCATTCCAGCTCCTGGGCTTCTATGAGACATTGTGTGAGTGTTACCATCAGGTTCTGTCCATGAATTCTGCATACCCTGCCTACTCACTATATTTCAGTTTCTCTACAGCTCAGCCTCCAGGGATCACTGTTTCAGTATCTGAGGGACTATAGCCCAGCCGGGTATTCCAGCTCACTACTGCCACCTCTGGAGGTTCAGTATACTGTCTAATAAAAGAACTAGTGTGTGTCTGTCTCTATACTCTGAGCCTGACTGGTGGTCCCTCTCGGGATCTTCCCCTGAGGGCATGGTTATCTGCCACTGGCCCAAGGATCCACCCACAACTCTCCTAAATAATAACAATAAGACTGAAAAATCCTGCAAAACACTTGGAATGTGGGGACTAATAAAAACTGCATTAATTCAGACTGTATCATTAATTTGAAAATCTAAATAATGGCATCTGCAAATAAGTACCTAACCAGGTATTGACTAAGTAGATATAAAAATATCTTTGTTATGCCAATCAGTTATCACATGTCAAATAAGGGTACATTGACTCATAAGACAAGGTCAACAGCATCTAGCTAAAGCATAGAACAAAACAAACAAAGAGAAAATCTGGCAAGAAGTGTGAATATTTCAGTTCATATAATGAAGGGTGCAAGATGTCTTCTGTGGCAAAGGATAGGATGATTTCTGAAATCAATGACACATGACGAATTCAGTTCTCTCAGTATGGTGCATTTCTTTGACATTGAAGCATAGCCTCTTAATTCATTATTACTTGAGATGTGTATGTTATGGATTAAAACCTAATTAAATTCAAATTAATCAGTGAGAAGATTCCATCATGTCAGAACTCCCTACACCTAGTAATCCCCACATATATACTATTACTATAATATTCCCATGCAATAGTCAGAACCACAAACAACTTAAGTGTCCAGACATTATATGGAAACATATATTTTACTGAACTGACACATAAATTCATTCATTGCATTCTTCAGATGTCATGACACACAAATAACTCAAAAAGACCAACACATATTTGAGCTCAGAAATTAAACAAAAAATTGTTTGGGAAGTGTTTGGATAAATCCAGAATAAAACAAAAGTCATAAGAACATAAGAAATTGCCATGCTGGGTCAGACCAAGGGTCCATCAAGCCCAGCATCCTATTTCCAACAGAGGCCAAACCAGCCCACAAGAACCTGGCAATTATCCAAACACTAAGAAGATCCCATTCTACTGATGCAATTAATAGCAATGTCTATTTCCTAAGTAAACTTGATTAATAGCCGTTAATGGACTACTCCTCCAAGAACTTATCCAAACCTTTCTTGAACACAGCTACACTAACTGCACTAACCACATCCTCTGGCAACAAATTCCAGAGCTTTATTGTGCGTTGAGTGAAAAATAATTTTCTCTGATTAGCCTTAAATGTGCTACTTGCTAACTTCATGGAATGCCCCCTAGTCCTTCTATTATTCGAAAGTGTAAATAACTGAGTAACATCTACTCATTTAAGACCTCTCATGATCTTAAATATTTCTATTATATCCCCCTCAGCCGTCTCTTCTCCAAGCTGAACAGCCCTAACCTCTTCAGCCTTTCCTCATAGGGGAGCTGTTCCATCCCCTTTATCATTTTGGTTGCCCTTCTCTGTACCTTCTCCATTGCAACTATATCTTTTTTGAGATGCGGCAACCAGAATTGTACACAGTATTCAAGGTGTGGCCTTACCATGGAGCGATATGTAGGCATTATGACATTTTCCATTTTATTAACCATTCCCTTCCTAATAATTCCTAACATTCTGTTTTCTTTTTTGACTGCTGCAGCACACTGAGCTGATGATTTTAAAGTATTATCCACTATGATGCCTAAATCTTTTTCCTGGGTGGTAGCTCCTAATATGGAACCTAACATCATAAAACTACAGCAAGGGTTATTTTTCCCTATATGCAACACCTTGCACTTATCCACATTAAATTTCATCTGCCATTTGGATGCCCAATCTTCCAGTCTTGCAAGGTCCTCCTGTAATATATCACAGTCTGCTTGTGATTTAACTACGCTGAATAATTTTGTATTATCTGTAAATTTGATAACCTCACTCATCGTATTCCTTTCCAGATCATTTATATATATATTGAAAAGCACTGGTCCAAGTACAGATCCCTGAGGCACTCCACTGTTTACCCTTTTCCACTGAGAAAATTGACCATTTAATCCTACTCTCTGTTTCCTGTCTTTTAACCAGTTTGTAATCCACGAAAGGACATCGCCTCCTATCCCATGACTTTTTAGTTTTTGTAGAAGCCTCTCATGAGGGACTTTGTCAAACGCCTTATGAAAATCCAAATACACTACATCTACTGGTTCACCTTTATCCATATGTTTATTAACCCCTTCAAAAAAATGAAGCAGATTTATTAGGCAAGACTTCCCTTGGGTAAATCCGTGTTGACTGTGTTCCATTAAATCATGTCTTCCTATATGTTGTACAATTTTGATCTTGAGAATAATTTCCACTATTTTTCCTGGCACTGAAATTAGGCTCACTGGTCTATAGTTACCTGGATCGCCCCTGGAGCCTTTTTTAAATATTGGGGTTACATTGGCCACCCTCCAGTCTTCAGGTACAATGGATGATTTTAAAGATAGGTTACAAATTTTAACTAATAGATCAGAAATTTCATTTTTGAGTTCCTTCAGTACCCTAGGATGCATACCTTCTAGTTCAGGTGATTTACTACTCTTTAGTTTGTCAATCTGGCCTATTACATCATCCAGGTTCACAGTGATTTTGTTCAGTTCGTCTGACTCATCACCCCTGAAAACCATCTTCGGAACCGGTTTCTCCCCAACATCCTCATTAGTAAACACGGAAGCAAAGAATTCATTTTGTCTTTCTGCAATGGTCTTATCTTCCCTAAGAGCCCCTTTACCCCTCGGACATCTAATTGTCCAACCGACTCCCTCACAGGTTTCTTGCTTCGGATATATTTAAAAAAGGTTTTATTATGAGTTTTTGCCTCTATGGCCAACTTCATTTCAAATTCTCTCTTCGCCTGTCTTATCAATGTTTTACACTTAACTTGACAATGCTTATGTTTTATCCTATTTTCTTCAGATGGATCCTTCTTCCAATTTTTGAAGTATTTTTTTTGGCTAAAATAGCCTCTTTCACCTCACCTTTTAACCATGACGGTAATCATTTTGCCTTCCTTCCAACTTTCTTAATGCGTGGAATACTTATGGACTGTGCCTCTAAAATTGTATTTTTAAACACTGTCCATGCCTGTTGAACACTTTTAACCTTTGCAGCTGCACCTTTCAGCTTTTTTCTAACTATTTTCCTTATTTTATCAAAGTTTCCCTTTTGAAAGTTTAGTGTTAGAGCTGCAGATTTACTTATTGTCCCCCTTCCAGTTATTAGTTTAAATTTGATCATGTTATGATCACTGTTGCCAAGTGGTCCCACTACCGTTACCTCTCTCACCAAATCCTGCATTCCACTAAGAATTAAATCTACAATAGCTCCCTCTCTTGTTGGTTCCTGAACCAATTGCTCCATGAAGCAATCATTTATTACATCCAGGAACTTTATGTCTCTAGCAAGTCCTGATGTTACATTTACCCAGTCAATATTGGGGTAATTGAAATCAGAAAATATGAAGCAGAAACGTCTTGCACATCAATCAAATCACAAAATCCCAGCATGCAAGAAACAGGTAACCAAGTCCATCAACAAGCTTATAGTCAATTTTTTATTAAGATGATGTTTTTAAACAGCAATCATTCCTGGCAACTCCATAAATCTTCAAACATGCAAGTAAACAGTCCCCCGACACGGTCCGTGTTTCGCGGTAGCTGCATCGGGAGGGACCCATGATGAATATATAAGATAACATTAATCGTGGGTCCCTCCCGATGCAGCTACCGCGAAACACGGACCGTGTCGGGGGACTGTTTACTTGCATGTTTGAAGATTTATGGAGTTGCCAGGAATGATTGCTGTTTAAAAACATCATCTTAATAAAAAATTGACTATAAGCTTGTTGATGGACTTGGTTACCTGTTTCTTGCACGCTGGGATTTTGGTAATTGAAATCACCCATTATTATTGCACTGCCAAATTGGTTTGCTTCCCTGATTTCTCTTAGCATTTCATCATCTGTCTGACCATTTTGTCCAGGTGGATGGTAGTATACTCCTATCACTATACTCTTACCCAACACACATGGGATTTCTACCCATATAGATTCTACTGAGCATTTAGTCTCTTGTATGATCTTTATCCTGTTGGACTCTATACCCTCCCTGACATAAAGTGCCACACTCCCGCCAAGTTGATCCTCCCTATCATTGCAATATAATTTGTACCCTGCTATAGCACTGTCCCATTGGTTATCCTCCTTCCACCAAGTTTCTGTGATGCCAATTATGTCAATCTCATCATTTGCTGCTATACACTCTAACTCTCCCATCTTACTTCTTAGACTTCTGGCATTGGCATACAGGCATTTCAAAGTGTGTTTTTTGTTTGTTTTAACAACCTGCTTTTCAGTTGTTTGGGATAATTCGGAAATCATTAGCTTTGGTGATTTTTTACATATAGGCACATCGACTATGTTTGCTTTTAATGGAACTTCTCTGTTGGGATGCCCTAACTCACCTGTTTCAGTAGTATCCTTCAAGGATACATTTCTCCAAACTATGTACTGCTGAATTAAAATAGATCTGTTTAAAAAAATAAAAAGAAATCAAACTGGGAAAAATGTCATCTTCAAATGTTGCATCATTCATGACAGAGTCAACCTGGAAAAATATAAGCCCTGCATACAACAAAATTATAGTAATGGTTACAGTGAAATTCAGCAAATAGTGGTCATGAAGCTACTTTCTTGTTTCTATTGTTATGCCTCTAGGAAACACTACAATAAATCATGGTGTAGATTAATACCAGTTCTAGTTTTTAACCTTGGAATACATTCTCTCAGCAGAATCTTAGCTACAGGATATCTGCCTTCTTTGCTGGGAAAGCCTCCTCCACTCTGAGAAACAGCATATCATTGTTAATGCATACTTGTAATTTTTGACATAAAGGCAATTCATAAACAATTTGATAAAATCAATTCTGACTTGCAAGAAAAGGGCTAGGGGTGCTTTAAGAGTGCCAGGGTAATAACCAAATCTTTGAATGTTTATAATAGCCAGAACCCTGACTGCCAAGACCAACCCCCACCTTGCCAAGGAATGCTCGTAACTTTTTCAGTGTCCTAGGGACCTGTACTTTCAAAACAGTCTCAATACATTTCCTTTTAATTAACATTACCATGCCATCACCTACTCCATCAGATTCACTTACGCGCACCCTCAAAACAACTTGCAGCAATAACATTCTGTTTAAACAAAAAAACTCTGTCCAAAAAAAAGGAAAAAGTTCATTCAACTCTGCATTCCCCGCACTGACAAGGTACAGATTTCCATTCACTGCAAACAAAATTAAACATTCTTGCCAAATCAAGATTATTATTATTATTATTTTCAATATCTTTTAATTCCTCACCAATCTGTTTTTTAAACTGAAATATTAATTCATTGAATGGAGTTTTTCTCCTCCGTTTGTCTTCTCCATAAAAAACCCTTTTGCAGCATTCCTCCACTCACCCCCCTTTCTTTCTGTTGTTAACCCCTAACTGCCAGTGTCCTTTCAAGTTCTAAACTTTACCACTAGAAATTGCTTTTTCAGCAATCAAATTGTCAGTCTCCCCAATAGAGGAGCCCTGATGTTCTCCAAACAGTTCCATTCCTGACATTTGCCACCCTTCTGTGGACAAGACAGTTAACGATCTCTGAAATCAAATCAGAATTTGCAAAAGAACTAGTACTACTTCTTAATGAGCTTTCATTAAGTATGCTGGACAATTAGCCAAACAAAATATTTTTACTTGCTAACAACTGTTGTAAGAAACAGGGGCTTAGTAAAATTACAGTCTTCAAACAAAACTAGCTTACTATGGACAACATACAAATCTTATTACAAACTATAAAAACAGACAGTAAATGTAAGGTTCCCTCTACTATAGCCTAACCAAGGGTTAAATCCTGATTCCTTGCTCTCATAAGGTGGAGGGAAGTGTATACAGTATGGTTCCTGAACTCTGGGAAGAAAAACGTCCGGATGCTTAGTAATGTTTTTAACTTCATGTGAAAACAATTCACAAACTAATGCTATAGCCCAGAGTTAAGTTTTGAGGCACCTGAAGCCATGCTCAGAAAAGCAAAATACAGCTTTTCTGTGGTTCCTCCTACTTACTTAATATCATTGCGACCCTAAGCAGCATGAACCATAGAAAGCTGGAACATGAAAAAAAAAAATCTTGACAGCGACAGATTAGTAAAAGTAACACTCACTTTATGAGTGTCCATTTTCCAAAACCATGCCCATGCATGGGTTAGAAAAATGGAAAATTTGGTATCCGTTTTCCTTACTTGTGCGCACAGCCACTTCTGAGCACTTGATGCCATGGACCCGCTAGAGATGTGCAATTTATCCATTGCGTATCCCTTTTTGAGCGCCTGATCATTTGAGTATTACTTTGAGCGCCCGAGAGAGGGGATGTGTGTACATTGAAAAAACATGTGTCCCGGTTGGATGCACAATTTTTGTGCGCATGACATTGCATCAACCCCAGTATTCTAAAATTACCCTCTTCACCCACAGAAGTTTTCGAAATGAAAATCATCACATATTACCCTCTTGAAAAATGATGCAAAGACTGCAGGGAAAAATGTACTGCTGAGCTTTAGCCCAACATGGGCAGTTTTGAAAAATGCCCCTCCCCCCCACACCATGGCTTCTTGATTAGGCCGATAAATTGTGCCTTTAATTAATTCTTTTTCTTCTTAAGGATCAGTAAGATCCAACTTTAACTGCATCAATCCTTTTATTTCATTTTATTTAGAATGCAAATGAACTATTATACAGTTGTCTATGACTTTAATATTTTCAGTTTAATGTAATAAGAATTTGTTTACCAATTAGCTGAAATGTACTGTAAGCAAGAAAAACATTGGACTGAAGCACCTTAATTTGAATGTAATCCATTAAGTAAACACTGCTAGCCTAATTAGAAATAATGTAGCACAATTAAGAAGTACAGTTTGATTGGTATATTGAAATTTGCTTAATTTGTATCTTCTCTTCTAATTAGTAACTGTGATGCAAATGTAGCTTGATCTGCAAATAGATTTTCTTTTCCCAAATACATAAATGGGAAAATTTTAGGTATTCTTCTAATAAAGCAGATTTTTAAATTGAATTGTTTGTTCTGAGAAGTAGGGGTTAACACAGAAAAAAAATGTCAATTTGGTTTCCTTTTTTTTCACATTATAAACTCATTCATTTCATTCAAGTCAATATGGAAACCAATTCAGGTTATTTTTTACACTAACTTTGGGGTTTCCACCAACATTTTATGAAACTTGCTAGACGGCATCAATAGTGATACAATAGCAACCCAAAACACCAAGAGTGGTATAAACAGCCCATAATATCCAAAGAGGAGCAAAGGTCATCAACAGTTAAAATCACAATAAAAGTGGCAAAACAGCATCAATAGTTGTCAAAGGAAGGCACGATACAACAAGTACCAGGAGATGAATGGCCAGAGTCTTAGCAACAGGGCCAACCACAGAACTAGAAGTATATAGGGCCAGGAGATATAAAAGGCCAAAAAGGGAGAAGATGGTGACTCCCCTTGGGAGAACAGATTGGTCAAAGGCAGGCTAAAAAGGATAGCTGGAAACAGGAAGTTGTTCACAGCAACTAGAAGACCTCCCAAGTTCTCTTGTGATGTAAACTCTTCACTTTCACAGTGAAGATCTGCTTTTTGTCTCAAGGTTCAGCTGTAGCTCCATCTTCCTGTATTGGTTTAAGATTTGCTTAGCTCTAATTCTGATCCAAGTTCCAGCTGTAGTTTCTAGTAGGGATGTGAATCATTTTTGAATGATTAAAATTATCGTCAGATAATTTTAAAATCATCCTAAAGCGTTAGAGTGCACGATACAAAACAAATGCCCCCGATTTATCGTCAGGGGCATTTGTATTGTATAGTTAAATAGGGCACGGGAATTATTTGGGGGAGGGCGGGAAAACCGGCACACCAAAACAACCCCTAAACCCACCCCAACCCTTTAAAACCAATTCCTTACCCTCCCCCACCCTCCCGAACTCCCCCAAAATGTTAAGTTACCTGGTGGTCCAGTGGGGGGAGGGTCGATTTAAAGGGTCGGGTGGGTTTTTTTTTTAGCGGCAAGGGCCTCCCTAAAATAAAAATTAGCGATGTGAATTGGAATCGGAAACGATTCCAATTCACATATCTTAACGATCAGATTTCCCCCCTTCCCCCCCAGCCGAATCTGATCGTTAAGACGATCTGGCACACGATTCACATGTCTAGTTTCTAGTTCCAGTCCTGCTTTGCCTCAAGCCTGCCCTGTTGTTCGGTGGACCTCTGGCCGAGACGAGGTTGACGCTACCTCCACGGGAAGGCCCCTGTAGTAGGGATGTGCAGAGGGACGCCATACGTTGCATTCGGGATTCGTATTCGTCAGGGGGCAGATACGTCGCATTCGGCAAGGGGGGTCCCCGAAACATACATGCATTAAATCTTATTTGTTTCCCAGTTAAAACTGTATTAAGCACTAGGGGTGTGCATTCGTTTTGAACGCATATGTAAAACGCAACTTTTTTTTTTTAACTTAAAAAAAGTGATGATGCGCAACGCATCGCATTTTCAACTTATTCAACATAGCTACGTTGAATACGTTGAACCTAAATAAACACTTAAACCCCCCACCCTCCTGACCCCCCCCAAGACTTACCATAACTCCCTGGTGGTCCAGCGGGGAGTCAGGAAGCCATCGCTGTTTTCCTTTGCGAGGAGCACGTGACGTCGGCGTCACGTCAGAGTGACGCGGACGTCACGTGTTTCTCCGCGCCTCCGCTCCGGGACCCCCGTTGGACCCAACCGGAACTTTTGGCCAGCTTGGGGGGGGAGCCCCCCCCCCAAGCTGGAGGCGCGGAGAAACACGTGACGTCCGCGTCACTCCGACGTGACGCCGACGTCACGTGCTCCTCACAAAGGAAAACAGCGATGGCTTCCTGACTCCCCGCTGGACCACCAGGGAGTTATGGTAAGTCTTGGGGGGAGATTAAGGAGGGTGAGGGTTTTAAATTTTTATTTAGGGAACCGGTGAACATATGGACAGACCCTCAACTTATGGGATTCTCCATATTGAACGAAATCAACCCTCACCTTCAGCTTATCAACTTATGAACGCAAACTTTTTGTCTGTACATCCCTATTAAGCACAACCCCCCACCCTCCTGACCCCCCAAGACTTACCAAAACTCCCTGGTGGTCCAGCGGGGGGGGGGGGGGGGTGTCCGTGAGCCATCTCCTGCACTCACACCCTCGGCTGCCAGTATTCAAAATGGCATCGATAGCCTTTGACCTTCTATGTCACAGGGGCTACCGGTGCCATTGGTCAGCCCCTGTCACATAGTAGGAGCAATGGATGGCCGGCGCCATCTTGTGCTCCTACTGGGGCGCCGCTCATCAATACTTGTTCGTCGTGTTCTTAGCCCTTAATGCCACTCGTCAGATCATGTCTTGGGTCCTCTCCCAGAGTTCCTTAAGCTGCCACACGGTCATCTGGGCTGCCGGGAATGGCACAGTCAGGCATATGGGAAGTGGCGGAGCAGGTTGTTTGCCATATACTATGAAAAATGGGGAAGAGCCCGTGGCTCAGTTGATGTGGGAATTATGCAAAAATTTGGCCCAGGGAAGTAGACGAGCCCAATCAACCTGATGCTCATTTTAAAGGACCGAAGAAAGGTTTTTAAAGTTCAGTTAGTACGCTCAGCTTGGCCGTTCCCCTGGGGATGGTAGGCAGTAGTGAAATCCAAGCGGACATTTAATTTCCGACACAAAGAGTGCCAGAACTTGGCCATGAATTGCACTCCACGGTCGGAAGCGATGTGTTGATGGAAGCCGTGTTAGTGGAAGATGTGAAAAGTAAATAGTTGGGCTAATTCAGGAGCTGAGGGAAGCCCTGGGAGGGCCGTAAAGTGAGCCATCTAAGAAAATCAGTCTATGATGACCCAAATGACCTGACAGTCACTTGAGAGGGGGAGTTCCACTACCAAGTCCGTGGACACGTGGGTCCAGGGCTCCTTGGGAGCTGGCAGCGGCTGTAATTGCCCCGAAGGTTGCCCTACCATGGGTTTTTGACGAGCACATGTCAGGCAGGATTCCATATAGGCCTTGACGTCCTTTCCGACCTGCAGCCACCAATAGTATCGCTGTAGTAACTCCAAGGTCCTCTTGGTTCCCAGGTGACCATCGATGGGGGAGTTGTGGACCCATGCTAGGACCTTTTGGCGGTGCTGAAGGGGTACCACGGATTTCCCAGTAAGTGCGGATGGGCGGCAGCCAGGAGGATATGAGCAGGATCAGCGATGTACCCCTGGACTTCTGGAGTGTCCTCTGATTCATACGCCCATGGGAGGGCATCGGCCTGGACATTCTTGGTAGCTGGCCTGTACCTCAGGATGAAGTCAAAGTGACGGAAAATAGGGACCAGAGAGCCTGATGGGCGTTTGTGCACTGGGCATGTTTAAGGTACTCCAGGTTTTTATGGTCCATATAAACGGTAATGATATGCAGGGCTACCTCTAGACACTGACGCCATTCTTCCAAAGCCATCTTAATGGCCAGTAACCCCTTATCTCCAATGCCATAATTTTTTTCCATTGGAGAGAATTTCCAGAAAAAGAAAGAGCAAGGACTAGGGCTCCTTTGCTGGAATGCTGGCTCAGCACGGCTCCCACGGCAGTGTGGAGGCATCGACCTCCACAACACCCCAGGAAGCATTGTAGAGACCGGAGGCCCAATGGTTGAGGCCACTTCTGGCTGCAAGCTGTCTTTTCCGGGTCCATGATAATATACCCCAGGAAGGGAGTATATTATCTCCCTCAAACATATATTTCTCGAATTTCGCGTAGAGTCTATTGGTCCTAAGGCGTTGGAGTACCAGTCTGACTTCTCAACGGTGAAATGGGAGATCTTTAGAAAAAACTAAGACATTGTCGAGGTACACCAGCACTGAGGTTTGCAATAGGTCGCGGAAGACCTCATTCATCAAGTGCTGGAATACAGCAGGGGCATTACACAGGCCGAATGGCAAGACCAGGTATTCATAATGGCTATCTCGGGTATTAAACGTGGTCTTCCACTTATCGCAGGGCCGGATTCTGACCAGGTTGTAAGCCCGCTGGAGATCCAACAGTGAAAATTTTCACACCTTGCAGGTGATCAGGAGCTCAGGGATCAGGGGCAAAGGACAGTGGTCCTTCCTGGTAATGGTGCTTAAACCGCAATAGTCTACAGGGCTGAAGTGAACTGTCCTTTTTTTGCAACAAAAAAATCCCGGCTCCCGTCGGGGAGGTGGACATCTGGATAAAATCCCTTTCCAGGTTTTCTTTGATGTATTGGGACATTGCTCTGGTCTCCGGAAGAGACAAGGGGTATACCCGACCCCTGGGAGGCATGGTGCTAGGGAGTAAGTCAATGGCACAATCAAAGATCCGATGCTCGGGAAGGGTCTTTGCCATCTTTTTAGAGAAAATCAATAAACCCAAAGGTACAGCTGAAAAACAGAATACTTCAAAATTTCAATATTCAGCTAGAAAAAGAGCTCCTAAGTGAATCTATCTAGCAACCGTCATAAATAGCCTCAAAGAATGTGTGGCTTATGAATGAAGCCTGTAATGCTTAAGGCTTGGTATAATCATAGGTTGCAGCTAGATTTGTTTATGCACCTACCGGAGCGATAAGGCTGGAGCACAATCACTGTATGCTTAAAGTCACTAGTGAGTGCACTTATCTTAAAAATGCCACGTAGAGAGAGTTGGCTTGCACGGTCCTGAAGAGGCAACTTCAGGACCGTGCAAGCCAACTCTCTCTACGTGGCATTTTTAAGATAAGTGCACTCACTAGTGACTTTAAGCATACAGTGATTGTGCTCCAGCCTTATCGCTCCGGTAGGTGCATAAACAAATCTAGCTGCAACCTATGATTATACCAAGCCTTAAGCATTACAGGCTTCATTCATAAGCCACACATTCTTTGAGGCTATTTATGACGGTTGCTAGATAGATTCACTTAGGAGCTCTTTTTCTAGCTGAATATTGAAATTTTGAAATCTTTTTAGAGAAGACATCCTCAAAGTCAATGTACTGGGGCGGGAGGCCACAGGAGGTGGCGACCAGGGAGACTGGAACATATTAGACCTGTCGGAGGAAGTTGGAAGGACACCAGGGCCCCCAGGAGGTCAGCTGGAGGGTGCTCCAATTGATGAGAGGGGAATGACCTTGTAACCAGGGTAGACCCAAGATGATGGGATGAATGGATCTCTCCAAAACAAGAAAGGAAATAATCTCCTCGTGAAGAATTCCGGTGCATAAATGGACCGGGGTAGTGATCCAGGTAATCTGGCCAGGAAGGGGCTCTCCATGGATCAAAGAGATCATGACCAGAGGAATCCGAAGTGAGATATGCAAGTCCAGTTGGGCCACCATTTCGCTGAAGATAAAGTTCCCTCCAGCTCCGAAATCCACCAGCACCAAAGTAGGGTGGATACACTGGGGAAGGATGACAGAGACTGGCAGAATGCATTGGGGAGCGGAAGTGGCACAACCTAGGGTCGTCTCCCCACTGACACCTAGGTTTGGCAGTTTCCCTGCCGTATCAGGCACTGGGCCAAGAGGTGGCCCTGCCAGGCACAGTAAAGGCAGAGGCCCAGAGAATGTCTCCTTTGTCGCTCTTCCAGACAGAGGTGGGTGCGGCCCAGCTGCATGGATTCTTCTGAGCATTGCAGCCATGGGTCTGGAGAAGGTGTTGGGGCCAGAGAGCGAGAGAAGGAAGGAGCCAGTTGAACAGGTCAGCGGGGCAGTGGAGCTTCCCGAAGTCACTGCTGCAGACAACGGTCAATTATTCCTGCTAGGTCTATGAGGGCATCCAGGCTGTCAGGAAGGTCTTGAGCAGCAAGCACATATTTAATCCTGAGGGAGAGGCCCTCTAAGAAGATGCTTCAGAGGCTGTCTTCCCGCCAACCCAACTCCTTCGCTAGAGTACGGAATTCAATGGTGAATTTGGCCAGGGTCCTGGCCCCTTGCCGGAGGTGGAGGATGTCAGAGCTAGCCGTGGTTAGGCGTCCAGGTTCATCAAAGACCTGCTTGAGGTTCTCAACAAAGTATTGTAGGTCCTTCAGTATGGGGTCCCCTCGCTCCCATAGTGGAGAGGCCCAAAGCAAGGCTTTTCCGTCCAGCAAGGAGAGGATAAAGGTCGTCTTGATAGAGTCATTGGAAATTTGAGCAGATTGCAGAGAGAAATGCATAAAGCATTGGTTGAGAAAACACCAATACTGCCTGGGATCTCTGGAGTACTGGGGGGGAGGGGACCCGGAAGGCAGATGGACGCTGTTGCTGATGCAGCTGGAGTTGGTGCCGCGGACGCGGAAGCACTGGAACTGGCTGAGGTGGTGGCATCCAAGTGAGCCGCGAAATGTTACACAGTATTGGCCAGTATCTCGAGGCAGTGCTGCTGCTGCTGAATCCTTTAGGCCAGGCCCGGAATGGCCTGCAGGCTGGGAAGATCAGCTGGGTCCATGGCCTTGGCAAGCTGTTGTTCGGTGGAAACCTGGCCAAGACGAGGTTGACGCTACCTCCAGGGGAAGGCCCTTGTAGGTCCTTGTCATTGTAAGGCAGCTGTAGGGAGGAGACTCAACAGGAGCTTCACCTTTACCAGCCCTCATTCCCCGCAGGTTGAGCCCTTGGGTACCGTGGCCGGCAGGACCTAGGTATGGGTCTTTACGTGATATCCCTTCCAGGAGAGAGGTGATCAGAGCGAGGCCAGATGTACCATAGGTCAGGGCAGGCAGCAGATGAGGGAAATCAGACACAGTCATAGAGTTGAGGCAGGCAGCAAACAAGGAGTGTCGGAAACAGGCAGATTGTCAAGGCAGGCGGCAGATGAGTGGAATCCGAGGGCAAAGCAGGATCAGAGTCAGGAGATCAGTCCGAGAGGGCAAGGAGTGAGAATAGAGGCCGGGAGTGGAGGACAGGAATGCGGAAACCAGGAAAAGGAATAAGGAACGCAGTAGCAGAAATCAGGAACGCAGGAACCAGGAGCAGACCACGCACACTGATGAGAGTAGGACCTGTTGCCCAGGTGAGGTACTATGGGTTGGGCCAAGATTAAATAGCCTCCTAGCCCTGACGTCATTAGTGGGCCCGCTGGTGCTTTTCCCGCCTCTGGCCATTTAAGAGGCGGGGTGGATTGCGTGCACGTATATGCCTGGGAGAGCCAGAGGGATGCCAGCGTCGGAGCAGATGCGCCGGCCAGGTTGGGCCAACGGGCCTTGAGATGCCGCGCAGCAGACAGCATAGGAGGCAGGGTTCCCGGGAACGGAGGTAAGGCTGCCGGTCACGGTCTCCTACGGCCAGCAAATACAACATGCCCTTTCTCTAATCTGCAGTTCTAGCCTTGCATCAAGCTGCAGTTCCAGTTCCTGTGCAAAGTTTCAAGTTTCTGAACCCTGTTCCAACTCTCTTATTCTAGTTCATGCCTGGAACTTCAGTTCCAGTCACTGCTCCAAGGTTCCAGTCCTAGTCACTGCTCCTAGCTTCAAATATCATCGGCAGCTTGGGGCCTCTGCTCCAGTCTTTTCACCAAGGCTCAGACTCCAGCTGTTGTTCTCAGTTCCAGTTCTATCTCCATGTAGAAGCACCAACTTCACATTCAAGTTTCAGCCTCCAATTCCTGTTTCAAGTTCTGGTTCCATTTCCAGCATTCCAGTACTCTGCCTACATCAGCAGCAAGCTCCTACCTGTGAGTACCAAAAGGGGGATGGAAAGGGCACGAAGCTGGCGTGGCAGGTTAAGGAGCTGGTGTGATGGGGCAGTGCTATTTGGGCTACTGGGTCATAGTTTTTTTATTATTTGTATTCTTCTTCTAGCTGAGTCCTGGAATTGTTGAGTGGCCCGGGATCTAGGATTGTAAGTGAGTTAGCATTTTAATACAGCATCGAGCCACATACAAAGAAAGCAGGGTTATGTGCTACTGTGAAGGGAGCTGCTGGTAGGCTGCTGTGTAGCTGCAGAGAGGCTGTAGGAGGTGGAACAATCAGCAGCTTCTCTTCCATGGCAAAGAGGTGGCTGTGATTTACTTTCATTTTAGTTGCAACAGCCTCAGGGAAGCTGCCACTGCAGTAGTAAGCCCCATTTTGGTGTCCAAGATCATTGAGAGAACCCCCCAGCACTACAGAAAGTCTAGACTACAAACTGTGGTGATGTCACTTTTGTTTTTGTGGTAGTACCTTGATAAAGTAAGTGTGCATGTGGGGAGTGGAGGGAGGGGGAGGTAGATTAGCATTGATTTACAAATGATGTATGATTTGTCTTTAGATTCATACAAAGAGAACCTTTTTCGAGAGCCAGTGTCCAGAGTGATGTTTTCTGTTATTTTGGAGTGAACAGCCGTATTTACAACTGTACCAACGAGCCGGTTGGATTCTGAAGTTGGTTTAAAAAGTACCCCTGATGCAGGCAGCAGGATAGCAGCCAAAATGCCATGGTGTTGGGAACATTTCAGCAAAGATTTCAGCAATGAATTTAAAGATTTGTGCGGCTTGAATCATTCTTCAGTTGTAGCATCGATTTGAGAAACATTTATACAGCTTTGGTTTGAGATACAACACTGAAAGACATTGCCAGTAGAGATGTGAATCCTGTGCCCGATCGTCTTAACGATCAGGTTCAGCTGGAGGGAGAAACAAATCTGATTTTTTTAGTGAGGCCCGACCCTTTAAAATTGACCCCGTACCTTCCCCCACCCCCCCCCGAACCCCCCCAAAACTTTTTACGAGTACCTGGTGGTCCAGTGGGGGCGCGGGGACCGATCTCCCGCTCTCAGGCCATCGGCGCCATTTTGACTGCCATTCAAAAATGGCGCCGATGGCCCGATTAAAAACAAAACCACCGACCCTTTAAAGATGACCCCTTAGCTTCTCCCACCCTCCCGATTCCCCCAAAACATTTTTAAATTACCTGGTGGTCTAGTGGTGGTCCTGGAAGCGATCTCCCGTTCTCGGGCCGTCAGCTGCCACTGATAAAGATGGTGCCGATGGCCCTTTGCCCTTACCATGTGACAGGGTATCCGTGCCATTGGCCGGCCCCTGTCACATGATAGGAGCACTGGATGGCCGGCGCCATCTTTACGATGTGGCGGCCATCTTTAAAGATGGCGCCGGCCAGCCAGTGCTCCTACCATGTGACAGGGGCCGGCCAATGGCATGGATACCCTGTCATATGGTAAGGGCAAAGGGCCATCGGCGCCATCTTTATGATTGGCAGCCGACGGCCCGAGAACGGGAGATCACTCCCGGGACCACCACTAGAGCACCAGGTAATTTAAAAATGTTTTGGGGGGATTGGGAGGGTGGGAGAAGCTAAGGGGTCATCTTTAAAGGGTCGAGTGGGTTTTTTTTTAATCGGGCCATCTGCGCCATTTTTGAGTGGCAGCCAAAATGGCACCGATGGCCCGAGAGCGGGTGATCGGTCCCCGCGCCCCCACTGGACCACCAGGTACTCGTAAAAAGTTTTGGGGGGGTTCGGGGGGGTGGAGGAAGGTAAGGGATTAGTTGTATAGGGTCGGAGTGGGTTTAGGGGTTGTTTTGGTGTGCTGGTTTTCCCGCCCTCCCGCCAAATAACAATTTTTCACGATAAATCATGAAAATTTCTATTGTATCGTGCACTGTACTGATTTTTGACGATTTAAAAAATATCGGACAATTTTTTTAAATCGTCAAAAAACGATTCACATCCCTAACCAGTATTGGGAGAAAAATGGGGTTGATGTAACTGTTATGGTGAAGAGGGTGACCCGTCTTCAGTGATGTTCCATGATTAATGAGCTCTTAAGTCTAAAATGGGCCAGGCCTGTGGAAAAGATTGAATTAAGTTTTACACATAGTAAATAATAATCAAAGTATAACTAGAGCAACTCAGCATCCAGAAAGGGTTGTGGCTCTTGAGGGAGAAATATTGTTAAAACGAAGAGTAGTAGGGATAAACAGAAATATTGTATGTTTTAGGGTTATGGGATGGGGAGTGGGGTGTGAGAGTTTGTATGCATGTGGATTGAATGTGAGGAAGTAAACATTGTGTGGGGTGGTTTTAAAGATTGTATGATGTTTAATTGTGGAACATTTAAAAATGAAAAATATTGAGTAGATAATAAAGAGTATATCTTGACTTGAAGTGTTGAAATATTTATAAAAGAGTGAGCAGTAATTGGTAGCTTGTCTTTATACATTCTATTGTTCTCTTCTAGTGATAACAATTTTTCTTACATTTCTATTTTCTTGATTTTCCTGTTATAATCTCTTTTGTTTCTGTGCAAAGTGGATTCTTTGTAATTGTTAAAAAAAAAAGTATGTGTATATTTACTGCTTCTTTGATACACAGATAGATAGAACAAAGAAAATAAGGTTGCTGTTCTACCTGATCAATTTTGTGGTCACTAGTTAGGGATACTGAAGTTCTTAAAATAAAAGCAGATATTTCTCTGCACTGCCAGAGCATGTAAAGAGAGAAAAACTCTTGACTCCTGCCTGTTCAATTATTCAGTAACTGTAAAGAGTCAGAAAATTGCACACAGAGAACAGCACAGCCCACCTTTATTTAAGTTTTTCCTTTATTTTTTTCTAAATCTTTTTTAACCTGTTTCTTTGGCTCTGAGAAGGACTATCAGAAGCACAACCTCTCTGTCAGAAATCCAGCAGAGAAATGACTCAATAGAAAATGATTACTGCTCAAAGTTGTAGCTTGCTTTCAGTTTCAGATTTTTAAAACTTTAGAACTCATTGTCATTCCATGCAGGAGCTAGCTGAGATAGGCAGGGATAAAAATTTGCTGACCTTGATTAGTCCTGCTCTTTCCTTACCCTTTCCATCTTGGCTCCATTATATCTGACTTCATTGGCTTCTTTTGGTTTAAAAAACAAACAAACAAACAAACAAACAAACCAACAGTTTTGCTTGCCTCATAGGCTTGAATGAGATCTGAAAGTGAAATTATACACAAATTTTCATTATATTTGGAGCCCTGTCCATTCATTTCATTTTAAATGAAACAAAACAAAAAATGTTTCAGATTGTCTATTTTATACAAATATACATCCCTATTCAACCATATGACAACTGAGTTTTCTGAAAGAAAAATATATGGAGTTTCATCTAGGTTAAACAAAGGCTGGCAGAAAAAGTAAAAAATAAAATGCAGGAAAAAGAGAATGTATAGGGATGTGAATCGTTTTTATAACGAATTGAAGTATCGTACGGTATTTCTTAATGCATTATATATCGGTTAAAACGAGAAAGGAACACTTTTTCCCCCAATTTTTCGTGGAAATCGTTTTTCGGGTTAGTGCGCGATAACTCCCGTTACCGCGCACTAACAAAAAACTGTTTATTTTTGTTATTTTTTGTTACTTTTTTTTATTTTTGTTAGTGCGCACTAATGGGAGGTAGCACGCACTAAGCCAAAAAATGATTTTTTTACTAAAAAAAGAAATGCCGATCCACAGGAAAACTAGATTTTCCCGCGGCCACACGAACCCGAAAGCGCAAACGATCGGGCACCCGATGCACATCCCTAGTATCTATGAAATAAGGGGAACAAGTCAAAGCATTAGTTTAGGTTTCTTCTGACATCTTGCATAGCAGAATTCATGCAGTGCCATAGCAACTGAAAAATATATTTTCTATTACACATTCATACTACAGAATTCCACAGCTATGTTTAATCTTTTCTGATTAAAAACACTGAAAGGGAGTACTATGTTTGCACAGCATAAATAAAATAATTAAACGAAAACTATCAAAGCAATGGGGCAGAGATGCTATTTTTGTAAGGCTAATCAAGATGTCAAGAGGCAAGCTAATAGATGACAAAACCTAAGCTAAAGAATTTCATAAAAAAGAGGCATGCATATTTATCTTTTTTTTTTTATTAATAATGTGCAGTTAAATCTGAGGAATGAAGGGGCTTGAGAATTCCCCTGTTGGGGTCTGTTCCTATTGTAAACTGTGAGGTTTGGGTGGACCCTTGGACACTGTGGCAGCTGACCACGCCCACAGGAGGAAGTCCCGTGAGGGGCCACAGGTCAGACTTAGCCTAGGACACACAAACACAGAGTTTGATCTTTTATTAGACTGTGTAAGGAAGCCACCAGAGGTAGCAGTAGTGAGCAGCTGGAAAAGCCCGGCAGGGCTGGTATCCCTCAGGCGCTGGAACAGTGACTCCTCCAGTAGCAGTGCTGTAGTGGAAAGAACTGAGAGAAAGAGTAGAGTGGAGAATATACAAGACCCCAGTATGGAGATCCCCAGGGTAGGGAGAGCAGACCCTTGAGGAACGAGTATCTGAACCCTGAGAGCTGGGAGGCTTGCATTTGCTAAACTCACGCAGTGGTTCCACGGAGATGGCACTGGGGCTGGAACGGAGGCAGGCCCTCGAGGAGCGAGTATCTGGTTCCAGGGAACAGCTCTGAGGTGAAGATGGTTGTACTCACTGATGTTGAAGATGAGTGAACCCTTCCAGGCAGAAGAGAAGGTAGGAGTAGGCAGCGAGTCAGGGAACATGGACCCTCGAGGAGCGAGTAAGTACCGGTTTCCTGATAGCGACCTGGAAAGCAAGTGAGGCCCCCGAGGAGCGGGTACCCAGTTAGCATTAGAGTCCAATACAGATTGGAGAGGCAGAGTAGCTGGGTACGGAGAGTGAATCCCATCTGGAGGATTCCCATAGAATTACCCTTGCTAACTCAAAGGCTAGCAAACATTGTAGGCTTTAAATATCCGGGCATCATGAGGTCATCACAGGGGGGACGCTCCGGAGGTTCGCGCCAAGTAGGAAATAAGAAGAAGGGCTGCGCAGCGCACACACCCTATGGTACAAGCGAAGCATGGCGGGAGGCAGCGCCCAAGCCGGTCCAGGGACGCTGGAGAGGATGGCACACAGACGCCACGGTAGCCAGGATTTCATCCGCAGCATGAGGAGGAGCAAACAGAGGTAGGTGGAGTGAAGCTGTCGGAAAGGGACGGTTTCAACAGTTCCAAAAGGAGAGGCTGAAAGGTATGAATATGTATACCCTGGTGAAGAGGAGGTGCAGGGGGGATATGATACAGTCCTTCATATACCTGACAGGTATTAATGATGCACAAACTTCCAACCTCTTCCGTTGGAAAGGAAGCGGTAGAAATAGAGGTCACAATATGAAACTCCAAGGGGGTTGACTCAGAACCAATATTAGGAAATATTTCTTCATAGAGAGGGATGATGTTTGGAATGTCCTCCCAAAAAAGGTGGTAAAGACAAAAAGAGCAAATGAATTCAAAAGGGAATGGGACAAACACCTCAGATCCCCAAAGGCTTGTGGATGGAAATGAAGAAAGACTTTGGTGTACCATTTCTGCATGGGAGTGATCTACTACACAGGGCAGCAGTAGCTATCCTCATCAGAATGCATAGGGGTAACCTGCACAGAGTGGTACTTACTACTCTTAACAGAATGCATGGGGGTAACCTGCACCGAGTGGTACTTACTACTCTTAACAGAATGCATAGGGGTAACCTGCACAGAGTGGTACTTACTACTCTTAACAGAATGCATAGGGGTAACCTGCACAGAGTGGTACTTACTACTCTTAACAGAATGCATGGGGGTAACCTGCACCGAGTGGTACTTACTACTCTTAACAGAATGCATGGGGGTAACCTGCACAGAGTGGTACTTACTACTCTTAACAGAATGCATAGGGGTAACCTGCACAGAGTGGTACTTACTACTCTTAACAGAATGCATGGGGGTAACCTGCACCGAGTGGTACTTACTACTCTTAACAGAATGCATGGGGGTAACCTGCACAGAGTGGTACTTACTACTCTTAACAGAATGCATGGGGGTAACCTGCACCGAGTGGTACTTACTACTCTTAACAGAATGCATGGGGGTAACCTGCACAGAGTGGTACTTACTACTCTTAACAGAATGCATGGGGGTAACCTGCACAGAGTGGTACTTACTACTCTTAACAGAATGCATGGGGGTACTTGCACAGAGCGGCAGCTACTATCATAAGCTGGGCAAACTGGATGTCATTATGTTTACCAGCAGTGCCAACTTTTTGGGCCTGTTATCCACTAGGGATAGGCATTCTGAAGAAACAAAATAGGAAATGAGACAAAATGTCCCATTTAGTTTTGGGTCTTTTTCAAAATGGTACAATTTAATTCCAAAAAATTTCATCAGAATCTCATTTTGTTCTGACAATCGCTATAAAAAAAAAAGTCACCGGTCGTGCCTAGGCCTAAGCCAAAAGCCGGGGACTCGGCTAGAGAATAGGCCAAAACCAAAAGCAGGGGCCCCAGCTTATGCCAGGGCAATACCCCGGCACCTTGGCCTAGGCCTACGTCTGATGCCGAGGACTTGCCTAGAGAATAGACCAAGTCCCAAAGCAGGGGCCTCGGCATATGCCCAATCATGAGCGAGCACCTTGGCCTAGACCTTGGCACAAGACCTGGGCCTCGCCTAGACATAGGCCATGGCCTTTACCAGATTGCAATGCTGGGGTCTCACCCTAGGCCTTGGCTCAATGCTGGAGTCTCGGCCAAGACCTGAGCAAAGGCCCAGGCCGCCAAAGGTTTTTCACATATCTGGCCCAGGTCCTGACACCTCTGCCCTGGCCTAGGCAAGGCCCCAAGCCAAGGCCTGGTCCTGACACCTGGGCTCTGGCCTAGGCCAGGGCCTCGTCCAGAGGCTGGGTCCCAATGCTTGGGCCTCATCCCAGGGTCAAACCCAGGCATGGATCCCAGGCCTCAGTGTTCTTCTTCACAGGTTTTCTGTCTTCTTTCTTTTACTTTCAATGACACCCTAACAATAGTAGTTCTCTCAGGACCAACTAAATTAAAAACTCCTTTCAACTGTTTAAAACAGGCCCAGCTCATAAACAAATTTTCCATTTAAATTAGATGTTGTAAGATTTCATTAATCCATAATAGCACTAGTGATGATTGACAAGTTCCAATAAATTCACCCAGCTGAGTTAGAGTAGAAGTACCCAAAGATGGAGCACTATAGATCTTGACAAGACATAGGACATCATTCCCTAGAAAATGTACTGACAGGCAGAACTTGGCAATCTTAAAGAAATAAATACTACCAAAGTCACTGAATTGTGAAATATGACTGCTGTCCCTCCTCCCCTTTTAAAGTCATAAGATTGATAAAATTATTGGTAAACCTCTGGAATGACCATATCCCCTCCTCTACCCATATTTTAGTAGAACATAAAAAGCTCAATATTCAGAAAAATGGCAAGTGGACAAGTTATCCGGATAAAGTTAGTCAGATAACTTGTTACAAATATTCAATGGGACAAATCTCCTGCTAAATAAGAACATAAGAACATAAGAAATTGCCATGCTGGGTCAGACCAAGGGTCCATCAAGCCCAGCATCCTGTATCCAACAGAGGCCAAACCAGGCCAGAAGAACCTGGCAATTATCCAAACACTAAGAAGATCACATGTTACTGATGCAATTAATAGCAGTGGCTATTCCCTAAGTAAACTTGATTAATAGCCGTTAATGGACTTCTCCTCCAAGAACTTATCCAAACCTTTTATGAACCCAGCTACACTAACTGCACTAACCACATCCTCTGGCAACACATTCCAGAGCTTTATTGTGCGTTGTGTGAAAAAGAATTTTCTCCGATTAGTCTTAAATGTGCTACTTGCTAACTTCATGGAATGCCCCCTAGTCCTTCTATTATTCGAAAGTGTAAATAACCGAGTCACATCTACTCATTCAAGGCCTCTCATGATCTTAAAGACCTCTATCATATCCCCCCCTCAGCTGTCTCTTCTCCAAGCTGAACAGCCCTAATCTCTTCAGCCTTTTCTCATAGGGGAGCTGTTCCATCCCCTTTATCATTTTTGTTGCCCTTCTCTGTACCTTTTCCATCGCAACTATATATTTTTTGAGATGTGGCGACCAGAATTGTACACAGTATTCAAGGTGTAGTCTCACCATGGAGCGATATAGAGGCATTATGACATTTTCCGTTTTATTAACCATTCCCTTCCTAATAATTCCTAACATTCTATTAGGAATTATTAGGATATCTGGATAACTTTAGTTATTCATCTGAATATAAGTTATCGAAGTTAAGTTCACTGTTACTCAGACCGTTCTATGTAATGCTCCCATGTGAAGTTATGTTCTCTGTAAACCGGTGTGATTTGTATATTATACAAGAATATCGGTATATAAAAAATGTAAATAAATAAATAAATAAATAAATAAATACATACATACATACATATTTTTAGCTAAACCTGTGAGCCAATGAACATAACAAGGTAAAACAGTTCAACTTGTATTCTTTCAAGAACCAGGGCTGTGTAAAAGAAATACACATAAGGGTTAACTAAAGAAGATATGAGTATAGTGTTGTGTCCGTTGGTCGCAGATGGCTGCAACCTTTGCTGCTCACCTCATTTTGCCCAGTAGCCTTGATTCTGGCTAAGGTGGCCGTCTCTGCAACTGCAGCCGACCTCCTTGGCTTTCCCGGAACAGCGAGGGCAATCCTGGTCACCATCTTGAACCTGGGCACGCGCATGCGCCTGCTTCTTTCTTGAGCACATCATGGCGGGAACCTCAGGGGCATCCCCTCCACATGAAGTCACTGCCTACGTGTATTTAAGCTAACTGGACTTTCCTACCTACAAGTTAGCAAGGATTCCTTCTTGCTATTCCTTTCGCTGAGATGCTTCGTATCACTACACTGGCTGAGTGACTCAGGTACCCACTCCTCAGGGGTCTTGCTGCACTCAGGGCTATCTGCTCCTCGGAGAGCCTCTCCTGCCTGTCTATCTTCAGCTAGTGGGTTCTCCTGCATCAATTCTCCATTGCTGCTGGCATTTAATCTCTACTGCATTGTGAGTACAAGACCTACTCTTCTTTTCTTCAACTACCCTGATGTGTGGGATCCTCGGGTTACCCCGCTCTATGGACCACTACCGGATCCACGCTGTCTTGTGCCAATTGACAACACCTACCTCTGGCCTACCCTGTGCTGTGGACCACTACCAGAGCTACATCACACAAGCTATATCTGAAGCAAGTACTTTTCGGGTTACCCCGCCTTGTGGACCACTACTGGATTTACATTGTCTTGTATAATTTACTCACATCTGCCTCTGGCCTATCCTGTACTATGGATTGCTACCGGAGCTACCACGCACAAGATTATCAAGAAGCAAGGATTCCGCGGGTTACCCCGCTCTGCGGACCACTACCGTAGAATCCATCCCAGGTCTTCTAATTCCAGGACTGAGTTTACAACCTGCTCCTCGAGTTTCTCGTTGCTGTATAATAAATATTCTCTGACTCCTGAGTCCATCAATACTGAGACACCTCCCCCCCCCCTGTTGTGGAGAGACCCCACAGGGATCCTCCCTGTGGGTGGAGTCAGCTCTCTCCATGACCCAAGGGCCCACAAACCAAGTTAAAACATAACATATAGAGGTCCATATTCAGCAGCTAGCAGACTGGGAAAGTTAGCTAGAAAATGTGTCTGGCTAACTAACTCAGACCTAGATTCATCAAATTGCTATAAATAATATGAGAGAGTATATAAGATGGAGTGGGATTTGGGGGGCGGGGGTGTTGTAACAGAAACATTCTGAGGTATTCATAGTAATATTGCCATCACTAAACATTTGTAATTATAATGGATGAAAAGTATAACAAGAGGAGTTGATTTGTATAATGCAGCTAGCAGAGGCAGCATTGACCAAATCAACTCCTTTTGTTATACTTTTCATCCATTATAATGACTACAAATGTTTAATGATGTCTCTCTTTCTCGCTCATATTTTTGTCATAATGTCCCCACAGTGTATTGTCACTGGTGCACATGTTGATGGCTCACTGATTTGTGCAAGGGCCAGATATAGACCTCTTTCACTGTAGGTTATAAGAAGTTAATTATGCTCCCAAATGCTCTTTTGAGTAAAGGTCTTCCCTCCACCCTGTGGCACCTTTATCCTGTTCTTGTAGGTTGCAGCAAATAGTGCTCCAGTCACAGAACACGAGGTCCTGACAACAGCTTTTAGCAACAACAAAAGCTCAACAAAGAACTGGCACTGTAACTCCTAATGAATTACAATTAGTCTCATCCCATGCCATTTTCGTATCTCCCACTGACCAGTGCTTCTAGGATACTCACTGTGGGACTCCCTGCAGGGGACAGCAAGCATAATTGGGGAGAGTCATGGGCAGAACTTCAACTCTTTTACTCTCTACTTCCAACTTCACTCAAAAAACCTGAGCAGAATTGAAATGTTGCCCTATTCTTTCTGATTGACCAGATCGTACTCTGAGTGCTCCCATTGGCTCATGCAGTCATGTGATTAGAGACATAGTGCAGTTCCATGAAGGAATGCAAGGCTCAGGCAGTCATGCTGAAAAGGGCTGCAGATGACTTAGAAGCAATAAGTTAATAATGTCCTGCCTGAACTTTTGTGAAGGGCATGAAAGTATGGAGTGACTGCACACAGAGCAAAATAGGAGGGTACTATAACTGTAATACTTATTAGGTGTTCTGATTTGATTTCAATACTCTTAAATTCAAATGGCATCAATAAATTAATATTATCTCTGCTAGAATAGTATAAAGATACAGCATGAATTATGATACATTGGTGGTACTGTGCCAGGAGAGCAGACACCTCGAGTAACCTGGTGCTTGTAAACTCAGTGGGGGAAGAATGGAATACCATACCTGCTTCAGGAATGGAGGCATACAGGGAAGGATTCTGGCAGCTGGGACTAGTGGTTGGCTTTTCTTCCATTTCTTCACCCTCATCAGAGGGCTGGTTATAAAGAGGAGGCTGGACTGTACTGTTGGATTGGGCTTACACAAATGGTGCTGCCAAGCCACTTCTGGGTTTGCAATTTGCAATGCATTCTGGGTCAAGCATCCTCCCCCTCCTCCTCTTTGGTTAGTGTGATCTAATTGACTGCAAGAAGCATAGGCTCCAGGGAGGAAAAGGGGTCATTTGAGTGAAGTTAAAGGAGGGCTCATGCAGGAGTTGGACATTTCGTCCTATCTCTCATTTTTCTGCCTGAAATATAACCTCCACATCCCCCCACAACCTCCCAGGTGTAATGATGACTGAGACACATGGGAGCAGTTGGGTCAATATAGGAAGCTGTGACAGTTTAGTCAGGTCAAAACTATAATTTTTGTTTTGTGCAAGGATATGTAGCCAAAATGGTATAATTATCAAATGTATTTCTTTGTATTACATGTTTGATACAACTTGTAGCATGGGTGGGATGGTGATTCCTGAGGCTTGGCAATGAAGAGGATAAGAAGAGAAGCAAAGCTACATGGATATGGCCAGTATCTGTATGTCGCCTGGGCGAGCCTGACCCAGTATGACAGCATACCAATGACCCCAATATACTTGTGCGATGACCCATAGAGCTGGTGTCCTTGCTTGCATGGGGTGGGCTGCCTGGTAAAACCTGGCTCTTACATCATCCCCAAAAAATTGCAGTCTTGCTTGGTCATGGTGGGATGATTTATCCAGAGGTTGCTTTTCTGCTGACACCAAGAAAGGCTTACTCTCCCAAACTATCTTCCTCCCCCATGGCTTTGGATGGGTGGGGAGTGGTTGTTTGGGTTATGTTGTTTATGTATACTAGTAAGTCTTGAGTATTTCGACTCGGTTCATGTTTGATATATTTACGTATATTCCACTCAATCCTCAATTTTGGGTGTTTTCATTGTGAGTGTGTGTGTTTATGTGAAGAAAGGGATTGGCCTCTCACCCCCCCCCCCCCCACCCATAATGCTGGTCAGTTGAAGTTGCCCTTGTTACTGAGCATTACATTTCTTTAATAACAACCATGCTCAAGCACTTAAATCTCATGACCTAAAGCTTCATTTTTAATAATGCAATGATATGTGCTCATATACCAATCACTGATATGTCTTAATGCAAACTTTTGTATAAGCAAAACCCACAATGATGCCCAAAAGAGAGATTTTTTTTTTCCTGTTGAAAACCAAGTTTCTATCCAACATTTTGCTTAGAGCATTCTCTTTGCTCGATGTGAGTCAGCACACTTTTACCTTTTTTATTTTTCTAAATTAAGAGGAAAGCGATTTGACTAGAAACCATGGCTAAATAAATTCACACATGCACACAGTGAAGAGGGAAATGCCATATGGGGAGCAAACACGCTGTAGTGACCTTCTCAGTCTTTATCAAATATTCATGGAGAGTAGACATGTGGGGATATAGAAGAACTAATAATAATGAACCCATAGGCATTCGGGCTACTACAATATGCTGACCTATTTGGATGCTGCAAGCACAGTCCTGCATCTTCTTTACTATATACTCCAAGGCAGCTGTCAGCAAAGAGTTTGGGAGAGATGGCAGCAAGTGGTGTATAGATGATAGAATGTATTCTTTGTCACTAATGAGCTAATGCAGACTGGGCCAGTGTGCTTTTGTGTTTGATGGGATTTAATAGTATCTGCACTTTGTTACTGGAGAAAAAGTCGATACAGATTTGTACAATTAACTGCCAACCCTGCAACATCAACATGTGAGGAAGTTTGGCATCATGATGGGTTTTTTTTTATAACCTACATGGTTACATTTCTCATTTGGAAAAAAAAAAACATTTAAAATGTTTAGCTTGCACAAGAACTTTGTAATTATATATATATATGTGTTTTCAATAAAGAGAAAAGTATGATTCATGAAAAATGTAAATTAAAAATGTATGCCTTTTCTATAATGTGTGCTATTACTGAAAGGAATTTGCAACTACTGTAAAATAGGTAATTTTCTACTGTTGTAACAGTTACCATATAAGCAAAATAGGAACTTCCTTATAAATGTTGTCAGTTGTGGTAATGGGACTGGGACATATAATATAATCAGCTACAGCTAGTTATATTCAAGTCCTTCATTTCAAATTAGGATGACTCAGACTTATGGTCAAATACAATGGCCCTTTTGGATTCTTATGAATTTAGTGAAATAGTAGGGATGTGCAGGGAAAAAAATGTGTTTTCATTTTTTGGTTTGTATTCAGGAGGATTTTTCCCACAAACTTCGGTTCATGGAATGTTTGATTCATTTCATTCATGTGAAAAAAATAAATCAAACTTTAAAAAAAAATCCCCCAAAAATGGCCAAAATAAAAATAAAAATGGGGCCTCTGACCTACCCAGAAAAATGGTGGGGCCAGGATCCCCCTGGACCCCTACTTACCCAGTCCAATGGAGATCTGCGAGGCCTAGGAAGGCCAAAGTCTCAGCCTTGCCTCGGCCTATTCAAGGCTGATACCTTAGCTGTAGCTCAACCCTGCCCTGATGCCAGGGTCTTGTCCCAGATTCAAGCTTGATGCCAAGACCCAATACAGAGGCAGTGTCCCAACACCTGGGACTTGGCCTATGCCGGAGCCTGGACCCAGTCCTGATGCTACGGCCCAGTCTGGAGGCCGGGTCCTGAAGCAGGGGCCTTGGCTAGGACCCAGGCATGACACTGGGGACTGGCCTGGAGGCTGGGTCCCAATGCATGGGCCTCAGCCTAGAGTCAGGCCCAGGCCTGGAGTTCAGGCCTTGCAGATCCTCGAGAAACATCCTCTTCTTTCTTCTGATGCCATGTGCTGGGGTCGCATTGGAGTTAATTAACTCCAGCGAATTCAGCACAGCAGACATTGCCATTTTGATGTATGGCATTTCTTAACAATTAAAACAACCTCTGAGCTACAAAACTCCAAATGTTCACACAAGAGAAAAACAAAACAAAACCAAAAATAGGGATATAATTTCTTATATAACATCTATAAAAAAAAAAAACTATAAAAAGGAAAAAGTATCAAAACTCGGTGCTCAATAGTTATAATCTACAGGCTCTTGCCATAATTGGCTGGAACCAGTATCATATATTTGAGCACAAAAGATGTTTACCTCATTTACTTTTTCTCCTTATACAATCCTCATATACTTTTTCTTTTGTGCTCAAATATATGATACTGGTTGCAGCCCATTGCGGGCAAGTGCCTGTAGATTATAGCTATTGAGCACCGAGTTCTGATACTTTTTCCATTTTATAGTTTTTTAATGGATGTTATATACTTTTTCCTTTTTATTGTTTTTTATTATAGATGTTATATAAGAAATTATATCCATATTTTTGGTTTTGTATTTCTTAACAATTGCCATACATCAGAATGGTGCCCTCCACTGCGTTGAATGTGCCAGATTTAATTAACTGGCACAAATCTAGCACATGGGGTAAGAAGAAAGAAGAGGAAGAGAATGCTGCCCAAGGAGCTGTGAGGCTTGGACTCTAGGCCTGGGCCTAACCATAGGATGAGGCCCAAAAAATGGGACCAGGCCTCCAGGGAAGGCCCCTTCATCAGGCCTGGATCTGGGCCGAGACCCCAGCATCGGGACCTGGCATCTGGGCAAGATTGCAGTGTTAGGCCTGGGTCCGTGCTCTGGCGTAGTCCCAGGCCTAGTTGTTGGGACCGTATCCCTTGAACAATCAAATTTCAAAATTTCCAATCAAACTAACACTGTTTAGCATTTTACATGAAGCAGTATTAAATGCATTTAATCAGAGATTAGCTGGTTGAACCACAACTCAGAAGCAAATTCACATATACAGTTTTGTCCCCTGACACGGGACCATGTTTCCCAAGGCTGCATTCATTTATATCTAATTGAATGTGTTTGCTTTAAAATTGTCCCTCCCAATGTAGCCTTGCAAAACACAGTTAAATGCCAAACTGTGTTGGTTTGTTTGGAAATAATATATATTTTTTTTTTTATTGAGACCACATCAAATTATATCACAACACACATTTGCCTAGTTTACTGTTTGATTGAGTGTGTTTTGTGCAATGATCCACTTGTTTTTGTGGGACCCTAGTCCTGACACACTTATTTTTATCCCACTGGGGATGTGAAGATTACAACAATGATTTAATATTTTGCATTGATATTGTAATGCCCACTGACTGTGCCTTTGCCACACTGCTGTGTGAAGAGCATAGGAAACTGCTGCGGCAAGTGTCACACTGTCTGCTCTGCACTACTTCTCTGACACAGACAGGCTTCACAAAACAGTCTGTTTTGCTTCATTCTCTGCCCTGCTCTCACTGCTCACATATGCCCACTGCCTATTGCCCACTGCCCACACTGTGCCCGCTGCTAGGTAAACAGAGAATAAATGACTGATCTCAAGTGTACCTAAGGCTTCAATCATCAGAAAGTACAAACAGAACAGCAACTGCAAGCGAAAAACACAAATCTGCTATGAGTCACAGATATTGTGACAAAAGTGCTGCCTTACTACCTTCCTCTTTTGTGTGACTGAGTGACTGCTGCTGGCACAGTGAGACTATAAAATATGCCACAGCATAAAACTTTAGCAAGAACTCACAGCAAGCTGAGAGCTTTACTTTCACACAATATCTTGAGAAGTAATGTAGAGCAAATCTCTGACATACTCAGTCACCAGGATCAATGTGACAGCGTCACTGTCCCCGGTCTACTCATCCTCCCCTTCTCTGCTGGCTGCCTGCTCTACACTGTATCAGTTTCTAACAGTTCACATGCACCTGCTGCTTTCCTATGATTTCTATGAATCAATTGACTATAATGGCTTATAGCAATCATTATATTTAAAATGAATGAAATGAATGGGAATCATTTAATTCATGGGGCCTCTTCAATTCATTTAGAGGCCCCACAAAAGAAATAAATTGTCCCATATTCATTTAACTTTTCTATTTTGTTTTAAACTAATGAACATGTCTAAAGACATCAAGCACTGCCAGGTACTGTAGTGTAAATACCTTAAAGGTAATTTTTCAAAAGTTGCACGCATAGCACTTACACATGTACAATAGCATATACATGAGAATATGCTAGTTTACAAACTCAAAATACACGTGTAAATCAGGGTAAATGTGTAAAAAAAGGGTGGGCCAGGATAATTTCAGGGAGGGGTCAACATTTATGTACGTTGCTATTTTATAAGCAATTTATCTTGTAAATGTGGCACCTTACTTGCATATATTTACTAGTGCTGAATATCTGGAGTAAGTGATCATAAACATCTTAAAAGTGAAAAAAAATGACTGGGTAGGGGGTCTGGGTGAAATGGGAAGACTTCAGAATGAGGAGTCAGGAGGGTCTTCATGAGCTGCTGATGGACTGGGCAAACTGGTAATCTAAATACCAAAACTGGTTATTTCATTGCTGCGAGCATGTTAGGAAATCCTGTGACTTATGCGTATAAAAGTGAACTTATGGGGGGGTATAAATCCTTCAAAATAACACATATAAAATCTACTCATGTATCCCTTTAAAATGTTATGTTAAAATACACGGGTATATTATTTGCATATACTTATCTGAGTAAATTCCAACGTATCCAGTTCACCATCCCTTTACAGCTTCACTCCACCTCTCGTCCGACTAGACAAGCTCAGAAGGGTACGCTAAGAGCCCATCCTCTCAAGATTTCACTTAGCAAAAGAGCTATTTCCACTGCTGGTCCTAATCTTTGGAACTCACTCCCACCAGACCTTAGAATTGAACAATCGACTCCCACCTTTAAAAAAAGACTAAAGACCTGATTGTTCAACCAAGCATTCTCTTAATCTCAAACTCAATATCTAAGCTTTGATCTCCAGGACGGTCCACCACTTTGTATATAATTACTCCTATTAAGTTATTATTATTTATTTTTTCCAAGTTTTTTTTACCCTGTTCATTGTAAGACATTATTCTTTATACTGTCAATCTATTGTTGTAATGTAAACCGAAGTGATTAGTAACTTTGTTACCAGAACTTCGGTATATAAAACTGTTAAATAAATTAAAAAAAAATAAATAAGTAGTGTCTTATCCGCTACTTAGACAAATTTAAACTTATCCAGTTAAGTAGCAGGATAATTGCCAATACTTATCCAGATAAATTCAAATTTGTGCATCTATCTAACTTCTAAGATGATACTTCGCCAGATAAGTATGAAAAGCACTACTTGTTTGTCTAAGTAGCAATTTTTGGATTAATCTGGGTATGTAAGATAGCTGGATATTTATTAAAAAAAAATCACTACTTATCTGGGTAAGTCAGATAGCCGGATAAGTCTAAGAGCTCTATCTATTCAGCTATCAGATTTCACCATATATGTAGAGCTTTTTAACTTATCCAGCTGTCTGACTAAGCTGGATAAGTCCGAAAAGCACTATTTAGATGGACAAGTAGCACCCATCAGACTTACCTAGCTGTGTTGCTACTTAGCAAGATACATTGGAACTTATGAAGGTGAGTCCAAATTTGTGTGGATCATGGCTTTTACATACCGTATGCATGCATGTTTGTGCACGTATGTGCTCATATTTTATAACCTGAATATATTTGTCTGCAGGTTATAAAATACAGTAGTAAATTTCCATGTGCTTATATTCTCATGTAAATAAATATTATAACATAGTAATGATGGCAGAAAAGCACTGAATGGGCCATCCAGTTTGCCCAGCAAGCTTCTTATAGTAGTAACTGCTGCTCTGAGCTGGTTACAACAAGGTTTATATTAAGGGTAGTAACTACCGCTCAGTGCAGGTTTCCCCCATGGATTATTAAGGTTAGTAATATTAAAAATCAAAACCAAGCAACTGTGAAACCCATAAGAAAACTGCTAGCAACATTTTTACAGGATGAGCAGCCTTCTTGATAATTCATACAATGCTGATGCTTGAACATGCTTTGCTTTTGGATTTAGCCATAGAAATAGTCCTGCAGTTTTTTCCCTAATTTCTTTGTATCTGTACCCTGGACCATAAAAGTCAGGGCCCAAAACATAAAGAGGTGAATTTTAAAAGCCTGTCATGTGCAATAATTAGGGGATACATGAAGAAGTCGGACTCATGCACGCTGTGTGGATTTTAAAAGCTGCCAAGATATGTGAATATATCCTGTAAGTGTGCACATCTCAAAAGTTTTCAAAGAGGGGAGAGGAATGGGCATGGTCTGGGTGGAGTATGGGCATTTTGGGGTGTGAACCTAAAATGTGCACATAAATATTGACGCACTGAAGCCCCCTGCTGCGTAGGTTTACTTCTGCTATAGATGCTGAATAAGAAGAAATTACTACTTACCTAATAATTTCCTTTTCTTTTAATACAGATAGGTGGATGCAGAACCAGTGGGTTATGCATCTCTACCAGCAGATAGAGACAGAGCAAAGCTGACATCATGGCATATATATTCCTGCACTGACATCAGCCCACTAGTATTCTCTGCAAAAGCCAACTGTGGAAAAACTAACAAAACTTGAGTATTAACAATCACTGCAGCACGCAAATAACAGAAACCACTGAGCTTAGACAAGGAGTGCAATGACACTAGTCTAATGACTGGATTGGCACTTACCAGTAATCCTAGGAACATTCAGACAAGAGGACAATAGCACAAACATCCAGCAGCTGAGGGTGGAAAGGGGGATCCAACTATCCGTATTAAAGAAAAGGAAATTATCAGGTAAGTAGTAATTTATCTTTTCTTAGCATTTGGATAGGTAAGAACATAAGAACATAAGAAAATGCCATACTGGGTCAGACCAAGGGTCCATCAAGCCCAGCATCCTGTTTCCAACAGTGGCCAATCCAGGCCATAAGAACCTGGCAAGTACCCAAAAACTAAGTCTATTCCATGTAACCATTGATAATGGCAGTGGCTATTCTCTAAGTGAACTTAATAGCAGGTAATGGACTTCTCCTCCAAGAACTTATCCAATCCTTTTTTAAACACAGCTATACTAACTGCACGAACCACATTCTCTGGCAACAAATTCCAGAGTTTAATTGTGCGTTGAGTAAAAAAGAACTTTCTCCGATTAGTTTTAAATGTGCCCCATGCTAACTTCATGGAGTGTCCCCTAGTCTTTCTACTATCCGAAAGAGTAAATAACCGATTCACATCTACCCGTTCTAGACCTCTCATGATTTTAAACACCTCTATCATATCCCCCCTCAGTCGTCTCTTCTCCAAGCTGAAAAGTCCTAACCTCTTTAGTCTTTCCTCATAGGGGAGTTGTTCCATTCCCCTTATCATTTTGGTAGCCCTTCTCTGTACCTTCTCCATCGCAATTATATCTTTTTTGAGATGCGGCGACCAGAATTGTACACAGTATTCAAGGTGCGGTCTCACCATGGAGCGATACAGAGGCGATACAGAGGCATTATGGATCCAGAGGCATTATGGCATTATGGATCCAGAACCAGTGGAATGTATCAAAGCTACTCCCAAACAGGGTGGGAGGCTGTCCATGGTCCGGTCAATTGCACTCATGCGAAGGCTGTGTTCTCCAGGAACTGCACATCCAGGTGATAATGCCTGGAAAAGGTATGTAAGGAGAACCACGTTCTGGCTCAGCAAATCTCGACAGAAGAAAACAGTCTAAACCTCTGCCCATGACACTGCCTGAGCCCTAGTGGAATGAGCTCTAATCTGACTATACCATGGCTACTTTGCATCCACGTATGTGGCAGTGACTACCTCCTTAATCCAGCAGGCTATTGTAGCCCACGGCACTGGTTCACCTTGTTTATTTCCATCATGGAGAATAAACAGTTGGTCCGACGTCCTGAGAAATTCAAAAACCTCTAAATACCTCAAGTCATGCCTATTGACATCCCAAGACTGAAACAAGTGATATTCCTCCACATCTCTCTCCCAGAGTTGGCAGGGAAATTGATTGATTCAAATAAAAAATCAAGACCACTTTGGCAAAAAAGATGGAACAGTATGCAACTGTAACGCCCCTGGAGTCACTCACAGAAACGATTTCCGTCAAGACAATAGGGATGTGAATCGTTTTCCATATCGTCTTAACGATAGAAATCATGTGGCAAGGCAAGAAAATCGTCTTAGGCACGATTTTTTAGTTAAAAAATCGTTAAAAATCGTTTTTTCCGATTAGTGCGCACTAACTGGGAGTTAGTGCGCACTAACTGAAAATGATACAATTTGACACTTTTCAGGTCAGTTAAGGTCAGTTTAGGAATGAATATGTATTCCTATTGGCTGCCCTCTTATTTATTCATGTTACCAAGTTTCCTACTGACAGTATATGGGGGATGGGAAATGGAAACAGTTGGTAGCTTGACAAAACAAGTAATGTGATCAGTCAATGTGACTAGAACTTGTGCCCTAACCCTGATACCAGGGGTGTTGTGATCTTCCTGCACACAGTGCCCTATCCCTATTAATACCAGGAGTGTTGTGATCTTCCTGCACACAGTGCCCTATCCCTAATACCAGGGGTGTTGTGATCTTCCTGCACACAGTGCCCTATTCCTGATACTGGGGGTGTTGTGATCTTCCTGCACACAGTGCCCTATTCCTGATACCGGGGGTGTTGTGATCTTCTTGCACACATCCTGGTATCAGGGATAGGGCACTGCATGCAGGAAGATCACAACACTCCTGGTATTAATAGGGATAGGGCACTGCATGCAGGAAGATCACAACACTCCTGGTATTAATAGGGATAGGGCACTGCATGCAGGAAGATCACAACACCCCTGGTATCAGGGATAGGGCACTGTGTGCAGGAAGATCACAATACCCCGGAGGAGTGAGGGTCAGGCAGCTCCCCCCTGTCTGTGAAGCCAGCCTCTCACTAGTAATGCAGGGAGGGAGCTGTCTCAGACTTCACCATCCTCCCCCCCCCCCCCTCACCCACACACCATTCACTAGCTGGGACATGGGGGAAGTCAGGAGTGAGGGTCAGGCAGCTCCCCCCTGTCTGTGAAGCCAGCCTCTCACTAGTAATGCAGGGAGGGAGCTGTCTCAGACTTCACCATCCTCCCCCCCCCCTCACCCACACACCATTCACTAGCTGGGACATGGGGGAAGTCAGGAGTGAGGGTCAGGCAGCTCCCCCCTGTCTGTGAAGCCAGCCTCTCACTAGTAATGCAGGGAGGGAGCTGTCTCAGACTTCACCATCCTCCCCCCCCCCCTCACCCACACACCATTCACTAGCTGGGACATGGGGGAAGTCAGGAGTGAGGGTCAGGCAGCTCCCCCCTGTCTGTGAAGCCAGCCTCTCACTAGTAATGCAGGGAGGGAGCTGTCTCAGACTTCACCATCCACCCCCCCCCCCTCACCCACACACCATTCACTAGCTGGGACATGGGGGAAGTCAGGAGTGAGGGTCAGGCAGCTCCCCCCTGTCTGTGAAGCCAGCCTCTCACTAGTAATGCAGGGAGGGAGCTGTCTCAGACTTCACCATCCTCCCCCCCCCCTCACCCACACACCATTCACTAGCTGGGACATGGGGGAAGTCAGGAGTGAGGGTCAGGCAGCTCCCCCCTGTCTGTGAAGCCAGCCTCTCACTAGTAATGCAGGGAGGGAGCTGTCTCAGACTGGTATCAGGGTTAGGGCACTGTGTGCAGGAAGATCACAACACTCCTGGTATTAATAGGGATAGGGCACTGTAAGAGATGACTGTAGTAGATTGAATAAAGATCTGATGTTTCTGCTCTCCTCACACCAAACAAAAACAACACACAAGCAGAGAAGCCCTTCTTACAAAGCTGAGCTAGTGAGTTAAGTAGGAGGAAAAGTAAACATACTGGTGCCAGTGTGGCTACTTAAAAAATACACTTACCAACAATCAATTACATATATTTGAACTGTGTACAGTTCCAGCCAGGACCACCTTTCTAAAATGCACAGTGATTGGCAAATTCAACATGCACTAGCATTTCAGGTGCCTGCTAACAAAAATAATAAACAAACAAGTTCTAGTCAGGTGAGTGCTGATCATTACATTACTTTTTTTGTCACGCTTCCAACTGTTTCCATTTCACATCCCCCCAACCATATTGGTAACATCAATAGATAAGAGCACAGCCAGCCAATAGGAATACATACATACATATTCATTCCTAAGTGACCTTTACTGACCTGGGAAGTGTGAACACTTTGTTTCATTTTCTGTTGGTGTTCGTTAGTTTCCAGTTCCATTTCCCATCCCCCCAACCATCACCTCAGTGGTAACCTTGGTAACATCAATAGATAAGAGGGCAGCCAGCCAATAGGAACACATATTCATTCCTAACTGACCTTCAGTGACCTGGAAAGTGTTTATTTGTATCATTTTCAGTTAGTGCGCACTAAATCGAGTTAGTGCGCACTAACGGGGAGTTAGTGCGCACTAACTCGAGTTAGTGCGCACTAACACGATTTAACGATTTTTAACGATAAATCGTTAGAATTTCTATTGTATCGTGTTCTATAACGATTTAAGACGATATAAACATTATCGGACGATAATTTTAATCGTTGAAAAACGATTCACATCCCTACAAGACAATGACAGCAGTTCTGAGACTCTACGTGCTGAATAATTGCCACAAGAAACACTGTTTTCAACCTAAGTAACCTTAAGGAAAAGGCTGCGCAGTAGTCGAAAAATGGGATCTGCCAGGAAATTCAAACCTAGATTAAGACTCCACGAGGGTACTGGCACTGGGGAGGACGAAGATGCTTCACCCCTTTTAAGAAAGGAGCCACATTGGATAAGTGACAAGGGTCCACCATTTACCTAACCTCGGAAACAGGCAAGAGTCACCACTTGTACCTTCAATGAATTAAGGGCCAACACTTTTCTCAGTCCATCCTGCAAAAAATTCCAAAATAAGTGGGATCTTAACCTAATGAGGGGGAATCCCTCGATCCTCACACTAAGGCTCAAACACTCTCCAAACCCACACATAGGATAAGAAAGTGAACATCTTTCTCCCTTGTAGCAAGGTGGCAATCCCCATGGTAGAATATCCATGCTTCAGCATTCGAGCCCTGTCAAGGGTCAAACTGTAAGATAAAATTGAGTCGATCTTTGCGAAGAACAAACCCCTGCCTTAGCAGTTCCAACTGAACTGGTAATCGGATAGGTGATTCCACCAGGAGCTTTCGCAAATCTGGATACCACGACCTCTAGGGCTCCAGAAACTCTATCCCTGTATGTCTTTCAATCCTTCAAATCAGTCTGCCCAATGTGGGCCACAGGGTGAAAGCATATAGGAGCTTGTCCACTGGCTACTCCTTTACAAGGCTATCAATTCCCAGGGATTTTTAATCTCTTCTTCAACTGAAGAAGTGAGGAAACTTCACATGGTGAGATGTCGCCAACAGGTCAAGAAACGGTAGACCCCAGTAGTCCACTATGAGCTGGAATGCCTCGTTTGACAATTCCCATTCTGCTGGGTCCAGACTCTGTCTACTGAGAAATTTGGCTCTAACATTGACTTTTCCTACAATGTGGGAGGCTATCTCCTGAAGATGCACTTCCACCCATTCAATGAGTTGGGCTATTTCCTGTGAAACTTGCTAGCTATTGGCTTTTTCCTGGTGATTGATGTAAGCCATTATTGTTGCATTGTCTGACATTATCCGGACCATTCAATCCTGCAATCGGTTGTATTGTAATCAAGCCAACCAGTTGGCCCTGGCTTCCAGCTGATTGAAGCCTCAGAGAGACTCTTCTGTACTCTAGCATCCTTGTGCCGCAAACTCCTGACAGTGAGCCCCCCCAACCTAGGAGGCTCACATCCGTCATGAGTACTAGCCAGTCCGGTGATCATAGGAAATCCCCTTCTGTAGATGGTCCATTTGCAACCACAACTGCAGCTGTATGCTGATCTCCACTGGCAAGTAAAGCCATATTGAATAGTGTTGAAACTGAAGACTCCAACAAGCCAGCAGTGTGTGCAGAAGAGGCAGCATATGCACCCTTGCCCACATAACCACCTCTAGGGTGGCCGCCATCAAATCGAGCACCTGTAGATAAGACCACACTGTCAGGCATATTGTTTCTGCAATAGTCACACCTGCGCCATCAGCCTCTGAAACAAGAGCGAGCCATCAGGGAGCAAAAGAAGCTATGTGACAATTCATTGCCACCACTTCAAGGCCTGCTCAAAGATGGCCTGTGGGAATAGACGCCCACTTGGTGACGGAACACAACTAAATCCAGGGGGGGTACAGTCCTTCCAAGTCTTGTTCCCCTTAAAATTAGCTTGCAGGGTGCCCCATTCAAGATCAATCAATTCTTGAATAGCCTCCATAATAGGGAAGAAACATGAGGATTTAACCCAAGGAATCAAAATGGGATCTTTCTTTAGCTCAGACATGGAATCAGCCCCCTGTATATCCAGTATCTTCAATGTGTGGGAAATCAGAGTAGGTAACTCATCTCCATGAAAGAAATGCAACATTGTTCTTTATGGCCCCAGCCCTGGAGGAATGCCTTTTTTTTCCCCAGGATCAGCTTCATCATCTGTGCCATCCGGGTCCCTATCGGTGTGACCTGCAGCAGGTCTAGACATACTCTGATGCTTACCCATAGCACCAGATGTGTGGGAAACCATAGCCTGTGATCCTGATCTGTTAAGATTGGCCTGGGCCAATGACAGCGCCTGAAGAAAGGACTGCAGCCCTTGAAAAAATTCCATCCCAGAAAAGGCAGAGGGGCCCATGCCACGACCAGGGGGTGTTGGTCCTGCAGAAGAACCAGTTAGGGGAGCCCTAGTACAGGCAAAACCTCTGGCACCTCTTTTTTTTTTTTTTTTTTAAGTATTGTTCCCGCATCATGCGGGGAAGGACCGGGCCTAGTAAAATCAGATGGAGACAATTTTCCCTGAGCCTCCAAATAGTGCTGTCACAAGTTAGAGGGAATGCCAGACTGAGATGCCCGAATATGATAAGCTGCACAAAAGTTAAGGCACTTAAGCTTCTTTGTCATAGGTGCCATAGAGTTTTCAGTAAGCTGCGATAGGCATCAGAACTGTGCGCCCAGTTGTGCTCACAATAGGTGCTTAAAAATTAGGTGCCTAACACATCATTGAGGTAGATGCTCAACTGAGCACCTACTTTAGTGCTCACTTCATGTGCAACTTGAGCGCCTACTAACAGCTGTTACAATAATATATATATATATATGAAAAAGTATTTTCTGCAGGAACATTAAAACTGGTTTCTACATGCAAGTGAAATTAATAAAGAGCAAATGTCTGTTTAAAATAGAAAGGAGAAAGAGATGACCCTAATGCCATAAAAGCCAATGATAAGTACCATAATTTTCACAAGATTTGGATCTTTAAACTACAGACATACCCTCACCAAATACAGTATAGAAAGACCATAAAGTATAAATAGAAACATACCAAAAAAACAGTACTGGAACCCACAAGCCTGACTGTGTATGCAGTGCAACAGTGGAAAAACAGAAACATCATTTCTTGTAAAACATTAAGCAATAAAATCAAGAGATATAAAATATTATTCATAATACTAAAACCATACTAATAAAAAGAATAAATGTGAGAAAACAGCCAATGAACATTAAATAATTTTAAAAATTGCATAAATGTGTTCTAATGTTATCCATACACCAATAAAATATTTCAAAACATCTAATAAATAAAACAACCAATAATTCAAATATCTTCTTTCCTCCAAAAAAACAAAAAAAAGAACAAAAAAAAAGAAACATCAAATTACACCCAATAATTAAAATGAATAAGGATTGAAAAAAGCTCCTTCTCTCCATACCTGTGATCTTTTGATTTCCAGTTACCCTGAGTTTGTCGTGGATTAGGGAAAGTAGGGCTGCACAAACTTTGTCCTGTCTCTCTCTCACAGAAACACACACATAATAACACATTCATTCTCTCTCTCACACACTTATGCTCTTGCACCCATCCCCTCTCTCATACTCACAGTCACATTGTAAGGTGAATTTTAAAAGCCCGATGTGTGCCAAAATTAAGGGATGTGCAAATATGTCAGGCTCACATGCACCGAGGGGATTTTAAAAGCAGCTCAGATATAAGCGTAAATCCCACTTCATACACATATCGGAACTTCTCAAAAAAGGGCACGGTTTGGGTATGGTGTCGGCAGGGCATGGGCGTATATGACGTTTCGAGACTAAATATTTGTGTGTAATTACTTATGCAATTTGAAGCATGTAAGTTTAAAAAAAAAATCTAATGAGCCATATCTGTGGGGTGTAAAGGGTCTGTGGTAACTTTGGGGTATACAGGTTATCAAACCAGGGGGGTTGGAGAACCTATATATTAACTGGGCAAATTGGGGAGGAACTGGTAAAACAGGCAATTGTGTCAGCATACCTCCCTTTTAAAATTTCCCCACTTATGTGGTAAAAGCTGATTTTGCATGTACAGGTGTGCATCCACTTAAAATTAGGCACACTTATGTGTACAGCAGGCTTTTGATAACGTGCATATATACTCAGGTATGTTATAAAATAGGTGCGTTCCCATGTGCTGCTATATGTGACACTTAGCTTCTCACAGGCACACAGACACACACACATGCACACTGGCTCTCACAGACACACACACAAGCATAGGCTTTCATGCACATGCACATAGGCTCTCAGGCACTAACACGCATAGGATTTTACACAGACACACACGCAAGCACATGGGCTCTCTTGCAGACACATACAAGCTCTCACACATGCTTTCACACAGATATACATATATGCACACAGGCTCTCCCAGACACACACAACATACAGGCTTTCACACAGACACATACACACAAGTTCTCATACAGAGATACAAACAAGCTCTCACTCAGGCTCTCACACACACAAGATCTCATACAAACACACAGGTGAATACACACACAGGGCCTCCTTTGACTTTGGACCATGATGGGATGGCCTCCACCACAGATCTGATTGCCTCTTCCTCCCTTCGGGCCGTGGTGGGTTGGGCTCCTCCATTGACCCTCGGGTGTTCTTTGATTTCAGGCCATGGTGGGATGAGCTCCACCATGACTCTACCAGCCTTTCTGCGCTGGGGTGGGAGTTGTGCCTAAACAAACATGCATGCAGCTGAGAACGAACACTAGCTTGATGGATTCTCTACCTGGGTAACATCAAGCTAGGTGGAGAGAACATTGCACAAATCTCATCTTTGGCTGAGTTTCTTCCGAATATCATCAAATCTTCATTAGAGAGCACTGTTCTGTTCGTATGTCTCACTTTGAATGTCAAAGTGGCCCCCTAACCCCTACACTAATTAGGGGTGTGCATTCGTATTGACCGCATATGTAAAACGCTACGCATATTTTGTTTTTAACTTAAAAAAGTGATGTGACATAAACGATCGGATTTCCCACATATCCAACATAGCTATGTTGGATATGTTGGAAATCGCGATTGTTGAGCCAAAATAAAAATTTAAACCCCCTCACCCTCCTTAATCCCCCCCCCCAGACTTACCACAACTCCCTGGTGATCGAGCGAGGAGTGAGGACGCCATTTCTGCAATCCTTGGCGAGAAGCATGTGACGTCGGCGCCACGTCGAGTGACGCGGCGTCACGTGATTCCCGGCGAGTTCGCGCCGGAAGGCTCGTTCGGCCCAAAAAGAACTTTTGGCCAGCTTGGGGGGGTCAGGAGGCGCGAACTCGCCGGGAATCACGTGGCGCCGACGTCACGTGGCGCCGACGTCACGTGATTCCCGGTGTTGTCGCGCCGGAAGGCTCGTTCGGCCCAAAAAGAACTTTTGGCCAGCTTGGGGGGCCTCCTGACCCCCCCAAGCTGGCCAAAAGTTCTTTTTGGGCCGAACGAGCCTTCCGGCGCGAACTCGCCGGGAATCACGTGACGCCGCATCACTCGACGTGGCGCCGACGTCACATGCTTCTAGCCAAGGATTGCAGAAATGGCGTCCTCACTCCTCGCTCGATCACCAGGGAGTTGTGGTAAGTCTGGGGGGGGGATTAAGGAGGGTGAGGGGGTTTAAATTTTTTTTTTTGCACATATGGACATATACCCAACTCATTTAATTTTTTTTATGTCCATATTGACCGCAAATGGGACCCCCTTTGGACATATTGACATATGGACATAAACTTTTGCTCTGCACATCCCTAACACTAATACCTAAACCTCACCTCGAGTTACTAGAAGGGCCTCCTATAGAGATATAAATACCTATCTAGGATGAGGGCATTATGGCTAGTCTATCTCTCTTTCTCTCTCTCTCTCTCTCTCCTTGTAGAAGGGTATATGCACAGAGCTAAAATGTGTTCTATTCAGCTGTTTATGTCCAACCAGACAGCTTATGCTTTATTCATCTAGTCTTTTGTGCCTTCCCAGAGAGTTTATTCTTTTATTTTATTTGCCATTTCTTGACAAAATGGCCTTGAATGAGAGAATAGCACAAGTTGGGATGCTCAGCACCAATTTCACATGCAATGTCATTTTGGCAAGTCATGGCAAAAAAAAGTGAAAGCATAAGATCTCTGGGATGGGCACATTCAACTGAACAGTATGCACTTTGGTGCTGTGCATCAGACTTTGGGGCTGATGCAATAATGTTCGCAGAAAGCGGGCACTGACTTTTCAGCGCCCGCTTTCTTAACGCAAACATGGCGCCCTCAAGGCCGGTAAGCTTGGCCTTGGTTTTCATAACCTGCTTGTCTGCCAGTAATGAAAATGGCCGCCGAGTTTATCAGCGACTGTTTTCATTACTGGCAGACAGCTGGCTATGAAAACTGAGGGCGAGTTTGCCAGCGTCGGTCTTCATAACTCGGCGGTCTGCCGAGTTATTTTATTTATTTATTTTTTTACTTTAAAAAAGAAGTACAGAAAAGCAGGTTTTTTTGCATTAGGGGGTGGATTAGCGCCTATTTATCCCACATCCGACTGCGGGTTATACAGTGCACTCAGCTGAGCGTACTGTATTGCATCGGCCCCTTTGGCATTCTATTCAGCTGCAAGTGGCCACCCAGAGAGTGTATGCTTTGTTAAGCTAGCTGCAGATGCCCTCCCAAGAGATCTTATGTTTTGAATTCACTTGTCATTCCTTGACAAATTAGACTTGAATGTAAGAATATGTTCTTTAGATTGGGCATTTATAGTTAGCTAATCAAAGTGTAACTTCTCCCTAGGGGTAAGAATCTACAACTAAAGTTGGGATGAACATTTTGGATGTTCTGTTCAGCTGTAGGTGCCCACACTGAGAGTTTAACTCCTGGATCTGAGGTGGAGTAAACTCACATTCCTGGTGGCCAAAGTTATTCTACTGCTGTGTCCAGTCTGGTAGAAGCAGCTAGACACTACCACACTGGGCACAGCAATAATATAAATTGGCCACCAGACATGTCAGTTGTTTTACTCCTGCTCTGACCCAGGAGTTAATTTTACAGCATTAAGAAAATGTGCTTTAAGCTGTCTGCCCTTTAAAGTGTCTCCCTACATTGCCGTGGAATAGCTATTGCCTTCTTTTACATGGGATTTATACGAACCTACATTAATTTTACTTCAGGTTTAACAACATGCATTTTTTTAGGAGTTAAAACCCATGTTAATACCAGAGTTAACTTACCACAGAAACAGGAGTGAAAACCTGCACTAATGTTACATTGGCCCCATTGGGAGGGACTGATCTGATTGGGACTGTTAAGTAAAAGAATAAGCTGCAGAGTCACAAATTTATCTAACTTAAAGTTTTGTAAACAATGGATCTACTAAAAGAATTCATACTGAATTATTGGACTTTTTTACTTGCTTTCAATTCAGCAATGTTATGTTGGAACCTAATTTGAGTCTCCAGTGTGATTATTGCTTTATTTTCAGTAAAATGGACTTTAGGTAAATGACCAGGGCCTTTGAGAGTATTCTTCCTTCCGTCCCCATAGTGAATCCTGGAATCAACTTGGGGGCTTTTTGTAATAACAATGGGTAGAAATTAGTATAGGTTCCAGGACGTTTGTGTGCCATTGGACTCCTCAGTGAGAATTTTAGCCTGGGGGTTAAACTCTTGGAATACAGTGGTGAAAATGTGAAAATTACAGATCTATATCAAATCTACCATTTTTAGCAAACGTAATTGAGTATGCTTCTAATTTTCTTGGCAGAATAAGATTTTCTTGATCTCTGCCAATCAGGCTTTTGAGCTAACTGTAGCACTGAGACAGAATTGAGAGCTGTAATTGATTTGTATCTGATTCTAGACCAAGAGATTCTGGCTTTTTGATTACACTAGATTTATCAGCGGCATTTTGTTTAGTAAATGATGATATTCTGTTGTTCAGATTGGGAGAAGCAGGGATAAAAGATAACATGGCTAAATGGATTTCATCATTTCTGTCAAATGGAATCCAAGTGGTGCTGACAGGGGATGGGAGGAAGGTAGTAGAAGGTAGTGGATGGGAGGAAGGTAGTAGAAGGTAGTGGAAGGTCCTTATCATGTGTTGGTCCTTATCATGTGTTGTTCTCCAGAGTTCATCTCTTTCACCATTATTTTTTAACATCTACTTGTAGCTTCATAGGTCATTCGTGCCCAGTGGTACACAGACACCACCGACTTAAAAATAAAGTGTGCCATGAGTCACCAAAGAGCCTGCAGTGCCATTCTTGCACATGCACAGAAGAGCGTATCAAACAGGCAACGTAATGTGACAAGAATGGCTAGGAGCAGTGCCGGCAGAAGTGGTGTTGGCTAACAATTTTTAAAAAGTGGAATGGTAGGAACAGAGCAATGCAACAAGAGTTGTGGCTATAACACCTCCAAAGCTGTGGTTTTGTCAGTGTCAGACCCATGGAGCATATGCAGGTAGAAAATGTAGCATTCTTAGGGATTGCAAAGCTTAGCGGAAAATATTAAAGATCCTGAGCTTCTCTAAGTCGGTTTTGATATGGTAGTTACAGGGCCGGCGGAAGCACTAGGCGAACTAGGCGGTCGCCTAGGGCGCCAGCTTCCCGGGGGCGGCACTGCCCCGGTAAAATTAAGAGAGCCGTAGCCTGCCCCGGTAAAAATAAAGAGCTGCATTAAGCCGCCGCCCCCCCGATAAAAATAAAAGAGCCGCTGCCGGCAGCCCGCCCCTGCCCCACGGTGCAAAAAAAAAAGCTGTTGCATCCGCGGCTGCCCTTTTCTTCTTCCCGCCCCCCCCCCCCCCTGACCCAGAACAGGAAGTGATGCGTGGGAAGCAGTAGCGTAGCCACGGGTGGGCCTGGGTGGGCAGGTGCCCACCCAACTTAGACCCAGGCCCACCCAACTAGCACCAGAACTGCAAGGCTGTCGCGGGATCCCATCCCCGCGACAGCGAACAAGAGAACCCATGCCTCGCGCGCCATCACGGCACACGTGGGGAAGCGCTGCTGCAGCCGTATGGCCAACCGGTCTTCCTGTTGAGGGCGGGGGGAGCGGAAGCGCCGCACGCAGCTTCCGCTTCATCCCCCCAATGCAGGAAGATCAGCTGGACTCTCCTGCTGCCACCCGTTCTCCTGCTATCTTCGGGTCAAACGGCCCGCCGAACTTCCTGTTTGGGGGAGCGGAAGCGCTGCGCACAGCTTCCGCTTTCTCCCCCAAAGCAGGAAGATCAGCTGCCTCTCCTGCTGCCACCGGCCTCCTGCTATCTTCGGGCGTCGGGCCGATCTTCCTGCTTGGGGGGGAGGGAGAAAGCGGACGTTGTGCGCTGCGCTTCCGCTCCCCCCCCCGACAGGAAGTTCGGCGGGCAGTATGGCCCGACGCCCGAAGATAGCAGGAGGCCGGTGGCAGCAGGAGAGGCAGCTGATCTTCCTGCTCTGGGGGAGAAAGCGGAAGCTGTGCACGTGCTTGAATGTGCATGTGTGGATGAGAATGGGAGTGTGTGTGGGTGAAAACTGGAGCCTGGGTGTGTATGTGGGTGAGAATGGAAGCTTGAATATGTGGGTGAATGGGAGCTGGAATGTGTGTATGTGTGGTTGAGAATGGGAGCCTGGGTTTGTGGGTGGGTGAGAATGGGAGCTTGAATGTGTATATATATGGGTGAGAATGAGAGCCTGGGTTTGTGTGGGTGGGTGAGAATGGAAGCTTGAATATGTGGATAAGAATGGGTGCTTGAATGTGTGTATGTGTGGGTGAGAATAGGACCTTAAATGTGTATATGTATGGATGAGAATGGGAGCTTGAATATGTGTGGGTGAGACTGGGAGCATGGGTTTGTGGGTGAGAATGGGAGTCTGGGTTTATGTGTGTGGGTGAGAATGGGTGCCTGGATGTGCGTCTGTGTGTGCATAAGAATATAAGCCTGGGGAGGGGTGAGGAAAGTGAGAACTTGAATGTGAGCTTGGGGGGGGGGGGGGAGAGCATATGAGAGTGACAGCTTGAGTGTGTGAGAGGGAGTCTGTGAGAGAAAGCATGTGTGTGTGTGTGTGTGTGTGTGTGTGGAAGGGAAGAAGACAGTAATAGAAGAAAGACACTGAAAAGGAATTAGGAAATGAGCTATAAGGGAAAAAATGGGAAAAAGAGACCAGGACCAACTGATTAGAAAAAATACAAAGATCAGACAACAAAGGTAAAAATATATATCTATATTTGAGATGTTAGCAATTTAAATATAAGCAACACAACCGCTCTCTCAAAATTTATGGACAGGTAGGAGCCGTGTATAAAATCGTAATAATAAGAAGGCTAAAGTACCACAAATCACCGTGAATTATGTTTGTATCATTAAGTAAACCTCATACTTAGGCGTAGATGTGAATGCTATGCTGCATAATTTGGCATTATTTATCAGTAAAAAAACAACTAGTAGACCTGCATGCCTACAGCCCACCCATGTTAACCTTGTGCCCACCCAAAAAAACAATTCTGGCTACGCCACTGGCGGGAAGGAGAAAGAGCCGTGCCGCATGAAAAAAATAGCGGCGACAGCAGCATCGGCCCCTGAGCAATTGAAGCAGCCGGTAATCGGGAAAGGAGTCAGCAGCACGAGCCTCCTGCGGCCGATGGGATTCTTCCTTCTTGGCCTGTGGGGGCTGGAGGAGGCTGCAGCAGCTACCATTTGTTCTCGGGGGGGGGGGGGGGGGAAGGGGGGAAGTGAGTGAGAGAAAGAGAGAGAAGCAGCCAGCTAGCCTGTGTGTGATTGAGAGCCTGTGTGTGATTGAGAGCCTGTGTGTAAGTGAGAGAATGTATTTGATCGAGAGCATGTGTGTGTGATTGAGAGAAACTGGTCAGAGAGCTGATGTATGTGTATATGTGAGAGACAATGAAAGTGACTGCTCAGAGAGATGACTGATGTGTGAGAGTGTGAGACAGTCAGGGATGTGACTGATGTGTGTGTGTGTGTGTGTGAAAGAGAGAAAAAGCATGGAAGTGAGAAACTCTGGGTATGTGTGTGAGAAGAGAAAGTGATTATGGGAATGAGAAGCCTGTGCATGTGGAGAGAACAAGCATGGGAGTGAGAGACTGGTGAGTGTGTGTGAGAAAGAGAAAGTGATTATGAGGTGTGAGAAGCCCATATATGTAAGTGGAACACGGGAGTGGGAAGCCTGTGTGTGTATGGCATGAGAGAAACTGTTCAGGAAGGTGACTGGTGTGTTTGTCAAAGACTGTTTGGGAGGTGATTGGTGTGTGAGAGACAGAAACTGGTCATGGGGGCATGACTGATATGGTGTGTGTGTGAGAGACATGGGCCCTAAGGAAGAGGACTGTGAGTATAGAGCTTAGCCACTACTACTGCTTCTGGTGTGTACTACAGACTGCATGGAAGAGGAGTAAGAGAGCTGCTGGAGGGGGTAAGTAAAGATGGCTTTTTAAGTTTATTTTTCTTGATTGACTGCCATTTTAATTATTTAATATTATGTGATGTGTCTGCTTTTTTTGTTTGAGCAACAAGTATAGCTTTGGTTTATGTTTATTTTATTTATTTTTATTTATTTATTTATAAAAGAGTTTCTATACCGTCGATAAGACAAATCATCTCAATGGTTTTACATGGCATAAAATGTCAAATAAGTGTTCTGTTATAAATACAGACTTCGTTATTTTCATTAATGCACAATGTAAGTTAATAGTGTGTGGAGGCGGGGGGGGGGGGGGGGGGGCGGCATAGCTGACGTTTCGCCTAGGGCGCCTAATACCCTTGAACCGGCCCTGGGTAGTTAGAGCATAGCATCCTGCAGCTGAAAGTGTGTACCTATTATGGTTATGGTTGTAGCATGGTATTCTGCAACTGGAAGTGTAAAGCTAGCCACAATGGTTATGGTTTGGAGCATGGCATTCTGCAGTTTGGCAGTGTCAGGCCACAGTGCTAATGGATGGAGCAAGACAGGTTATACAGGATATGTTAGGCCAAGACCTCAGTGGTAGTTTTTGGAGAAAAGGATGGCAGAGGACTCAGAGGAGTCATGGCCCAATGGTGTTTGGCAATACCACCACTGAGGCATACCTCCATTGATTTTCTCTACCTGGTTTGCTCCAAACAAGTTTTTGACATGAAGCAGGCAAAGAAAGTCAGTGGAGGGTATGCCACCGTGGTGGTATTTGAGGAAAAGGAGGCAGAGGATCTCGGTGAAATCCGGACCCTACAGTGGTGTTTGGAGCTAAGCAGGCAGAGGAACTCAGTGAAGTCATGACCCTGTGGTGGTACTTGGGATAAGAAGGGAGAGGATCACAGTAGAGTCATGACCTTGGTGTAGTCATGACTCAGTGGTGATATCTGGGGGAAAGGAGGTAGAGAAACTCAGTGGAGTCATGCCTCGGTGGTGGTATTTGGAGAAAAGCAGGCAGAAGAACTCAATGAAGTCATGCCTCTGTGGTGGTGATTGGGGAACAGCAGGCAGAGGAACTCAGTGGAGTCATGACCCTGCCATGGAGTTTGGGGCTAACCAGGTAGAAGAACTCAATGAAGTCATGCCTCTGTGGTGGTGATTGGGGAACAGCAAGCAGAGGAACTCATGTCCCTGCAGTGGTGTTTGGAATATGGCAAGCAGAGGAACTTAGTGGATTCATGACCCTGCCATAGAGTTTGGAGTTAAACAGCAGAAGAACTCAGTGGAGTCAAGACTCTGCAGAGGTGCTTGGAGCATGGCAGGCAGAGCAAGGATATATCATACCCTTGTGGTTGTGTGAGGTGTATGGCAATGTAATGCTGCTGCTGGATATCCTACCAGACCCCTGTGTCATTGGTATTGGAGCACAGCAGTGTAAGACTGTTCCTAGAACCCTGAACTATTGGTGTTGGGGTGCAGCAGTTTAAGGCTGCTGCTGGATGTGCTTCCAGACCCCTGTAGTGTAAGACCCCAGTGCTGTTGATGAGAACATGTCAGGAGAAAGAGTAAAGTCCCTGTGTTGTTGATGGGGGCATGTCAGGAGTTAGGAGAAAGTGTGACGCCCCTGTGTTGTTTATGGGGATGTGTCAGGAAGAAGGAAGTTGAATCCAAACCCAGTGTTGTTGATGGGGACATGTCAGGAAGAAGGAGGAGGAGTAAAGCCCCAGTGTTATTAATTTGGAACTTGTCAGAAGGAAGTAAGCTGAGTCTTACCCCAGTGTTGTTGTTGGGCTTGTGTCAGGAGGTATAAAGAGGATTAAAACCCCACTGTTGTTGATAGACACATGTCAAGAGAAAGTAAGCTTAATCTGACCCCTGTGTTGTTGATGGGGACTTTTTTGAAGATAAAAGGAGGAGTGAAGACCAGTATTGATGATGGGGATGTGTCAGAAGGTAGTAAGCTGACACCAACCCCAATATTTTTGTTGGGGATGTGACAGGAAGTAGTAGGAGGAATGAAGCTCCAGTGTTGCTAATGGGGATGTTGCAGAAGGAAGTAAGCTGAGACTGATACCAGTGTTGTTGATGAGGACTTGTAAGAATGTAGGAGAAGGAGTGAAGCCTCATTGTTGTTGATGGAGACATGTCAGGATGAAGTAAGCTGAGTTTAACCCCAGTGTTATTGTTGGGAATGTGTCAGGAGGTAGGAGAGGGAATGAAGCCCCAGTGTTGTTGATATGGATGTATCAGGATGCAGCAGGCTCAGTGAGACCCTTCTCCTCTTTTGCCTATCCCTGAAATCTCATCTCTGTACTGATACTTAAGATCCCTTTTTCTCACCCAATAAAAAGTACATTATACTGACACAAGTGAGGTTGTAAAATTACTTATTTTTTGAAATATGAATGTTTGCCAATATGCTTCAGATTTTTCCAGGTTTTGCCACAGAATCTATTCCTGAGCTGCTACAGCAAACTGTGGGACTGTGCCTTACACTTCCTTCTCTCTGTTGTCTGAACTTACCCAGGAATGGGGGGTGGGAAGTAGAAGAGGGGGCGCAACAGCAGCAACAGTGCCTAGGGGTGGCAAACTCATAAATTCATCTCTGTCCCAGTGGTGGTATATAAGGCAAAGCAGGCAGAAGAACTCAGTGCATGTTGACCCCAGTGGTGTTTCTGGAAACATGGCAGGAGGAAGCAGAATGTGCATAGCCCAACTGGTGGTATTGGGGACACAGCAGGACTCAACATTGGTGTGCTGTGACCCTCGGTGTGGCTTCTCCAGGGCCTGGAAGGTAGAAGCTGTTTGTTCATTGAAGTGTGGCCCAACTGACTGTGTTAAGGACACAGCAGACAGATGCAGTCAGTCAATGGATGTTGCTGGATGCTAGATTTAGACCTAGGCCCTGTGCTGGCATTAAGGCATGGCAGGCAGTCAGGCAGAGCAGCTGCAAGACCTTCAAATTCCTTTCATTCATTCTTGCCACTTGCATGGCAAATCCAGAAACCCAAGCAAAGGCAGATTAATTGACAGGACCTCTAACTTTTCCATCAAGTGTGATGATGGCTTGCAACAATGAGGGCTTACAATGTCCCCTGTCATTTAAAACACTTTTTCGCTGGGGACAATCATTAGTTGACAGAGAGAGATAGTGCTAAGCCACTTTTCCCAGGACTGGGCAAACACTGGACTTGTGGGATCAATATGCCAGCACATCTGTGTCCATATCTTCAATGGTCTCTGCGAGACAGCATGCCAATGAGATTTGAGCTGCTGTCTCCTTTGCTTGTGTCAGATGTGCATCTTTCTCCCCAGCTGCTTTTGTAATCACTTGGGACAAAAGTGAGGGATGTTTCCATTTTACAGCAGAGGAGGGAGTGCTAAGTGTAGACGACAGGGTGCTGCTCTGACTTGTACTATATATTTCTTTTTTTTGCATGTTTGGTTGTAATGTTTCCCAAAAAAAAGGAAATCCTAAAAAACTATTAATACTCGATTGCCAATCCACAAATAAAACAGACTATCGTCTTTCTGAAAATTTTCAAATAAATTTAAAGACATTTTTGTAATAATTTTTTATATTAATTTTTATATTAATTTTTAGACCCCATCAGCAAGCCTGACAACATGCCTCAATATTTTTGAAGAGGCTGTCCAGACTTTTCAATCATTTGCGCTCTAAATAAATGTTAATTATTCCAACTTATATCAACGGTTATGAAATAGTTCTGTATATAAGATATTTGATTAGACTCATGTATTCAATCAACTCTGGCTCAACAATGGCCAATGATTCGCATATAGATGCTTTGTCAGGAGCTGTCAATATTCAAAACTTCCAATGTTTTCAAAATGATATTCGTATAAACACTTCTGTCTCACCACTTCTACTAATCTCATATTCCTTTATAGAAAAAACTATATTAGGTTTTGTATAACAATCAACATAGTTTCAATTATCTTTTTGTTGACAATAGTGTTACCCTTCTTCAGGACAAACGTGTCTCAACTTTCTTAGATCAGGGAACAGAGACCAACTAACTGTTAGATTCCAGTTTAAATAGAGGAGCAGTCCAATAAAAATAGCGCCTTCAAGTATATATACTGCTCTATATATTGCTCTACTTTGTTAGGAATTGCCATGTCTAGCTGCACAGTTCTAACACTCCCCTTGCTGGGAGGGATTGGGAGGGGGGGGGGGTACAGGGAAAGGGGGGAAGAGGGGTGAAAGCAATTTGCAGATGTACTTCTTTTATACCATTGTCGGAGTTAAGATTTCATGTCTACAATGTTATGGGAGTCTCTGTTTAGTGGACCCTTGGGCCGACCTGCTGGAGACTGGGAAAGGTGGTCAATGTCTCTAATGGATATCAGTCCGGGAGGCAGATGCTCAGGCAGGACGTAGATGCTCTTCACCCTGGAAACTGGTGCTCCCCTGGGAGGAGCCCGTAGGAACCCAACCACTGGGACTTAGGTGGCTTCACCCTAGGAAGCCGAAGCCCCCCCCCCCGGGAGGAGTCCTTAGGGGCCCGGCCGCTGGGACTTAGGCAGGTTGTGGATCAGGACAGGAAACTGGAACCAGACTAGGACAGTAGCAATACTGTAACTGGGTTTGGGTTCTGGAACCAGGCAGGAACTGTAGCAAGACTCGGGTACTGGAACCAGGCAGGAACTGTAGCAGGATTTGGGTACTGGAACCAGGCAGGAACTGCAGCAGGATTCGGGTACTGGAGCCAGGCAGGAACTGTAGAAGGATTCGGGTACTGGAACCAAGCAGGTACTGTAGCAGGCAGGCTGGAACCAAGCAGGTACTATAGCAGGCAAGTAGGAACCAACCGGTACTGTAGCAAGCAAGCAGGAACCAAGCAGGTACTGTAGCAGGCAGGCAGGAACCAGGCAGGTACTGTAGCAGGAACAGAGCGACGAAGCAAAGCGAGTCACTCTGGGGCACAGCGCAACAGGAAACCGGAAGGCTAACCCGTTGCAAGGCAAAGACTGGATGGCCGCGGCCAGCTTATCAAGGCCGCGGCGTCTGACGTCAGGAGTTGGGCGGAGTCGCCACTGGCGGGAAACGGCCTAGAAAAGTGCCCAAGTGGCGCGCGCGCGCGCCTAGGAGCCAGGCACCATGGGAGACCTCGCAGTGGCGCATCCCCAGCGGGGACGCCACCAAACAGGCCGCAAACCAGGCCTCTAGAAGCGGGAGTAGGTCCGGGAGTCCGGAGGTAAGGGCCTGGCCGCGGTGCTTGCGGCCAGAACCGCAACATACAATGTATCATTTTGTGTGTACTGAATGGTTATTTTCAATAAAATATCTTTGAAAATAAAAAAAAAGTGAACATAATGACATCATTCACTTTGCATATGCCACTTAATCATGCCAAAATGTGTATTACGACAAAAACACATTCAATTCCAAACCTGCATTTAAACCCTTGGGGTGTACTGTATTGAGTTGGTGTAACCATTTTTGTTCAGCTCTTAGTAATTTAGTGTTCAGATCTCCACTGCGCCAATGTGGTTGGATCTGTTCTATCATGCATACCTTTAAATCATCAAATTTGTGATCTTTCTCAAAGCAGTGTAAAACAAGGGGTACATTAACGTGATTAGTTGTCAAACTCGAGCAATGTTCTATAATTCTGATTTTCAGTTGTCGCTTATTCTTTCCCAAGTAACATTTTTCACATGGGCATTTAATTCCATAAATTACCCATCGATAAACATGTTGTATTTTGCTTAAGTTGTAAAGTATACTGAATAGATGAAAAATGAATAGTGGTTATCCCCATCATGATGTGGCATACTGAACATGACCCACACGCTGTGTGAGAACCACTTTCATCAAAAAGAATTTCATAGTAGAATCCAAATGTACAAGTTGGTCTTTTAAACTGGACCCTTTAATCTAAGTGAACCGTGGCTTATATTGAAATTCATCATATATCGGTAAAATATGCCAATTTTGGAATATTACATTCCTTATGATAGATACCATGGGAGAGAAAGGAACCACATATGTCATCATATCTTCTTCTTCAGTTTTCCGTGGAAGAAATAGTCATCACGGTTTGTATATTTGGCTCTCAGGTATGCTTGTTTCATGCATCGTTTAGGGTATCCACAACTCAAGAACTGGTAGCTTAAATCATTTGCTTGATGTTGATATTCTTCAATTGATGAGCACAAACGTCGAATTCTAAAAATTGGCTCATCGGCAAATTTTCTTTTAAGTTCCGTGGATGTGCGCTAGTGAAAAGCAGTAATGTGTTGATGCTAACTGGTTTCCAATAAAGTGTAGTAGTAAAACCTTCAGCTTCTTTTGAGATTAGTATATCCAAAAATGGAATCAGGTGCTTACCTAGGGAGGAGAAGCCCTAGGAAGACGAAAAGGCTTATGAAGGTGGAGGGAAGAGGGAAGAGGGAGGAGATGTGCAAGGGTGCTCCAGCTGCAGGGTAATTGGTTGGCTTCAGAGGAGCTGTGGCTTTCCTAACAGGTCAATGTTATATCACGTGCTGATCCTAGAGCAAAGGCTAACGAGTATTTGGACATGCATTTTGGACGCGCTAGGCTAACACCTGATGCAATAAGGGGATTAGCACATCCAAAACATGCGTCTAAACCAGCACATATAGTAAATAGTGCTCATTCAGGCCGGATCAGTATGGTGCACATTTTCGACATGCTCCTATTACCCCTTATACAGTAAGGGGTAATAGCATGTGGAAAACTCACGGCCAACCCCCCAAAAACTAATAGCACGCATCACATGTAAATACATGTTGATGAGCCTATTAATTATTCACCTGGAATACTGAAAGTAAAATGTGCAGCTAAGCCACACATTTTATTCTCAGAAATTAATGCCGGCAGACATTAACTTTGAAAGCACCAGGAAAAGTGTACAGAAAAGCAGAAAATGCTTTTCTGTACACCCACCAATTTAATATCATAGCAATATTGTCGGAGGCACCAAAAATTATTATTTTTTTTAAAACCTGCCTGCTGGTCAGCAGGTTCGATAACAGATGCTCAATTTTGCCGGCGTCAGTTTTCCAAAGCCGTGGCTGTGAGCAGGTTCAAAAAATGACGCCGGTAAAATTAAGCTTCGTTCGTCAGACCCGCTGACAGCTGACTCTTTCGCTAATAAGGAGGCGCTAGGGATGCGCTATTGTCCCTGGCACCTCCTTATTAGTGCCGGGCCTAATTTAAATGCAGAATCACGCACCCAGGAGAGGTGCCCGGGCATGCATCGAGGGAGCGGGTACTCAACTTGGAGCAAAGGCTCTCCCACACCTTTTATTAAATTGGCTGATTATATGTAAATGCATATAGATGAGGCTATAAGCTATTACCCCCCCCCCCCCATTGCAAAATAATCACCATGTGCTCATTAATTGAGCATCCATTTTCCTAACCAGCACACAGCCATTTCTCCCAGGCACCTGATGCCATGAGCGCGCTAGGGATGCACAATTTAGCCCTAGTGTGTCCTTTCTAGCATGACCCCTCATTTAAATTATGCACTGAGAGGAGAGGATTAACTGTTGGCTGAAAAGAATTGGTAAGTACTGCTTTGGGAAATTTTTAGAACTTAAACGTTTTGAGGAGAAGTAAACTATTGGGGTATACTATTTATTGGGTTTGTGTGTCTGTATTAAATAGCTAGTCAGAGGGCAGGCAAAAACCATGACTTTGTGTGTTTTGTATTACTTTCCCTCCCACACTTTTTCCACTCACATCCACTCACATCCTTTAATTTATAGGCAGGTGAACTTTCACACTAAAAAAAATAATAATAATTATCAGTTTTTTCATTTAATTCAGAAATTCCCCATATCTTATCAAGAGTTTAATCATTCTCTTGTAGGTCACTACCAGATAAATAGTGAATACACAAATACATTTAAAGGAACCTAATTGAATGTATTCCTACTCCCATAGCAACCTAAACTTAACTGGGAACTGAACATATTCAGATGAAGGTAGCAGTCCAGCAGAAGAGGGGGGGCCTCCCAGTCTTTTGTATCGAGTGACACATCTTTAATTTTTTACCTGCCAGTGAATTGTATGTGTGCACCAGATGCAAAGAGCACCTGTCTCTCAGAGAACGAGTGATCTCTGGAAGCTAGAGTGGCAGACCTGGAGGAGCTGACACAGATAGAGAGGTATATAGATGAGACCTTCAGGGACATAGTAGCCAAGTCCCAACTCCAGCTGGCAGCCAAGGTACTGCCTTGGAGGAGGAAGGTTTCATGATCGGAAAGCATCAATATGGTGCAGTAGGAAATGATCCTGTAAGAAGAACCTGCTCACCACATGATGCATTGTCCTCTCAAACAGAGGATGTGTCTCCCAGGGCTACTGCCCAAGGGGGAAGGTTTAGGTTGGCTGTCATAGTTGGTGATTCAATTATTAGGAATGTAGACAGCTGGGTGGCTGGAGGGCATGAGGATTCCCTGGTAACATGCCTACCTGTTGCGAAGGTGGTGGACCTCACGCATCACCTACATAGGATTTTGGACAGTGCTGGGGAGGAGGCAGCTATCTTGATACATTTGGAATCCAACAACATTGGAAAATGTGAGAGGGAGGTTCTGGAAGCCAAAGGAAGGCTCTTAAGTAGAAAGCTGAAATTCAGAACCTCCAGGGTAGCATTCTCTGAAAATGCTCCCTGGTCCACACACAGACCCCCAGAGCCAGGCAGAACTCTGGAGTCTCAATGTTTGTGTGAGAATATGGTGCAAGGAAGAGGGATTCAGTTTTGTAAGGAACTGGGGAACCTTTTGGGGAAGACCAAATCTTTTCCGAAGGGATGGACTCCACCTTAATCCTTAAAAGGACACAGAGCAGTTTTTAAACTAAATTAAAGAGGAAAGCTAACAGTCGCTCATGGTTCAGAGGAAGGTATCTTCAAAGGATACTAATGAAGCATTAGAGTTAGGGCATCCCAACAGAGAGGTTCCAGTAATAAGAAAAGTAATCCAAGTGCCTATAATTAAAAACTCACCTGCGCTAAAAGATTCCAATTTTTCCCTGTCAACTGAAAAGCAGAATGTTAATACAAACAAAAAACACACTTTGAAATGTTTGTATGCGAATGCCAGAAGTCTAAGAAGATGGGAGAATTAGAGTGTATAGCAGTGAATGATTACACAGACTTAATTGGCATCTCAGAGTCATGGTGGGAAGAGGATAACCAATGGGACAGGTTACAAATTATATCGCAAAGGCAGAGAGGAACATCTTGGTGGTGGGGTGGCACTTTATGTCTGGGATGGCTTAGAGTCCAAGAGGACATTTACTCTCATGCATAGATCCTGCATGAGAGTAACTAACTGTATAATCAAATCTTGATGGATAGAAATCCCTCGTGTATTGGGGAAGAGTATAGTGATAGGAGTATTTTACCGTCCACCTGGCCAAGATGGTGAGAAGGACAATAAAATGCTGAGAAATTAGGAAAGCTAACCAAATTGGTAGTGCAGTAATAATAGGAAATTTCAATTACCCCAATATTGACTGGGTAAGTGAAAAATCAGGACATGCTAGAGATGTAAAGTTCCTGGATGGAATAAACGACAGATTTATGGAGTAATTGGTTCAGGAACTGTGAGACAGAGAGCAATTTTAGATCTAATTCTCAGTGGAGCCCAGGATTTGGTGATAGAGGTAATGGTGGTAGGGCCATTTGGCAATAGTAATCATAATATGATCAAATTTGACTTAATGACTGGAAGGGGGACAGTAAGTACATCCACATCTCCAGCGCTAAACTTTCAAAAGGGAAACTTTGATAAAATGAGTAAAATAGTTTAAAAAAAACCCTGAAAGCTGCAGCTACAAAGATAAAACGTATGTAACAGATATGGACATTGTTAAAAAATAACATCTTAGAAGTTCAGTCCTGATGTATTCCATTCATCAAGAAAGGTGGAAGGAAGGTCCAACGATTGCCAGCATGACTAAAATGTGAGGTGAAAGAGGCTATTTTAACCAAAAGAAAATTCAAAAATTGGAAGAAAGATCCATCAGAAGAAAACAGGATAAATCAATTAGGCAAAAAACCCCCATCTTTGTGGATTTGCTTAATGAACATCAACCAGATTACTTATTAATAACTGAATCATGGCTCACTGATTCTGATTCGGTGACCATAAATAGTATTTGTTTAACTGGTTACTGCGCTTTCTCAGTCACTCGAGCGGGACGTAAGGGAGGGGGAGTATTAGCATTTGTTAAAGATTATCTTAAACCTTTAAGAAAATTAATTCTCAACACTGACCCATTTGAATTCTTGGTACTAACTACTAAACAGTTGAATGTGATTCTAGTATATTGTCCGCCTAGATCACTACATTTATATCTATCTAAGTTCTTAGAGATCATTTCTTCTTTATCTCTAAATCTAGTCGAAACTATTCTTATAGGCGATTTCAATCTGCAAATTAATAAAGATTCATATTCCCCCATTTTCACCTCGTTTTTAGATGCCATGCTGGGATTAGGTTGGCTCCAACTTATCTCTGAACCTACTCATATCAAGGGAAACACTTTGGATTTAATTTTTTACAACCCTTTATATGTGAACATCTCAGCAGCTGACCTAAAAAATCAATTAGTTCCATGATCAGACCACCATCTGATCTCATTCTCCGTATCTATTCTACAGAAAAGTTTGAATGCCAAAGCTAAACAAATAAAGAAGCGGAAAACCATAGTCCCAGAAACCTTTTTAAATGTATTTGCGGAAAATATGCCCACTGAATTGGCCCAAGATATAGATAAATCAATGGATGATTGGAATTTAGCCATTACAACCACTTTAGATATGGTCGCACCATTTAGGTCTATAATTAATAAAAAACCTCAAAAGAAAACTAGTCTTCCATGGTTTAATAGTAAACTACAGGGGTTAAAAACATCTTTAAGAAAAAAGGAACGTGGTTGGTTAAAATTAAGGAACCCTGAATCAAAGAGTGATTTCTGCAATATGTTAAAATGCTATAAGAAGGAAGTTAACTTAGCTAGGAAGATGCATTATGCTGATAAAATAGCACTTGCAAACAACAACCCAGCAACTCTGTTTAATATAGTGAAATCATTAATAGCAGACCACTCAACAGTAACCCCTGAAACCACAGACGATACATGTGAAAAAATAGCCAAATTTTTTCAGAATAAAATTGATACTATATCCTGTGAATTTGCTTCATTACCCTACCCAAATTATAGCCAACATGCAGTTAACTCTGAATGGACAGATTTTGATACTGTCATCCCTTTAGCTGTCCAAAAGATAATAAGCAAACAAAAGATATCAAATTCTCCCTTAAATCCTTGTCTTGGCTCCTTATTAAAAACAATTGTAGAACAGTATCCAGAACATCTATGTTTGATAATAAATCAATCTTTAAAATCAGGAAAGTTTCCCAATTCATTGAAACAAACTTCTATCTTGCCTATTTTAAAGAATAAATCCTCCTCTTTCCTAGACTTCTCTACTTTGAGACCTATTGCCTCATTATGTACATTAGCCAAAATTTTGGAGTCAGTTGTTTTACATCAACTCAAAGATTATTTATCTGAATTTGATTTACTTAGCTCAAATCAACATGGATTTAGGAAAGGCTACTCCACAGAGACTTTGCTATTATCTTCTTTTGACACCTTTCTTAGAGGTTTCGATTCCTATAAAGATTTCATGGTTATCTTTTTGGATATTTCTGCGGCGTTTGATACGCTGGACCATAAAATATTGCTCACCGATCTTCAACTTATTGGCATAAAATCTACGGTGCTAGAGTGGTTCGAGAGTTTTCTTTCCAATCGTGTTTGTCAAGTTAATATGGGTTCCTGTTCTTCTCAAAAATATATTCAAAGTACAGGTGTCCCCCAAGGTTCTTCATTGTCACCAATTTTGTTTAATATTTATCTTCTACCACTGTGTCGAATTTTGACATCATTGAATGTTCAATTTAAACTTTATGCAGATGATATCCAACTCTTTATTCCTTTTAAATCCTCTTGGTCTGACACATTTTCCCTGATTCAACTATACATTAGCACCATAGAAAAATGGATGTCTCACAATCGTTTGAAATTGAACAGAAAGAAAACTGAAGTATTGTATCTCAGCTTTATATCCGACTCGAACAATGCTCCTCCTTCTAGCATACATTTGGGTAATGATGTTATCCAGGTTACCAAATTAGCGCGGAATTTAGGAGTTTGGATATACACTAATCTATCCTTAACTCAACATATCTCCAGAATTGTCAAGAACTCTTTTTTCAAACTGCATGTTTTAAAACATTTACGGCCTTTACTATTTTATCAAGACTATCGATCAGTTCTACAAGCACTGATTTTATCAGGCTTAGATTACTCCAATGGTTTATATATAGGGCTCCCTGAAACCACTATTAAACCTCTGCAATTGGTCTTGAATTCTGCTGCAAGACTCCTTACAGGTACACCGTTAAAGCAGCATATTACACCAATCCTATATAAGCTGTAGGGGTGTGCATTTGTTTTGAACTTAAATGGAAAACGCAACTTTTTTTTTTTTTTTGACTTAAAAAAAAGATGAGGCGTAAACGATCGGATTTCCAACTTATTCAACATAGCTATGTTGAATACGTTGGAAATCGCGATTGTTGATCTAAATACAAATTTAAACCCCTCACCCTCCTTAATCCCCCCCCCCCCAAGACTTACCAAAGCTGGCCAAAAGTTCCATGAGGGTCCGGGAGCAACGCGTGGGGAATCACGTGACGCCGCGTCACTCTGACGTGGCGCCGACGTCACGTGATTCCCCTCGGGTTCGCTCCCGGAACCCTTGTTGGGCCCAAAAGGCACTTTTGGCCAGCTTGGGGAGGTCAGGAGGCCCCCCCCAAGCTGGCCAAAAGTGCCTTTTGAGCCCAACGAGGGTTCCGGGAGCGAACCCGAGGGGAATCACGTGACGCCGCGTCACTCTGACGTGACGCCGACGTCACATGCTCCTTGCAAAGGAGTTCAGGAATGGCGTCCTGACCCTGCTGGACCACCAGGGAGTTTTGGTAAGTCTTTGGGGGGGGGGGGATTAAGGCGGGTGAGGGGTTTAAATTTTTATTTGCACATATGGACATAGACTCAACTTATGGAATTCTCCATAAGTCCATATTGACCGCAAATGGGACCCCCATTCGACTTATGGATTTATGAACTTAAACTTTTGGTCTGCACATCCCTAATAAGCTGCACTGGTTACCAGTTAAGTACCGTATTCAATATAAAATTATCATGTTAACTCACTCCTTATTAAATAACGTTGACTCTACTTGGCTATGCACCATGCTACGTATTTATAAACCTCACAGAGAACTCAGTTCAGCGGGCAAAAACCTATTAGAGGTCCCTTCCATAAAAAATGCGGCACTAAACGTGACCAGAAACAGAGCTTTTTCAGTCGTAGGTCCTATATTGTGGAACGCCTTGCCTGACTCATTAAGGCATATATTTAATCGGAATGAGTTTAAGAAAGCGTTGAAAACTCACTTGTTCCAAGTAGCATTCAAGGACATAGAGGATACCCCATAGCATGTAGGCCTTTTAGTTGTATCCCCCTTTCAGAAGTCTTGGATATTTTTCTAGGCCTTGATCTGTACTCAGTAATTGGACTTGTGTTGTATTAGACTAGCTCTTAATTGAAGATCAGTGATACTGATATTATTGTTTTTATTTTTCTGCTCTTTAAGCTTTTTTTAAAAGTAATAACAGCCAGTCTCCTTACCCCATGTCACCTTATTTTTATGTTACTGATAATATTATTATTGTATTTTTATTCCCGCTTTATTTTATTTCTATGTGATTTCACTGAAGTTTTATTTTTCTGGTTTTTAATTTTGCTTTGAAGCATTGTAAACCGCTTTGGTCGGCATTTATTGTTGGTAAAACGGTATATAAAACTATTAAATAAATAAATAAGCATTAGAAAGTTACATGTAAGACATTGATTAGATAGACCAAGTCAGAATTTTAAAAGAAGTTGGCCGTAGAGGCAAACACTCATAATAAATACTTTTAAAAATATATCCAAAGCAGAAATCCTGCGAGGGAGTTGGTTTGGACTGTTAGATGATTGAGAGGTTAAAGGGGCACTTAGGGAAGATAAGGCCATCACGGAAAGATTTAACAAATTCTTTGCTTTGGTGTTTACTGAAGAGGATGTTGGGGAAATATCCATTCCAGAAATGGTTTTCAAGGATGATGATTAAGATGAAATGAACCAAATCATGGTGATCCTGGAAGATGTGGTAGGCCAGATTGACATACTGAAAAGTAGTAAATCACTTGGACTGGATGGCATACACCCTAGGGTTCTGAAAGAACTAAAAAGTGAAATTTCAGACCTATTACAATTAATGTGTAACTTATTAAAATCATCTGTTGTACCTGAAGATTGGAATATGATATTTAAAAAGGGCTCCAGGAGTGATCCGGGAAACTATAGATCAGAGAGCCTGACTTCAGTGCTACGAAATATCATGGAAACTGTTATAAAGAATAAAATCACAGAACATTTAGATAGACATGGTTTAATGAGAAAAAATCAGCATGGATTTACTCACTGGAAGTCTTGCCTCACAAATCTCCTATATTGTTTTGAAGGGGTGAATTAACATGTTGACAAAGGTGAACTGGTAAATGTGGTATATTTGGATTTTTAGAAGGCTTTTGACAAAGTCCCACGTGAGAGGCTTCTAAGAAATCTAAAAAGTCATTGGATAGGAGAAGATGTCCTTTTGTGATTGCAAGTTGGTTAAAAGACAGGAAACAGAGAGTAGGATTAAATGGTCTGTTTTCAAAGTGAAAAAAGTAAGCAGTGGAGTGCCTCAGGGACTAGTGTTTTTTAATATATTTATAAAATCTGGAAAGGGGTATGATGAGTAAAGTGATCACCCTAACCCCAACCCATCACTGTCTGTCTCATCATTTTGGCCAGGTAGTATACTCTTATCACTATACTCTTTCCCAACACACAATGAATTTCTACACATAAAGATTCAATTGAGCATGAAGTCCCCTTGCAGGATCTTTATCCTGTTGGACTCTATGCCATCCCAGACATAAAGTGCCACCCCATCACAAAGTTGATCCTCTCTATCATTGAGATATAATTTGTAGGGATGTGAATCGTGTGTCCGATCGTTTTAACGATCGTGTTCGGCTGGGGGGGGGGGGGGGGGGGGGGATCTGATCGTTACGAGATGTGAATTGGAATCGGTTCTGATTCCAATTCACATCACTAATTTTTTATAGTGAGGCCCGCGCCAATAAAAAACCCCCACCCGACCCTTTAAAATTACCCCCTTAGCCTCCCCCACTCTCCCGGGCCCCCCCCCCCAAACTTTTTACACATACCTGGTGGTCCAGGGGGGCCGCGGGCAGCGATCTCCCATTCCCACGCTATCAACTGCGCTAAAAAAAATGGCGCCGATGGCCCTTTGCCCTTACCATGTGACAGGGCAAAGGTAGCGCCGGCGCCATTTTGAATATTGGCAATATGGCCCGCGTGCAGGAGATCACTCCCGGACCCCCGCTGGACCCCCAGGGACTTTTGGCCAGCTTGGGGGGGGCCTCCTGACCCCCACAAGACTTGCCAAAAGTCCAGCGGGGGTCCAAGAGCGACCTCCTGCACTCTGACCGTATTGCCAGTACTCAAAATGGCACCGGCGCTACCTTTGCCCTCACAATGTCACAGGGGCTAACCGTCGGCCCATATGACATAGCGTGGGAACGGGAGATTGCTGTCCGCGGCCCCCCTGGACCACCAGGTATGTGTAAAAAGTTTTGGGGGAGGGGCTGTCGGGAGAGTGAGGGATGCTAAGGGGGTAATTTTAAAGGGTCGGGTGGGGTTTTTTTTTATCGGGCCATCGGCGCCATTTATATTAGTGGCACCAAATATGATGGCTGACCTAACCCTTTCCTCCTGCGCAATAGCCTTGGGAGACACATCCTTGGTGTGAGAGGACAATGCATCACCTGGAGAGTAGGTCTTTGTTACAGGATTAATTCCTGCTGCATCATGTTGATGCTCTCCAAACAGGAGACCTTCCTCTTCCAAGGCAGCACCAGAGAAACTGGTGCCAGACTGGAGTTGAGACTTGGCTGCTATGTCCCTGAAGGTCTCATCTATAGACCTCTCTGTCTGCCTCAGCTCCTTCAGTCTGCCACTTTAGCCTTCCGAGATCGGACTCATTATCTGAGACACAGGAGCCATACATGTGATACTCGATGCAAAAGACTGGAAGGCCCCACACTTTCTGCTAGACTGCTACCTTCATCTTAATTTTGTTCAGTTCCTAGTTAAGTTTATGTTGTTATAGGAGTAGGAGTATGTACAAACAGTCCTTTACATGTATTAGTGTATTCACTATTTATCTGGCAGTAACCTAAAAGGCCTGGAACAATCCTGAGTTTAAGTTAAAAGGCGGATTATTTTTTATTATTATTGAAAGTATCTCCTATCTATAACTCAAAGGATGAGCTAAGGGTGGGAGGGAGGGAGGGAAATAAAAGCACACAAACTCCTGGCTTTTGCTTGCTTCTGGCTAGCTATTTAATGCAAACATACAACTCTTGGCTTTTGCCTGCTTCTGACTAGCTATTAAATACAGGCACACAAAAACACTAAAGAATATACCCTAATAGTGAATTATCCCCAAAACTTTTAAGTTCTAAAATTTCCCAATGCAGTACTTACCAATTCTCGGCAAACTCCAGCAAGGTGATCCTCTCCTCTCAATGCTTCCACTGGATTGCGTAGCTATTAATAGATTAATTGTGATCTCTGGAGGATCATGTCAGACAAATATAAAATAAACCAATAGATTAAAAGTACTTTAGATTAGTTTGATCATCCCTACTTTCTTAGAAATGTTACATTGCTAATAACTGAACAAAATTGAGATGCAGATCATAATCCAAGAGCCAGAGGTGGGCTATTCAGTCTTTTGCACTGAGTTCCAGTTAGTGAGGGGTTGTTGTTTGCACTGGTTGCAGAGAGCTCCTAGCCTTCAGAGAACGAGTCATATATGGAGTGGCTGTGATTCAAGCTGGTGAGAAGCAAGCTGTGCTGTGGCTAGGGGCAAGGGCTAATCCTGAGGAGGCAAGCTGGGTTGGGACTGTGGGGAGAGTCTTGGCCTAGGGGGCACTGACTGTGCAGTGGCTGGGGGACTGTAGGTTGTACTGAGGCTGTTGGAGGTGGGGCTGCAGGGGTAGGGCAGGCTGTCCTGGGGCTGGAGGGGAAAGTAAAGGCTACTGGGGCTGAGAAGCATGCACTGGGGCTGGAGGGGAGCAATAAATAGGAGCCTCCAGGAAATCTGCAATAGGACTGGGGGCCCTGGGAGGGGTAGGTAGCCTGGGCTGGGACTAAGGAGGTGAAGGCAGGAAGACCCTGATGCTTCTGGGGTTGATGGGGGTCAGGGAGAGCAAACTGTGATAAGGCTTAGTAGGTTGTACTGAGGATATGAGTGAGAAGAGAGGAGGTTCTGGGGATGGGAGAGAGAGCAATTCATTGGCGCATCCAGGGAATTTCCACAGGTATCAGCTGATTTAATTTTAAACCATAAATGGAATGGGTTCTGCTTTTTGAAAGTGAGATTAGTAAAGCATATAACAACAAACTGTCTTGAGATCAGCTTCTGTAGATCTTTCTCAAGTCCCTTCCTTGAAGGAAGTGAAAATGAAGGGTTCCAGGAAACAAGCTTTTTCTTATGCTGCATCAATCCTATGGAATTCTCTTTTAAGAGATATTCTTGTATTCCAGGATTTATTGTTCTTTATGAAGGCATATAAAAGCTAGCTATTCACAGCAGCCTTTAGACAGCTAGCGAGTGTTTCAGCTTATTTATTAGTTGAGGGCTGTTGTCTAGGGAGTTGGATACATATTTTATTTATCTGAATTGTGATTTAACTTAATTTACAATGTTAAAGCCCTTTTTATTTGAAAATGTATGTTTTAGGATGGGTTCATTCCTGAAGTGAGTAATCTATGATCTGTTTTATGATTTTTATTACCTAATGATTTTTGCATTTGTACTTAATTTACTCTTGGATTTTTTTATTGTTATCTTGTGAACCATTTTGAACTTTTTTGAGAGGAACCTATGAATAAATTTAAAAAATAAAGTCATAAAATAAATACAGGATGGGTTAACAGTCATAATTATTTGTCACCATAAAGCAGGTGACTTTCTTCACCTCTAGTTGCTTGGAAGCTGGAACCAGAATGGGTCATGTTAGGGAGTACAATGATTTTTTAACCTGCCTCATTATCTAAAGTGACATTTATTTTGCAAAATGTATAACAATAATGATTGCACAATGTTCCAAGGGGGTTTATTATAGATATGAAAAAATTTAAAGACCCATATTTTTTTCCTATCACAAACACACACACACACACACACACACACACATATACTGACTTCACAAGTCTACTAAGCATGCTCTAGTTTCCTTTTCAATCTGCCACCTTGATTAAACAAGGACTTCCAGAGAAAAGCAATTTAAGATTTTTAAAAGCAAGCTTTTTTCATCATGGAACAAATATGCCAGTTAACATAGTGTACTTGGATATTTAGAAGGCCTTTGATAAAGCCTCCCATGAGAGACTCCTTAAGAAACTACAAAGTGATGAGACAAGATGCAGTGTCCTACTGTAAATTGGAACTGTTTAAAAGAAAGGAAACAGAGGGTAGAACTAAATGGTCATTTTTCCAAATTGAGAAAGGTCATTAGTGGAGTACCACAGGGATCAGTATGGCAACCTTTACTATTTAACATATCAATAAATGATTTGGAAAAGGGAACAACTGACATGATCATATTTGCAGACAACATATTATTAACAATTGTTGAAACAGCAGTAGATTATGAGGAACTGCAGAAGGAACTTCTGAGACTAGGACTGGATTGGACATCTGAATGGCAGATTAAATTAAATGTAGAAAAGTACAATGTGATGCACATAGGGTTAAAAAAATGCCAAATACAGGTACACAGTGTTGGGTTCTGTATTAGGAGCCATCACTGAGAAAAGGACATTGGAGTTCGTTTGGACAGTATTTTTAAAGGTTCGGCTCAGGAAAACAAATTGAATATTAGGAATGATCTGAACAGGAATGGAAAATGCAATGAAAAATATCATATTTCATCTCTATCGATCTATGGTGTGACTGCACCTTGTGCATTTTGTACATTTCTGGTCACCCCATAGCGCAACTAGAAAAGGTATAGAGGAGGGTGACAAAAATGTTAATAGAAATGGAATGGCTCCCTGAAGGTGATAGGCTACACAGATTAGTTCTTTTGAATTTGGAAAAGAGATGGCTGAGAGGGGACATCTTAAAAGTTTATACAATCATTAGTGGAGGGGGGGGGGAGAAAGGTTAAATAAAGGATGGTTATTTACCCTTCCAAAGAATACTAAAACAAGGAAATATCCATGAAACTAACATCCAGAAGATTTTAAACAAATCATAGAAAGTACATTTTTCTCAGCATGCATTCAGCTGTGAAATCTGTTGCCAGAGGACCCGGTCAAGGCGAATAGGTTTGGCAAGTTCCTGGAGGAAATGTCCATAAAACAATATTAGCCAGGTAGACTGATATTATTTTATGAAAGTTTTTGTTATCAGTGGGAGCAAGTAACTGGAAATAGGTCTTCATGGGATCTTCCAGGTTCTTGCAATCTAAACTGACCACTGCAGGAGACAGGATGCTGGGCTTCATGGGCCTTGGTGTGATCCAGCCTGGCATTTCTTATGTTCTTGATTCTACTCCCTTTCTTTTAAGCTTGCAGGGTCATAAAGCTAATGGTATAGGGTAAGGATGGCCAACTCTAATCTTCAAGAGCACAAACGGGCCACGTTTTCTGGATATTCATGATAAATAAGCATGAGATAGTTTTGCATACAATGGAGGCAGTGCATGTAAATCTATCTCATGCATATTCATCGTGGATATGCTGAAAACATGGCCTGTTTGAAGCGCTCGAGTAACATGACCTGTTTGAAGCACTTGAGTATCATGTCCATCAAGCCAGTTTCCTATTTCAATCAAAACAGTGATCAATCCAGGTCACAAGTACCTGGCAGGATCCCAAGGGGTAGATAGATTCCATGTTGCTTATCCCTGGGATAAGCTCTGGATTTACACCCATAAAACACGATTTGTGCACAAATTTTGTGCATAGGGAAAGAGGCTCTAGAATGAGAGGTAATGGATGAAAGTATGAAGGGGTAGACTCAGGAATACTATAAGAAATATTTCTTTGCAAAGAAGGCAGTGGATACATGGAACACCAGGACAGTATATGACTAGATAGGTTATATGGTCAGACTAGATAGACTGTATGGCCTTCTTCTGCCATCATGTTTCCATGTAAATCATGTTTTATGTACAGAGAAATTCTTTGCCTACAAATCATGTTTGATATGATCATAACAACGTTTTGTGCTCCTAACTCATGTTTTGGTGCACACAACTATTAGGGGCACAAATCTGTTATGTTTGTGGTAGACATGTGAACCCTGGGCTGAGATGAGAGGTGTCTCTGCCCACAGGGAGGAGCCCTGTGGGCCTCACCGTCAGCAGGCGTAGTCTCAATGGCATGGGACACAGCTAGAACTGAAGACTTTATTATAAGGAAGGAAAAAGTAATATCCACAGAGTCCAGAGCGAAGCCACAGGTGAGGAGATTCGGTAGTGACCCACAGAGCGGGATATGCCAAGAATCTCCTCTGACAAGTGTAGGTACCTTCAGGATACAGATCCGGTAGTGGCCCGCTGAGCGGGGTATGCCGAGGATGTCTGTACAGTAGAAGAGCTGGAAAAGATGCCGGAACCCGGAAGTGGCTTCCATAGTTGGTGTGACAAAGCTCTGTAGTGCATGAAGCAGAATAGTCTCTACTGGAGTATAGTCTCTACTGGAGAATATTCTCTACTGGTAGTGGCCCGAGGCTCGGGGTACACCGCAGGAAGTCCTCAATGCAGATCAATTGGTAGAAGTCAGTAGAAGTACTCAAAGAGATGGTTCCAGGTGAGAGAGACCTGGGAAGCAGGTCAGGTAGCAGCCAGGCAGGTAGACCCTCCGAGGAGTGGATAGCCAGGAACGCAGGGGAGCCCCCGAGGAGCGGCTACTCAGAGTGTCAGATGCCAAGACCAAAGTCAGGAACAGTAAGTCCTTGAATGAAGTGGATTCAGCAGGATGGAACTCCTTGCTAACTCAAGGAGGGCAAGGGTAGGTCAGGTTAAATAGATTAGCGGGTTGACGTCATTGGGAGGGAACGCCCCCGAGGTTCCTGCCATGACATGGTCAAAAGAGGCCCTTGCACATGTGCCTAAGTAATACCTGATCCAAGATGGCGGTCAGTAGCGCCCACGCTGTCCTGGGAATGCCGAAGAGGTCGGCGGAGTTTAGCAGAAACTGCCATTCTTCCCAGGCTTGATGGTGCAGGGGAAAAAGAGGTGAGCATGAGAGGTCGCAACTGTCTGTGACCGACAGGCATAACAAAATCATGTTTGCTGCAGACAGGAAAGTGCATATTCCATGATTATTTGTGTCACCATTTTTTTAAACCCTGGATGCATTAGCCTATCATTAGTTCACTACATCTGATATTACACCATTTTTTAAAGTTGTGAGTAAAGAAAATGTACACTGAAGTTTAGCATGTATGTTAGCTCATGCATTATTATATTGGAGTCATGAAGGACTGACACGTTTCAAAGTCCTTTACTTAGGTAAATAGCAATTTTTCAGGTACATTAGCTGGGCTGAAAACTTACCTACTCAGAAAAGCTAAATGTATGCATGGTGTTCATGAGGTACTTACTTTTATCCACACTAAGAAGAAGCATTGCCCTGATCATATGTGGGTTGAGGGAGTACAACAGCACATGTTTTATTATTATTATTTATTTGATTTGATTGATTGTCATTCCATTCTGTGCCATCCATTCTGTACATGACATTTTGAAAATTATGCATACTATTTTACTTTCCCTCCATTTTCTGCAAAAATATCAGGTATAAAGTACAAGATGTGTGTGCTTTCAATGTGCATACTTTATTCTACCTAATTTTTCAAACTGAAGCTACCTGCATAGTTATCTTTTGAAAATTAACTACAAAGCACATGCGATAAAAGTACCTGCATACTTTGCACCTCAGAGACTACTCAAAATAGCCCCCTGATATATATATATATAGATGAAACAGTAGCCTCAGATCATGACTAGAATGAATATGAGCTACAATTACCATACAGCAGCAATACAAGTTTCTGCACACTTCTCCGTCAGAATGCCTTAAGCTTGTCCTACACAGATAACTTTCAAGAGCAAGAAAATAACTCAGCTCTGATGCTCAGTCTTTGACATCACTGCTGATACTGCCAACAAGAATGTCAATTAGTACAGGATGGTCCTCATATGAAAATGCTTTTTTTCAATATACTGACAGGTTTCAGAAAAGTTCACATTATCTTTTAAGATTTAAATTTTTCTTGTGCTTGCCTCTTTCTTTAAATGGAATCCTGTTTTTCTTTTAATTGATAACATTATATCATAATTGAGCATGTGAAATGATGCTGTTTTATTTTTTATCCATTTCCACCTTCCAGCTGAAATTTATATCAGTGGTGGTAGTGGTGGTGTGTGTGTGTGTTTTGTGTGTGTGTGTGTGTGTGTGTGTGTGTATGGGTTTTGGAGGGGGTTATTATGAAATTGCCCCTTAGAGATCAGAATAAAGATTAGGGATGTGCAGAGGTAAAACTATTGTTTCAGTTGACATTTATTTTGGAGGTCCTAATCATTTATTTGGATCTGATCAGACAAATAAAATGTATTCATTTGTTTTGTTTATTCATTTGTTTCCCATTAAAGTCAATAGGGGAAGCTATACAGGCTATTTTGGGCTCCCAAATGGTAGTTTTCTAATAATTTCTAATGAAACTCATAGGTAAATATCATCAAAAGGATGATAGCTGACAGTCACTAAGCAGTGCATGATTCGGAGGAATGTATCCTTGAAGCATACCAATGAAACAGGAGAGTTAGGGCATCCCAACAGAAAGGTTCCAATAAAATGGAACCTTTCTGTTCCATGTTACATGTGCCTATATGTAAAAAATCACCTGAGCTAAAGATTTCCAAATTATCCCTAACAAATGAAAAGCAGGTTGCTAATACAAACAAAAAATACACATTGAAATGTCTGTATGCCAATGCTAGAAGTCTTAGACGTAAGATGGGAGAGTTAGAGTGTATAGCAGTGAATGATGAGATTGACATAATTGGCATCACATAGACCTGAGACCTGGTGGAAGGAGGATAACCAATGGGACAGTGCTATATCAGGGTACAAATTATATCACAATGATAGGGATGATACGGAGGATCGACTTGGTAGGAAGTGTCTTATTTTATGTCTGGGAGGGTATAGAGTCCAACAGGATAAAGATCATACAAGAGACTAAATGCTCAGTAGAATCTATATGGGTAGAAATCCCATGTGTGTTGGGTAAGAGTATAGTGATAGGAGTATACTACCGTCCACCTGGACAAAAAGGGCAGACAGATGATGAAATGCTAAGAGAAATCAGGGAACTGAACTAATTTGGTAGTGCAATCATAATGGGAGATTTCAATTACTGCAATAGTGACTAGGGGCAGCACGTGCAAGCCCCAGGATGTGCGTATGTCCCGAGGCTTTGAAAAAGGGGCAGGAAGGGGGAGGGGTCGTGGGCGTGGTGCCAGTCCGGGGGCGGTCCGGGGTCGGGACTGAGGCCTCCGGCACAACGGCTGTGCTGGGGGTTGGTGCGCCAGCAGCTGGCCGGCGCGTGCAAGATACGCCTGACAGAGGCAGGCGTGAAATGTTAAACAAGGTAGGGGGAGATTTAGGTAGGGTTGGGGGGTGGGTTAGATAGGGGAAGGGAGGGGAAGGGAGGGGAATGTGGGGGGGAGCGGAAGAAAGTTCCCTCCGAGGCCACTCCGAGGGAACAGGGGAAAGCCATTGGGCCTCCCCTAGGGCTCGGCATGCGCAAGGTGCACAAGTAGGATTGTATTTTTAAAAAATGTCTATGCCTGTTGAACACTTAACTTTTGCAGCTGCACCTTTCAGTTTCATTCTAACTATTTTCTTCATTTTATCAAAGTTTCCCTTTTGAAAATTTAGGGGTAGATTTTAAGAGAAGCACTGTACGGGGTATATTTGTGCACCCCCTTGCACGCACTGAACCTGGATTTTATAAATGCGCGCGGTAGCACGCGCATGTTATAAAATCAGGTGTACATTTGTGTGCGCTGGGTAGCGCGCACAAATGTACCCGTATGCGCTTCTCTTAAAATCTACCCCTAAATTTTTAAAAGGTTAACTTTGATAGAATGAAGAAAATAGAAAAAAACTGAAAGGTGCAGCTGCAAAGGTTAAAGTGTTCAACAGACATAGACATTGTTTAAAAATACAATCCTAGATGTGCAGTCCAGATGTATTCCACACATTAAGAAAGGTGGAAGGAAGGCAAAACGATTACTGGCATGGCTAAAAGGTGAGGTGAAAGAGGCTATTTTAGCCAAAAATATATCCTTCAAAAATTGGAAGGAGAATCCATCTGAAGAAAATAGGATAAACCATAAGCATTGTCAAGTTAAATATAAAACATTGATAAGACAGGGAAAGAGAGAATTTGAAATGAAGTTGGCCGTAGAGGCAAAAACTCATAATAAAAACTTTTTAAAATATATCCGAAGCAAGAAACCTGTGAGAGAGTTGGTTGGACTGTTAGATGACCGAGGGGTTAAAGAGGCTCTTAGTGAAGATAAGGCCATCGCTTGAAGGACTAAATGAATTCTTAGCTTCCAATGGTTACTAATGAATATGTTGGGGAGATTCCAGATCCGGAGATGGTTTTCAGGGTGATGAGTCAAACGAACTGAACCAAATCACTGTGAACCTGGAAGATGTAGTAGGCCAGATTGATAAACTAAAGAGTAGCAAATCACCTGGACCGGATGGTATGCATCCTAGGGTACTGAAGGAACTCAAAAATGAAATTTCTGATCTATTAGTGAAAATTTGTAACCTATCATTAAAATCATCCATTGTAACTGAAGACTAGAGGGTGGCCAATGTAACCCCAATATTTAAAAGGCCCCCAGGGGCAATCCAGAAAACTATAGACCAGTGAGTCTGACTTCAGTGTTGCGATTCTGCCGTGGATATGGCCATGGGCAGCCTCTTACCTGGTCTCCTCCAGCTGGCCTAATCCCCAATGCTATCTTCTGCGTGGCAGGCCTTGCCGCCATGCTCCCTCGTGGAAGGAGGCCGCTGCCAAATTTCTCTTCACCGCGGCAAGGAGCCGCGGACATCAGCTGGATCTTCCATGGCACGGAGCTGCTGCCCACACTGTCGTCAGCAGCATGTACGCCGCCATTGATCCGCCTCCTTGAGTGGCTCGGACGCCGCCTTCATCATCGGGCCTGGTCGGGGCCTGCTCCTGCACGTTGGCATCTTCAGTGGCAGCATGGCTGCTGTCTAGGGTCTTGCACCACTTCCTCCTTCCTGCTTCCTTAGGTGCGGGGCTGCACCTCTCTTCTTTTAAAGGGCTAGTGCAGGTCTGCTCCTCCTCTGACTCCTCCCTAGGCGTTCTCCTCTTCAGCCTTATAAAAGGGATCTGTGCTCATTCAGTCTTGGCCTTTGCAAGGAGTTGGCCCTTCCTGCTCTCCACTCCTGCTTGGCTTTCTTCATGGGATCCCTCATCATTGTTCCTGGCCTCTCGTCTCCTCTCATCTTGTCTCCAAGTCCTTATGTGTCCTGATGTCTGCAAGTCCATGTTCCTGATGTGTCCTGATGTTCCATTGTTTCTGTCATCCTGGTCGTTCTGATGTCTTCACATCCTGATGTCTTCATCCATGTTGCTGAGGTTCCTGAGGTTCCATTTTCTCATGCCTCGTGGTCCGCGACCATCCCCGCTAGGGTGTGTAGGGCACTGGCAGGATTCCTCCATCCTAAGGGGCCGAAGATCCTCCTCGCCCATCATTTCCTGATGTCCTTGTCTCGTTCTGGGTTCAGGATTGAACCCTAGTGGCCATCTTCAACCCAACCTCAGGACTCCTCTGTTTCATCTTCCATGCCGGGTTGGAGGTTTCGTCCTCCATCTACTAACATGTGAGGTGCGTCAATCATGCTGGCTCCTGAGGCTCCATTCAGGACATCGCTGCTGGGAGTTGTCTGGATTCCATCTGTCCAGATGTCTGTCTGCTGCTCCTGGATTCGTTGTGGGCCATCGTCCATCCTGTGCTCATTCCTGCTCTTCAGTAAGTGTCTGCCAGCGGTGGGAGGCCCTCTGCTCCAGTACCTTTATCCTGTCTACTTTTTTTTTTGAATTCTTTATTTATCAAGTTTCACTATATATTACAATACACGTTTCTCATTACATAATTATAGAAATGACAATGTATGGTTAATGCAATGCATTAATACTTATTACTAATGAGGAAAAAAAAGGAATTTAACCACCACATTTTTATTATCAACCATAATGGAGGGTTATTATTCCTATGTAAATTGGGAGCATATCAAGCAACAAATTTATAAGAATATTTGCATATCCTATACCTTTTTTCCTTTTTTAACCTTAGTTTAACTAGAAAGTGGGGAAGAGGTTGGCACCCTAGCTTGATCTAAGAACATTTTTAATTGGTCAGGAACAAAAAATATATATGTATTCTCTTGTTTTTGTATTATACATTTACACGGATAGCGTAATGTATAGGAATAACCTAGCGAAATTACTTCTTGCCTAAACACCAAGAAAGCTTTGCGTCTCGATTGAGTAGAAGGAGCTAGATCAGGGAAAATTTTAATAGATTTTTCGTAATAAGTAATTGGATACTTACTAAAATATTTCTTCATTATAATGTTAATATCTGTGGTGGCATAAAAGGTAACCAACAAAGTTCCCCAACTTATTATATTTGCTGTGGAGTCCTCCAAGAAATTGGTAAGGTCTCCTTGGAAATTCTCAACTCTAGGCAATTCATTTCTTGTGGGGAGAAAATAACAATTGTTAATAGTAGGGGACCTCTCTAAGGTAAATCCTAATTGTTCAACAAAAAACTTCTTTAAGGATATTATTGGTTCTTCCCCAACAATTCTGGGGAAGTTTAAGAATCTTAAGTTGAACCTTTTTGTATTATTTTCCAACATTTCTAGTCTCCTATTAATAGCAATCCTATCCTTCACCACAGCTACATTGAACTCCAATAACTTTTTTCCCTGATCTTCCAATTGTTTTACTCTTTCATTGGTATCTTTTATTTGCTTTTGGGTCTCTAGATGTTCCTGTTCATGTTTTCCATTTAACAAATCCATTTTCCTTTCCAAATCTTTAATATTAGTTGACATGCCTACCATCAAGTCCCACAATGTTTCTAGCGTCACTTGCGCTGGGCGGGTTGGTGTACCTGGTAACTGGACATTTGGCACAATGATTTTCCCCTCCATTTCTGGAGTTGCCAAGGACAAACTTTCTTTCCCCCCTACAGCAAGTGGGGGGGTAGTTAAGATGTCTTTTTTCCCATTTGAACTATTGATGTGGGGTTGAACATTCCCCACAGTAAGCCCAAGATCTTCTTGGTCTTCCACAGTTAATCCAGGGGCAATTCCCTTTTCCCTTTGCTCCGGTGGTAGCCCGATGTTGGGGCTAAGAGAGGCCTCCTCTGTAGGCACAGTGGGCCCTCCCTGACCCACTGGCACATCAAAGTCCCTGGCCTCTCCATCTATTGGAATAGGAGAAGCCATGAAGCTGGTAATATCTTGTTGCAGCAAAGTCGGCATAGGAAGAGTAGGAAATACTCTTACTCTGCCTTTACGTTTTGGAGGCATAATTTATAAAAGAAACAAAACAACAAACTGCAAACAGGATACAACCCAACTTCGCTTTTTATGCAATTTTTCTTTAGAATAGTTGACCCCGAGAGAGAGGAGTAATAAATTGATCTTACTTTGGGCGATTCCGGCGAAGTCCGGCAAAGTCCGTTGCTTAAGTGCGCGCCCCTTGAGAGCGCGTGGCTTGTGCGACACGCCGGCTTTGCTTCGCGCCGCAGGACGGCGGATTTTATTGCCGCTTCCGGGTCCGCCCCTCTCCACAGCCGACGTCACGAGGCAAAGCAGCTGGCCTGAGGGAGCCCTGCCGGGACCAGCTGAAGATGGTAAAACAAGCCAAACTGCGTCGCTGTATTCCTCTGCTCTCCTCTCTCTCTCCCTCAGCCAGGAGAGCAGCACGGCCGATTTTATTGCCGCTTCCGGGTCCGCCCCTCTCCACAGCCGACGTCACGAGGCAAAGCAGCTGGCCTGAGGGAGCCCTGCAGGGACCAGCTGAAGATGGTAAAACAAGCCAAACTGCATCGCTGTATTCCTCTGCTCTCCTCTCTCTCTCCCTCAGCCAGGAGAGCAGCACGGCCGATTTTATTGCCGCTTCCGGGTCCGCCCCTCTCCACAGCCGACGTCACGAGGCAAAGCAGCTGGCCTGAGGGAGCCCTGCAGGGACCAGCTGAAGATGGTAAAACAAGCCAAACTGCATCGCTGTATTCCTCTGCTCTCCTCTCTCTCTCCCTCAGCCAGGAGAGCAGCACGGCCGATTTTATTGCCGCTTCCGGGTCCGCCCCTCTCCACAGCCGACGTCACGAGGCATAGCAGCTGGCCTGAGGGAGCCCTGCCGGGACCAGCTGAAGATGGTAAAACAAGCCAAACTGCGTCGCTGTATTCCTCTGCTCTCCTCTCTCTCTCCCTCCTCCTGTCTACTTTTAACCTGTCCTAGTCATTGTCACTCCCTGATGTGTCTTCATTAGCTCCGCTGTCTTCAGCTTCCATGTTCAAGTCCTCATCCACCTCTGCCTCCTGTCCAACCTGCCGCCTCTGCCATTGCCTAGCAGCAGGTTTGAAAGGGCTTGGAGAGGTCGGAGGACTACTCTGAGGCCAACCTTGCGTGGTTGATCTCACCGAGGTGTGCAGGTTGGCAGGGGCTTGGTCTCCACTCCATCCCAGACGAGGACCTGTCTCACCACAAGGGCACACACTCCTCGTCCCACACTGGGGAGCACCCCTAGTACTCCCTTCCAGCACAGTACAACATTCAGTGCCGGTAAAAATAGTGGAAACTATTCTCAAGATCAAAATTGTAGAGCATATTGAAAGACACAGTTTAATGGAACACAGTCAACATGGATTTACCCAAGGGAAATCTTGCCTAATAAATCTGCTTCATATACTTGAAGGAGTTAATAGACATGTGGATAAAGGTGAACCAGTAGATGCAGTGCATTTGGATTTTCAGAAGGCATTTGACAAAGGCCCGCCCACACCACTACCTGAGACCCAATCAGGGTCAGCCGGGCAGACCTTTTAAATCCAGCGCTGAGAAGCGCCATCTTCCTCTTCGCTGCCGCTCCCGATCGTGACTGCAGACCTGCGCGACCGGCGCCAAAGCCCCGCCGGGGGAAGGTAAGGTCACTGCCCGCCCTCCACACCCGGGAGACCCCAGCGCCAGCTGCGCGCCCAAAGCGCCGAAAACCTGCAAAACAAAACCGGCGCATAACCGCGCCAAGGCCCGCCCACACCACTACCTGAGACCCAATCAGGGTCAGCCAGACAGACATTTAAGCCTCACTCTACCAGGCGCCGCGCGCCATGCGTCGCGCGCCGAAGGAGCGCGACAAAGGGGCCTGCCCCTTTGTGCGCCCCTTCGTGCAACCCCTGAGGACAGAGGACCGTGGACTCGTCAAACGTTATCCCACTTCAATACGTCTCCCTCACCTACAAACATCCCCCAAACATTTGGCTTCACCAGTCAACAAACAAAATCACATATCACCCTATCCCTTTAAGGACCACAAACGCTTCATCCTCAGCGGCCAATATTCATCGCTTGCCACAGCAATCTCAGAATGTCTCCATCTTTTCCGATCCCAATCCTCCCACACTGGCCACCTTCCAAAGGACATTCAACTCGACAGGCCCATCACCACAACCTTAAAACCCTATCTCCAATCATGATCACTCCCTTCACCCAACTGCTAGGCCTCACACTATTTTCGTTAACATTATTCAATGCGCAATCACTAACAAAGAAATCAGTAATACTAAACGACTACCTCACCGATGTGAAACCGGATATATGCGCAATTACTGAGACCTGGCTTAAACCCTCAGACTCTGCAATAATTAACCAACTACCCACAGAGACATATAACTTCTTCTCCATTCCACGCCAGGGAAGAAAAAAAGGAGGAGGTATCCTCCTAGCCACAAAAAAGGACCTCAGATTCACTCAGCACTCCACCAATACAAACTCTAAACTTGAAATTGGCTTCTTCTCTTCAGACAAACTACAAATTCTACTTGTCTATGCCCCTCCAGGTGTCCTGGAAACGGACGCCTCTCCTCTGGTCGAACTAACCACATCCCTCATCAATCTGGATGCTCCAGCCATAATCTTAGGAGACTTTAACCTCCACGTCGACAACTCTAAACTATCACCCAACTGCGAAGCCTTACTCACAGCATACTCCGCTCTAGGTTTCACTCAACTAGTCAACAAACCCACACACAAAGCTGGCCACACGCTTGACCTCATCTTCGTCAATACAGCAATCAAACCTGTTCAGCACCCCACTTACACGAAGGTCCCTTGGTCAGATCACTCCCTCATAACATCTTCATTCTCAATAAAAGACACCAGTCCACCTCGCATACCCTCCCCCTGCTTCACTTACAGGAAAACATGCTCCATGGAAGATCTTAGCAATCACTTATCATCACATCTCACTCAAGTAGACCTCACCAATCCTAATTCAGCTCTACGTTCTTGGAACAACATCACGAAATCCATTGCCAACAAACTATGCCCTCTAACAACAAAAAAACCGCACCCCAATTCATCCAAAAGACAACCGTGGTTTACCCCAGAGCTAAAAAATCTCAAACTACTGCTAAGACAAAACAAGGCTAAATGACGCAAAAACCCAAGCACCACCACGCTATCTACCTATAAATCAACTCTTCAACAATACAAATACAATACACTAAGATCCAAGAGGAACTATTACGCATCCAAGATCCACCACCTAGTCTTCGATGCTAAAGCCCTCTTTAGCTACGTTTCTAACCTCACACAAACAAGCCCTCCAGAAATAGCTCTCACCCAAGTTAAATCTAAAGCGGAAGAACTAGCAATATTTTTCAACAACAAAATCAGCAAACTTCTAACCCAGCTTCCCTCTAACACCGTTTATACATCAACCTCACCTCAGACCGCCGTCAACAACACCCGCTTAGCTGAACTGGAACTCACTTCCTCCATCGAGATCCAAGATATTCTACGGAAAATGAAACCTTCCTCTCACCCATCGGATCACATCCCCTCGAAATTGCTTCTATCAATTCCTGACACCATCTCCAAATCCCTGTCAGACATCATAAACTGCTCAATACAACAAGGATCTTACCCAGATGACCTCAAAATGGCCTCGCTCAAACCACTACTCAAGAAACCAAACCTAGATCCTAAGGACCCAAACAACTACCGACCGATCGCCAACCTCCCCTTCATAGCCAAGATCATGGAGAAATTGGTGAATACCCGTCTCTCAAATTACATTGAAGGAAACAACCTCCTATTCCCATCACAATACGGATTCCGCAAAACACTTAGCACGGAGTCACTCCTCATCTCCTTAACAGATCACCTCATCTTGGGCCTTGATAAAGGTCAATCATTCTTACTGATCCTACTGGACCTCTCGTCAGCCTTTGACACCGTTAACCATTCCCTACTCATTAACCAGCTAGCCTCCTTAGGTATATCAGGCACAGCACTCTCCTGGTTCATATCATTTCTCAGCAATAGAGGATACAAGGTCAAGCTACAGAACAAAGAATCCTCACAACACCCTTCATCAGTAGGAGTCCCACAGGGCTCTTCCCTGTCTCCTACTTTATTTAACATTTACCTCACACCGTTATGCCAACTTCTCACCGACCTCAACCTCAAACATTTCCTGTACGCTGATGATATACAGGTCCTGATCCCCATTAAGGATTCCCTCGCAAAAACGCTGTCTTACTGGAACACATGCCTTCAAAAAATTCAACTCCTCCTCACCAGCCTGAACCTGGTACTAAATTCAGGCAAAACAGAACTCCTACTCATCACCTCTGAGAACAGCACCATCATCCCAACACAGCAAGACACACCAACAATTACACAAGTGAGAGACCTAGGAGTCCTAATTGACAATCGTCTGAATTTCAAAGCTACTATCAACAAAACAACCAAAGACTGTTTCTACCAACTACAGGTGCTGAAAAGAATTAGACCTCTTTTCCATGCCCAAGATTTCAGAACCATACTGCAAGCAATCATTTTTTCAAAACTGGACTATTGTAACAGCATCCTACTTGGTCTTCCCGCCTCTTACACCAAACCGCTGCAGATGGTACAAAATGCAGCTGCACGAATACTGACAAACTCCAGGAGAAGGGATCACATAACCCCCATCTTAAAGAACCTCCATTGGTTACCCATACACTTTAGAATAATATACAAGGCCATTCTTACCACATACAAAAATATCCATCTACTGGCTCCCATTGACCTACAGATCCCTCTCCAACTACATAACTCGTCAAGACCGACAAGAGATGCATACAAAGGATCACTACAGGTACCACCGCCCAAATCCACCAGACACATCACGCTAAGAGATCGGGCATTCTCTACAGCCATTCCACCGTTATGGAACTCTATCCCCTCTAACATCAGACTGGAAACATGCATCTCAACCTTCAAAAAAAGACTAAAGACATGGATATTCATACAAGCATTCCCGGACTCAAACTGATATATCTCATCCTCGCCAATCCTTATCTCCAACTACACCATGATTAACCATCTCCATTATTGTTTACATGTTTGAATTAATAACCTGTCCTTTCTCTTCTTTCTCTGCCAAGTTCCAATCTCCCTGTTATATGTAACTGCATTTTCCGCACCACTGTTTTTAGTTTATGTTTATGATGCACCCCTGTTCTATGTGAACCAGCATGATGGGACTGCGTTCTCGAATGCCGGTATATAAAAAACCCAAAATAAAATAAATAAATAAAAGACCCTCATGAGAGGCTTCTAAGAAAACTAAAAAGTCATGGGATATGAGGCGATGGCCTTTCATGGATTACAAACTGGTTAAAAGACAGTAAACAGAGAGTAGGATTAAATGGTCAATTTTCTCATTGGAAAAGGGTAAACAGTGGAGTGCCACAGGGATCTGTACTTGGATTGGTGCTTTTCAATATATTTATAAATGATCTGGAAAGGAATATGGTGAGTGAGGTTATCAAATTCGCGGATGATAAAAATTATTCAGAGTAGTTAAATCACAAGCGGATTGTAATACATTACAGGAGGACCTTGCAAGACTGGACAATTGGGCATCCAAATGGCAGTTGAAATTTAATGTGGACAAGTGCAAGGTGTTGCATATAGGGAAAATAACCTTGCTGTAGTTACATATTAGGAGCTGCCACCCAGGAAAAAGATCTAGGCATCATAGTGGATAATACTTTAAAATCATTGGCTCAGTGTGCTACAGTAGTCAAAAAAGCAAACAGAATGATAGGAATTATTAGGAAGGGAAACAGAAAATGTCATAATGCCTCTGTATCGTTCCATGGTAAGACCGCACCTTGAATACTGTGTATAATTCTGGTCACCGCATCTCAAAAAAGATATAGTTGTGATGGAGAAAGTACAGAGAAGGGCAACCAAAATGATAAAGGGGATGGAACAACTCCCATATGAGGAAAGGCTGAAGAGGTTATGGCTGTTCAGCTTGGAGAAGAGATGGCTGAGGGGGGATATGATAGAGGTCTTTAAGATTATGAGAGGTCTTAAATGAGTAGATGTGTATCGGTTATTTAAACATTTTGATAATAGAAGCTCTAGGGGCCACTCCATGAAGTTAGCAAGTAGCACATCTAAGACTAATCAGAGAAAAATATTTTTCACTCAATGCACAATTAAGCTCTGGAATTTGTTACCAGAGGATGTGGTTAGTGCAGTTAGTGTAGTTGGGTTAAAAAAAGGTTTGGAGAAGTCTTGGAGAAGTCCATTAACAGCTATTAATCAAGTTGACTTAGGGAATGGCCTCTGCTATTACTGGCATCAGTAGCATGGGATCTTTTTGGTGTTTGGGTACTTGCCCGGTTCTTGTGGCCTTGTTTGGCCTCCATTGGAAACAGGATGCTGAACTTGATGAGCCTTTGGTCTGACCCAGCATGGCAATTTCTTATGTTCTTAAGGATATTTCAACACACCAAGACTGTGTTAACATGGCATCAAACGTGACATGAATTGCCTGAGGATGCATAATGGGGCAAAAACGGTACCAGCAGTGGCAGGAGCT